>NC_064856.1:71721849-72091016 GCF_024139225.1 Suncus etruscus
TAGCATAGCGGGAAGGTATTTGCCTTGCCTTGAATGTGCTGACCCAGTTGAATTCCTGACATTACTTAGAATGATCTCTTCAGCACAGAGCAAGGGTTAAGTCTTGAACACAGAAGTGTGTGGCTCTATAACAAAACAATAAGAGGCTAATGTATTCTAAACTGTAATAACTATATATGACAATAGATTAAGCATATATCATAAACATAATGGTTTTACCAAAAATATCTGCACATGCCTTAAAATTCAACTTCATACAAGTCTTAAAAAATAATAAAATGAAATTCATAATAGGTTCAAGGAATAGCAAGAAAATCAGAACAGAAAGAATATAAGGGGGTCGGAATTAATATTAATGTATATTTTGAGGCCAGAGTATTAAAGGAAAGAACAATTTCTTTATATTGATGAAATATCAAATCTCTAATAAAGCCAGCATAAATATGAATCTGTGTTTACTAATAAGACATCAAAATGCACAAAACGAAATCTGTTACAGAAATAATGAAGAATTGACAGAAACATAATTATAGTGGCAGATTTTTAATGTATGTCTCTCAGTCTGTGACAAAACAGAAAATAAGTAGGCATCAGGATGAACAATTTATAAAAGTAAATTAGTCTATATATATACATATATATAAAAATTTACCCTCCAGAGTATATACTTTTCTAATGTTCAATTATGAACAATAACAGTGTACTCCTCTAAAACAGAAATCAAGTGGTATTTTTTTGTATTTTTAATTTTTTGCACTGAAAAATTTAAGATGATAAAAGTTTAGAAATATAAAAAGCAGAACAATTTGCAACTGTTTATTAGAATGGCCTTCTCGATATTTGTTGACTTAAAGAATTAAAATATAAGGAACAAATTCTTTAGAATTGATTAGAATTTTAGAATAGGTATACATGTACTGAAACATATTTATGCATGTGGTCAGACATCTGTGACCTAAAATATTTTTATGTAAACTTTTACTTCCTTAAACTTTTATTATTTTAGGTATAGTTTCTTGGAAGACTTATTGGAGCCTTCTTAGAGTACTCAATGGAAGAGAACTATTGAAAAAGTATAAGGGGCAATGGCTAACTCTTAATGGTTATTAAAGAAGTTATAACACTTCTTAAATTGTTTTGCATGTAGTGAATTCCAGTTTAATCCCTGACATTGCACCCCTCCAAAACTATTGAGCCCTGCCTGCCAATTTGGCTCTTGAGACTCCTCAAAAACTGACTTTGGTGGGCCAGGGCCTAAGAAACATTGTATTTTTTTGTCCTTAAATTGAACATTTGTCCCAGTTTGGTGTAAAATTTTCTCGAATTTTCTTTGTTACCTTGATAATTGTTTGGAGATGTCACTGGTCACGCTCATTCATGTGAAAGGGAAAACTTAACACAGTTTATTTTCTGTTTGCTCCCCCAACTAACAGTTCCTCCATCTCTCTTTCCCTTGTTAGGCCTCCTAATTCCCTTAGTGACAATAGTATTGAAATTAAGCCTATTCATAATCCCCTAAAGGCCACTAAGTGTTTAAATGAAAGGAAGAATTCCATGTCTCCTTAAATTAGAAAATAAAATTATTAAGGTTAATATGGAAATGTGTTGAAAGAGATTGTCCTTTTATACCAATTAGCCAAATTGAGAATCTGAAGAAAAAAATTATTGAAGAAAATTAAGAGTGAACACACAAATAGAGTTAAAATAAGAACAATGATTTTGTATATGGGGAAAGTTGTGAACTAAATAGATCGGACCAGCCAAATTGTTCCCATAAGCCCAAGTCCAGTCCAGTGCAATACACTATCTCCTAAATTCTCTCATGACTAAGAAAACTGAGGAGGCTACAAAGAAAAGTTTGAAGCTAGCAGAGCTTGGTTAATGAGGTTTAAGGAATCTATGTCTGTTACACAAAAGTACAAAGTGAAGCAGCATGTGCTGGTGTAAGAAATAAAGTGAGTTATTGAGAAGATCCAAGTAAGATGTTGATAGTAGTTTCTGCAATAAACTGTATTTTCAGTACTGGCAAAGCAAGTTTCTGTTGAAAGAAAATGTCATCTAAAACTTTCACAGCTAATGAGAATTCAATGCCTGGCTTCCAAAGACTGGTTGAGTTTCTTGGTGCACTTGGTGACTTTTAGCTGAAGTAAGTGTTTATTTAGCACTCTGTAAATGTTAAGCCTTTTAAGATTATGTTATATCTATCCACTATTGAAACCTACTACTCAGAAAAATAAATATTCCTTTTAAATTATTATCGTTTATTGACAGTACACTTGGGCTACTCAAGATGTATAGAAAGAGAATAATGTTTTCAAATCTGCTAACACAGAATTCATTCTGCAGCCCATCTGTCAATAAGTCATTTTGACTATCAAGTTCTACTTTGTAAGAAGTGCATTTTGTAAGACTGAAGTTGCAATAGATAACACTTTCTCTGGTGTATCTTTGCAAGGGAAATTGAAACCCTTGAGAAGAGTTACTGTTCTAGATGCTGCTAAGAATGTGGAAGATTTGTGAAAGAAGGTGAAAATACATTAATAGGGATTTGGAAGAAGTTGATTTCAACACTCAGGGGTAGCTTTAAGGAAATCATCTTTCAGTGGTGGAAGTAGCAAGAGAAATAGAAGTATAAATTGGAGACTGATGATGTATTTAATTTACTGCAATCTGATAAAAATTCAGTGATGGGGAATTCTTATGTGTGAGAAAAGGAAGTATTTCTTTGAAATTAATCTACTTCTGGTGGTTGTTATTGTTGTTAACTGTTTATGTGTATTGACAAAAATCCAGAATATTTTATAAGGTTAGTTGATAGAGTAAGAACATCTAGAGGAATGACACTATCCTCTGTAAATACAGTGGAAATTGAGTGGGGCAATGAGGTTGTGGGGTAGGGTAAGTGTTCTAAGAATAAGCTATATATCTAATCGCTGATTCCAATTTTGAAAGAATTTTAACTATGGATAAAATGCTATCAAATAGTGTTTTAAGTTGGGAAAATTCTTTGACAGAGGACAAGCCAGGCAACGTGGCCAGCCATGCTGTTGTATTAAGAAATTGTTATAGCTTCTAAAAATTTACACACACCACCTTCACTGTGAACTCTGTGAAGTCAGCTTCAGTTGTTACAAAAACGAAGACCAGTGTTCAAATCTAATGAAAAAAAAATCAGACAGTAACAACTCGGTATTTTTTAAATTAATGTATTAAGACATGAACCACTTTAAAATTAATTTTAACTATTATATACTTCATTGTGATATTCTAAAATAGTCTGCAATATCTTTCAGGAATTTTGTATTACATAGTGTAGAAACTCCTTACTTTCTACTTCAACCAAGAACCAAACAGTCTTTGCTATAATAATTCAATAATAAAGTCAATAATTCAGCACCATGGACGTCATTCTTGACTTCATCTAGTATGTCTCCATTAGTGATTTCTATTCAGTTTATCTAAAAAAATGTATCTCAAATATATCTGCTTCTAATATGTCCTTCTATTTTGTTAAATATTTTTTTCTACATTCCCCCTTTCTCTCTATTCATTCTACTCTAAACCCAGGTTCAGAACAATTTTTTTTAGTTATTATAGGTTTTAGGGGTTTGAGGGTCTTTATGATATCCAACTGATATGGACAGTTTAATGTTTAATTTTTAATGTATAATGTTCAAGCACTGCAATGTGGTTTTGATTTGGCTCAATAGCACTTGAAGCTCTAGGAATTCAGGGAACCTCCAGGACTACATCAAGAGTTTTGGAGTTCAAATGTGAGTTCTCACACATGCAATACATATCATAGTCCTTTCATCTCTTTCTTGACTCCACCCATCAAATTTATTTTTCTAGAATGGAAAGTTATTCTAAGCATTGTTCAGTTACACAGAAATTACTGCAAAAATAGTTGGCTGACTAGATATGGTTTAATGCTGAGCCTGGAGCTGTGATACTGCTTGGGTCTGAAGATGCGAAGGCCATGAGGGCCAGCCCATGATATTCTGACACCTCCAGGGTTATGCTCTAGGTGCTGGAACATAGTGCATGTTGTAGCAGTATTTTTATTTATAAAAAGAAATAATAGTGATGTTTAAGTAATAGTACAGTGGATCGGGTACTTTTCTTTCATACAGTTGCCCTAGGTTAGATCCACTAAATATAGCCAAACTAGGTTACAACGACCTAGGTATATGATCCTCCAAACATTCACAAGAGTAATCCCTGAGTGCAGAGTCAGGAGAGAACCCTGACTACTGCTGGATGTGACATGCTCCCCTCCAAAAGAGAGAAAAAATTAGTAATATGGGACTGGGGCAATAGTAACAGTGTGTATCATGCTTGCCTTCTAGCATAGTTGACCTAAATTTGACCCCTGACACCCAGTATGGTCCCTCAAGCCCCTCTAGGAGTAACCAAAAAATATAAAAAAAATAATAGGATCAATAACTTCCATAAGCCAGTAACATGCGTTATCTAATTTATTCTTCAAATATCTTAGGAGGTGTAACTGCTATGCTAAAGAGCCTACATAATTGTTCAAAGTCCCTACAGTGTAGATGAGGGAGTTGAAATCTGAACATAGGCTCCTTGACTCAAAAGCCTGCACCTTAATCATCAGAAATATACTAATTTCCTCCTAAGAGCAACTTGAACTCTGATAGCTTAATGGTGAATTTGTATCAAAATCATGAAGCTTTCTCAACATCATGGGATGTATAAAAATTAAAGTTAAATGTTTTCCAATGGGAATAATTTGTTTTTCTGGTAATACTCTAATACACACACCAAAAGGAGTTTTGGTTTAGCACATGAATTAAAGCAGACTTTTTGGGGGCATTCCCCAGAACTAGATTGCTTTCTTTCAGGGGATTTTTTGTTCACATACTTTTCAAAAAAAAGCATATGTTGATGCTGTTGTTGTGGATTTGGTCAGGAAAGAGATCCCCCCATAAAAATAGAATTCTTTTCACTCTGAAAGTACAAACTAATTTAGAAGAGCACCCAGGTGATTCTATAGAAAGAATGTATTTACATACTCTTTCTCTGCGAGTGCAGAGTACCCACTGGTTTCTTCTCACTTAATCATAGTAATCAAAGAATCAGAAACAAACTGCTCTCATTATAGAACAATTTCCCCACGAAGGTCTGCATGAAAATAAGCATCACAGCTCTTTCCCTTCAATCTATCCTCCCCATGCCATAACATTTATCTAAAGTACAGCCCAGCATCAGTAAGTTGATGACTTAAAGCTCAGCTGCTTCCTACTGCCAGCAGAACAAAGCTCATTCTCTCCCTTTATATCATGAGAGCCCTCTTAGGTCTAGTTCTAGTGCCATTATCACTCCCCACCCTCCTGCTCTCTCTCTCTCTCTCTCTCTCTCTCTCTCTCTCTCTCTCTCTCTCTCTCTCTCTTTTTTTTTTTACCATACTTTATACCACCCATAATGCCTGAGTTGTTTTTCTCTACACCAACTACTGTTTTCTCACTCTTTGGTTTATCTCTTGGGATTTTTTCCTAAAATGTTTCTCAGACCCCTATGTCTGCAATATAATTTATATTTTTAGTGCTGAGCATTATGCACTATATCTACCTTCACTGTCAGTAAGGCACACCTGAACCTCATATAATTTTACCATGCATTACTTAATTGGAGATAATTAAAATTCTTTTTAGAACAATAAAGATACAGTCTTCAGTAGGAATTAGATTATTGTTACTTTTTGCTACTTCTTTTTTTAATAAATGGATTTTAATGTAAGAGGGACTCAAAAAAGTAGAAAATATATAATGGAGGGAAAATTTAGGGTTTCTTAGGCTTTATGCCAATGTAAAAATTAGGGACCAGGTTCCAGTTAGGCATGGAGGAGGGATTTTCTGAAAGAACTCACTGAATCAACAGGCTAATCAACAAGATTTGGCTTCTGGCTAGCTCCTTGAAGTATAGAAAAAGGAATAAGTTCATACCTGAGGACTAAATTAGTGTATGTTTCTTTGGAGTCATTGGGAAGTCCAGAAAAGAGAAAAAGAGCAATATAATATGGTGAAAAATTATCAAGTATCTTAATCTCTGTGTTAGGAATGATTCACCTGAAGTCAGAGATTAGAGAGGCAGAATTTGTCCAGGCAAGACTCTCTCCCCAAATTACTGAATTTCCTATTATAAGAGTGTAAGGGAAGAAAAAGTAGCTAGGATAAAAATCTTGCTTCAAGGGGCCGGGTAGGTGGCGCTGGAGGTAAGGTGTCTGCCTTGCAAGCGCTAGCCAAGGAAGGACCGCGGTTCGATCCCCCGGCGTCCCATATGGTCCCCCCAAGCCAGGGGCGATTTCTGAGCACATAGCCAGGAGTAACCCCTGAGCGTCAAACGGGTGTGACCCAAAAACCAAAAAAAAATAAAAAATCTTGCTTCAAGTCACAGTGCTAATTGTATGCCTTATGGTACCAGTGTTTCCAGTACACACTGCTCCTCCTATATCCTGTTTGCAGTCATGTTATGAACTGTAATAGTATTCAGGGCAAAACACAGGCAGAGTGGAAAGCTCACTCATACAGAATCTCTTATTAAGACTATAGACATCTCTCTATATGGACAGTTTTGGGATTAGTTATTAACTATGCTGAAAATTTTAATATTTGAACATTTTTCAGGGGAAATGCATTTGGCATGTAATATTATATAAATTTAAGCTGGGGAGTGTGTTACTTTGGGACATTGATGCATTTTACTATGATTTCCATTGTGGCATCACTTTATATAATTGTACGAGATCTAAATTCATTATACAGTGCATTATAATTATATGATTTGTGACATATTTATACAATATATATAAACAATGTTGTTTTATGCCCTATATCACAGTCCCTAATACCTATAATTTATTGTTTTTCACAGGTCTGACATTTTAATTGCCACATGCATGTGCAATCATATAATGTTTATCTTTCTCTAACAGTAACAGTTTACATAATACCCTGAAACACCATAATGTTCTCACAGATGGAAGGATATACATTCTTATGGCTGAATAATATTATGTTGTGCATATATGGATCATAGAGTAGGCATACATGCACAGGAAATGGGGCCAAGACCACTACTGATTTGAATATCTCATGATTCAACTCTTAAACTAAATGCTGCTGGTCGGGAAGGAGAGTATACATGGACTACTCTTGAATAAGATCAAGAAGGCTATGAGATGCAGGAGATTGAACTGAGTATTTAGAACGTGTGCAGCCTCTGCACTACTATTTAGATTTTATTTCCAGCCTTTTATACAGATTTTTTATTCATTCATCCGTGAATGAATTTCAAATATTTCTGCATATTGGCTATTATGAATATTTCTGTGATAAATATAAAAATTTGTATATAACAAATAATTGGAACTCTCTTATTTATACCGGTATCTATATAGGTATATACATATAAGTAAACATATATATTTTTCTGGTAGGTAAATATTAGAAAAGTAGAATTTTTGATTCATGTGGAAGTTTTGTGTTTAATTTTTGAGGACCTCCATGTTGTTCTCCATGATGGTTAAACTAATTTACCTTCCACCAACACAATGTGTTGGGTAATTTCCATCTCATCCTCTCCTATATCTGGTCTTCCTGATAATCATCATTCTCACTGGTGGGCATCTTATTATAATTTTAGTTGGTTTCTCTTTAACTGTACCTGATAAAACATCTTTTCAAATTTGTACTGTTCATTTTATTAAGCACCTATCTATTAGATATTCTAAATGTGGGGTGTTCATGTTGAACACAAAAGACAAGTAACTCTTATTGGATGCACAAACTTTGGAGGACACATATAAGATTGATTATGTCTGAAGTTTCTGTCTTACAAGTGTGATCTCATGCATTTAATCCCAAATACTATTATCATGAACCAAACATTGCAATTAAAAAAGGTACAAAAACCTAGACCAGGTGTTTGATCCCTTACATCAATAATGTTTATGAATATCACAGCTAAAATATATGACCTGTCTCATCAAGAACACCATGGATTAGCCTGTATGATCCACAATTTGATGTGTAACTTCCAGAGAGAATTATAACCAGATATGTAATTCTCATAATCAAACATGAGTAATGTGCCTTAATTATAACCACAACCATGCCAATAAAGGGAAGATAATTTGGAGAAATAGTGTGGAAAAAACTATGCTAAGATAAAATAAAAAATTAAAATAAAAATTAAATAGCAACCAAAAAGAAAATAAGGTCAGAGGGATAATATAGCTAGGTGTTTATCTTGTATGTGGCTAACATACATATCCCTGGCATTGAGCACTGCCGTGATACAAGTGTGATCTATGATCACAAAGTCATGAGAAATCCCTTTGCATTTATGACTATAAACCAAAATAAAAAACAGTTAAAAAGAAAAAAATTCAAAGAAGTCTTTGATTCAGGGTGATGAAAAGATGGCAAATACCTGGGGAGGTGCTAGTATATTTAGATCTTCTGAGTTGTATGTCTGAAGTGGTTATACTGAGCCAAGACTTGAAGAAGGAGAGGGATAAAATTTAGGCAAATATTTTGTCTAGAGGTATAAAAATGATACCCATGAAGGAAAAAGCTTGAAGAGTTCAAAGAATGGAGAGAAATTTGGTATAAGAAGCAATTGGGGAGGGACATGGAGGGTTGTAGGAGAAAGATAAGAGCCAAGTCATATAAAGTCCTCAGAAAACTGGATTTTATTCTAAAATGAATGGAAGAATAGAAAAGAGCTCCACAGATAAGAAAAAATATATGAGTTTGGTAATTAACATTAAATTAATTAAAATAGCCCTGGTTACTGTTGAGGAATTGACTTTCAAGGACAAAACTTGATATGGAAACACTATTTATTGTAGTCTGTATTTTCCTATCTATGCATGAGTTTCTGAAGGGCAATGGCTTTACCTTTATCCAGTTTTTAAAATGCTAGTAACGCATTGTATAGTACAATGTTTATTGGGAAAAGGAATATTTAAATTATACCAGGAACATTTGTAAATCCTGTGTGTGGAAAGAGCTGTGTCTATATCTACATACAGGGACTATTTTATAACAACATTACACAAAGTCCAGTTGTTTCAGTTATTGAACCATCAGGTCACAAAATAACTAAGATTTAGGAAGAGAGAAGAGTGTTTTCCTTTTCAGCCTCTAGATTTTATAATTGCCTTTGAGCATTATAGAGTTTTGCTTTGTATTTACATATATGGGCTATGTTAGAATAATCTTTTATTTTCGGAGTTTAGCGTACACATTTTTTATCACTAAATGCTCATTTAGATAGGGAATTGAAATATTTTTCTTTTCCATGTATATATTATTATTTTTAATTAAATCACCAGGATTATATAGAGTTAAAAAGTTGTTGATATTTGAGTTAAAGTCACACAATGTTCCAACATCCATTCTTTCACTAGTGTTCATTTTATACCACCAAATTCCCCAGTTACCCTCCTGTCATACCATCCCTCAAGTCCCTCAGCCTGCCTCTATGACAGACATATGGTATTTCCACTTTGTCTCTCTTTCTCTCTCTGTCTCTGTCTCTCCATATTTCTCTCACTTTTTCTACTTTTATCCTTTTAGGCACCATGTTTACAATACTGTTACTGGGAAAATGAAATATTTTAAGTACTTTAGGCTCTCGTTAATATTTTAAATTTGATATGTTTCAAATTAAAATTTTTACTCAAAGTGGACAAGTAGCGCCAATTAATTTCCAAGTTGTATCTGAAGTAGTTTATCTTTATTTCTGTACTAGATGCTTTCACTCACTATTTTACCATTTACTATTTTACTTTTTCATTCATTATTTTATAATAGTGAGTTATTCATCATCATCATTCATTCATCATCAGCTTGTAAACTAAAATAAATTCTAAATCCAGATAGAACAAAATGACTTTCAGATGAAAGCTCCAATTATAAAAGTATATAGAAAATATTTGAAAGAAATAAAAGAATGAGTAAGCAATGGAATATGTAACCTTAATAGAATGTTTTTAACTAAAAATTGAGCATGGCTTTGATACTAGAGACAGGAGAATGAAGATGTTAACTTTATTTCTTAGCCAGAAGCAAAATAATTAGAGTAAATGTTTCACTAGGCTTTAGTTATAGAGCAAAATGAATGAGAACATTTTATGTTCTTACCTTGGAATAAAAGCAAACCTTTCTTTGAGTCATTCTAGCTTATGCAAAAGGAATGTAAATTCCTATGTGATAAAGAAGCAAAACACAAAAGAATAAAATAATTCCCTAGCTGAAAGCATTGTTAATTATGTTGGATTGCTAAAATTTATAAAATTTGTTCTTGAAATTTTCATCGTAATTATAGGTAGCATTCTTATGTGTAATAAATGAGTCACTAAAAATTCTTAGTATTAGTCATTACATTCATTACAAAGAGTTCCTAACTTAATGACATATAAACTGGACTAGAAATAATTTAAATTATCATCAGGGGTAACTAAACACAAGAAGTGGAGGTATATACGCTGCTCATGGATTGGGAGGCTTAACATCATTGAAATGGCAATATTCCCCAAGGCATTGTACAGATTGAATGCAATCCCTCTAAGGATACCTATAACATTCTTCATAGAAGTGGATCAAACATTCTTGAAATTCATCTGGAACAATAAACACCCAAGAATAGCTAGAGCAATGCTTGGGAAAAGAAATATGGGAGGCATCACTTTTACCAACTTTAAATTGTATTACAAAGCAATAGTCATTAAAACAGCATAGTATTGGAATAAAGACAGATCTGCAGATCAGTTGAATAGACTGGATGGAGTTTTCTGAGAATGGTCCCCAGATATACAATCAATTAATCTTTTATAAAGAGGCAAGAAATGCACAATGGAGCAAGGAAAGCTCTTCAACAAGTGGTGTTGGCACAACTGGTTAGCAACTTGAAAAACAACGCAGACCTCCAGCTAATACCATGCACCAAGGTTAAATGCAAATGGATTGAAGACCTTGATATCAGACCTGAACCATAAGATATATAGAATAACACATTAGTAAAACACTCCAGGACATTAAAACTAAAGGCATCTTTAAGGAAGAAATAATACTCTCCAAACAAGTCAAAGTAGAGACAAATGAAAACTATATTAAGCTGAAAAGCTCCATGCATCTCAAAGGAAATAATGCCTAATATACACAAGCCACCCACAGAATGGAAGAAGCTATTCATCAATACTCATCAGATAAGGGGTTAATATCTAAGATATATAAGGTACTGATAGAACTTAACAAGAAAAAAATCTAACCCCATCAAAAAATGGGGAGAAAAAATGAACAGACACTTTCTCAAAGAAGAAATACAAATGGCCAAAAGGCACATGAAAAATGTTCCACATCACTAATCATCAGGGAGATGCAAATCAAAACAACAACAAGGACTGACACACGTCACAACGAACAAGAACAATCAGTGCTGGTGGGGATGTGGAGAGAAAGGAACTCTCATTCTTTGCTGGTGGGAATGCCATCTAGTCCAGCCCTTATGGAAAACAATATGGAGATTTCTCCAAAAAATGGAAATTGAGCTCCCTTTTAACCAAGCTATATATCTCCTAAGGATATATTCTAGGAACACAAAAATCCAACACAAAAATTCTTTCCTCACACCTATATTTATTGCAGCACTTTCTATAATAGCCAGACTCTGGAAACAACCAAGATGCCCTTCAACAGATGAATGGCTAAAGAAACTGTGGTACATATACACAATGGAATATTATGCAGCTGTCAGGAGAGATGAAGTCATGACATTTTCCTATACATGAATGTACATGGAATCTATTATGCTGAGTGAAATAAGTCAGAGGGTGAGAGACAGAATAGTGTCATTCATATATGGCTTTTAAGAAAAATTAAAGACATTGAAATAATTCCTAGAGATGAGGGCAGTTAGAGTGATGAGTACAGTTAGAGAAATAACTACACTGTGAACTATTATAACAATGTCTGTAAGTGAGGGATGTAGAAAGCCTGTCTCAAATATAGGTTGGTGGTGGGAAGGGAAGAGATGGGGGTATTGGTGATTAGAAGGCTGCACAGGTGAAGGAGAGTTTTATTGTTATAATTGAAAACCAACTACAATTATGTTTGTAATTACGGTGTTTAAATTAAAAATACATCTCATAAAAAATAAATAAACATAAGAAGTAAGGTATACAAAATATTCTGTTCTCAGGTACAGTAATTTGCTTTGGATAAGAAGTCAACAGATTTTTATCCTGGTCCACTCTTTGCCTATCTATCTATCTATCTATCTATCTATCTATCTATCTATCTATCTATCTATCTATCTATCTATCTATCTATCTATCTATCTATCTATCTATGTTTTGGGGTCACATGGGTTGTACCAAAGGGTTGCTTCCTGGCTTTGCATTCAGGAATCACTCCTGGAAGGCTCAGGGGACCATATGGGATGCCAGGGATCAAACCCAAGTCAGCTGCATGAAAAACAAACACCCTATCTACTGTGCTATCACTGCAGCCCCCTGCTTTTTAAAATAAACTTTTACTGAAAGGCAAGTACACTAATTTTTAACATATTTTATATAAACTTCATAATGTTTTAATGCTTAAACAGTAGAGTTGAGTTATTGTGAGAGAAATGTGAACCTCAAATTCTTTTTTTAGAGCTTATTAATTCTTATTTTAGATACAAATTTTATAGTTTGCTATATTTAATTCTACAGTTAAGTAGTGTTCCCTAGATATCCAAAAGAGTTGAAAATTTATATCAATTCAAATAATCAGACATAGATGTTTTAACAGATTTATTCATAAGCTATTTACAACAGATTCATTTAATTTACTCATATTTCTAAACTTGGAAGAATCAAGATATGTTGCTATAAGTTAATGGATGGTTTGTTCAGGGGTCTCAAACTCAATTTACATGGGGGCCACAGGAGGCAAAGTCGGGGTGATCCTTGAGTGCAAAGTCAGTAGTAAGCCTTGACTATTGGGGGGTGTGACCCAAACAACTAAAACAAAACAAAACAAAAAAGATTCCTCTAGGGCAGGGCCACAAAATGTTGTATGGAGGGCCGCAAATGGCCCACGGGCCACGAGTTTGAGACCCCTGATCTAAATAATGGAATATTATACATACATAAAAGGAAATGAATTATGGAACTACCTTAATGGTAATAGAGAAAACTTAAATGCATATTATTATGTCAAGGAAGCCAATCTATATGATTCCAATGACATACAAGCATTAAAAAGGCAAAATTATCATGAGGGAAGATGTAGGAAAATTGAAGAGCATGAATTGATGGAGGAGAGATTTTGAGGATCAGTGAAATACTCTGTGATAACAAATATGAGTACATGTAATAAAACACTGCTTCAAACTTGAAGAATGCACAGCACCAATAGTAAATTATTTAATATAAAATATGAACAATGTCTTTTAATTATCAGTGTATGTACAACAGTTATTTCCAAGATATTTCTCTGGTGGGAGATGTTGGTTATAAGGAGAAGCAGTACAGATATGTGAATTGAGTATGTCAGAAACTTTCAGAATGTTCACTTTATATTTTGTTTTTGAGTCACATCTGGAAGCATTCAGGATTTACTTTTCCTCTGCACTCAAACATCATTTCTGTTAGTATTCTGGGAAATATGGATTCTGAGGATCAAGCAGGTCAACTGTGTGCAAGACAAAATCCCTAGCCATTCTACTATATTTTTACTTTCTTCTTTATTTTATTGTGAATCTAAAACATTTCTAAAAAGTAGGTTTTTTATTAATATCTTTATTTAGACACCTTGGTTACAAATATGTTTGTAGTTGGGTTTCGTCATGTAAAGAACATGCCCCCCTTCACCAGTGCAACATTCACATCACCAATGTCCCAAATCTCCCTCCTCCCCACCCTACCCACACCTGTCCTGAAGACAGGCTTTCTACTGCCCTCATTCATTCACATTGTTATGATAGTTCTCAATGTAGTTATTTCTCTAACTGCACTCACCACTCTTTGTGGTGAGCTTCATGTCATAAGCTGCTCCTTCTAGCCCTCCTCTCTTTTGTCTCTGAGAATTATTGCAAAAATGTCTTTTATTTTTCTTAAAACCCATATATGAGTGACACTATTCTGTGTCTCTCTCCCTCTGGTTTATTTCACTCAGCATAATAGATTCCATGTACATCCATGTATAGAAAAATGTTATGACTTCAGTTCTCCTGACAGCTGCATAATATTCCATTGTGTATATATGTACCACAGTTTCTTTAGCCATTCATCTGTTGAAGGGTATCTTGGTTGTTTCCAGAGCCTGGCTATTGTAAATAGTGTGGCAATGAATATAGGTGTGAGGAAGGGATTTTTGTGTCCTAGGGTATATCCCTAGGAGTCCCATCCTACATTTAACATTCCTGGAATCTTTCTGATAAACAGAAATTAAATTTCCTAAGGTCATAGATTCTATGCCAGATCTTAGGCTCATGGAGATGGAGACACTGGATAAAACCCAAAGTCAGTGGCCAAGTAGATAATGCAAAAATACTGTTAGCCAGATCACCATGTATAATACTTTCATTGACTATAAAAATACTTATCACTTGATATATCATACAACCACCCATTTTTTTCTATGAAAATTCCACAGAATTAGTCATACTTAACTTAGTCCTATAAGTTTCTTACCATCTCAGATGTTTTCTTTCTTTTCTTTCCCTTCTGCTTTCCAATAAACTTTTCTATAAAAAAATATATCTTAAAAATTGTTCAAAGAGGTCTATGTTTATATTTTGTGGGAGATTTGCCACATTTTTAAGCATAGAGAAACAGCTTCCTTTAGAATATTCATCAGCATTTATTTTTTCCAAAAGGTGCAAAGTCCTTCAAAATGCCACAGCTAAAGGTTACTGGGGGCAAAGGTTTGAGATCAATTGTATGGATATCCTGCTACAATTTATCATTTGAAGATAGCATCTATGTGAATTTGAAAAGAAGCTAGTCAATATCACAGCACAGCAATAGGACTCAGCTAGTGTAAGAATATAGGAGACTGAAAAAAAAAATAGAAAAAGAAGCTCCTGGCTTCCCAAATGGGTGAGGTTGAAAAATAGATAAAAGTGCTGAGAGTGGCAGCTATTTTAACATAATTGTTCAGAATAGAGCTGTGCTAAGGCAACAATTATTCATTTTTTAGGATAATTGCTAGTGTTAGTCCTGGACCAATAGCAGAATCAGGTCTAATGGATTACAGAAGTAAAATGTATATTAGATAGATGGAAATCGGTTAAATTATATTAATAGGTTTTACTTTTCATTCTCCTCTTCAGGGTGAATGAAAGGCATGTATAAAAATAACCAAAGTAGTAATCCTTGAAATATATCTAAAACATGAATAGTATTAATAAAATTATCACTTAGATTAAAGTGAAAAATGATTGATAAATCTCTTATCTTTGGTCTATTTACTCCCTTTTTAAAGATTTTTTTTTTTAAAAAAAGGATTTTAAAAAATACTTTTATAAAGATTTTTTTTCTTAATAATTAGGTGTATCTAAAACATGCAGAGAGGGAGGGGAGGAGATGAGGCAGACTGGAAGCAATTTAAGAACAGAGGTGAAAGACTTTGGTTACATTGCTGTTGAAAGTTGCGAAATATAACAACACATCAAAACCATGAATATCAACACTATTATTGCCATGGTTCCTAAAGTAAAATTAAAATATATAATAAACTTGGATAAAAAATGAATCAAAGGGACAGGTTGAAGCTCCAAAGGCTTGACGGAGCTTGTGTGGAAGATCCAACCCTAATCCCTAGTGCTGCATAATCTAAGTACTGCAGGATTCTGTCTGAGCATTAAATCACCCAACCCATAGCCAAAGTATCTGTGAAAGTGGTATTGAGGTTTCCTGAGCAATGCTGAGAAGGCTCAGGAAAAAAAAATGCATCCAGTCCCTCATTCAGAAGTATAATGGTATAGATAACTGACTGTATAAATTCTATGAGAAAGAAAGTCCCAGAAAAAATAAACAGGCTGCTTATTTATGTTTTTCTCTTTAGTTCTGAAGGTTCAACGATAGTAGAAAGGAGACTTAGCATTAGGTAGTAAAAAAGGATATAATGAGATCTTACTTTGGTAAGCATATATTCTCATAGGGTTATTTCTAATAACTGCTCAGGAACAATGGCATTTTTTTGTTTAACTACAGAAAGCAGTTTAGGTGTATTTCAAGTGATATGTCCTTTATAAAAACAATGCAACTATTTTCTGGAATATATAGTCTGAAAAAGTACTTCTACCCTGTCCCTATGTTATTATCAGAATTGTGGGAATTCGGGGGAGAGGTGCTTATTTAGTGTCTAGAGGAGTTCAATGAGGGGTGCTTATCTGGTCCCTATTTTCTTCTGTGATGAAGAAGAGGCAGGGCATTGAACAGAAGAACATCAGGCATTTTTAACCAGCGTTTTTTGTCCCTGTTGAAACTCAAGTTCCATGCTGCCACAGTCTGTAAATGGAGATGCACTATGATATAGAAAAGTTAACTGAGCTCTAACACCTACCAGTTGTGTCTCCAGCCCTTTTCAACTCATGCAAAATACCTCAAGTATATTGAGTAGAATGCATATGAAAGAAAGGACATGGTTAGTGCAATGGTGTGTATTTAACTTTTATCTTTCATCACTCACTTCCCTACAAAATAAATGCCTCCTTTGTAACTAAATGTCTTGTCAAATATATTTGACAAATAACCACTTCTCTGAAGACCTCTTTGGAATCGTCAGAAGCTTGGAAATATTTATCATAGATTCCCTTGCACTATTTAGAAAAGCTTAGATAAAAACCTCTGAACATTTTCTTAGTATTATAAAATATACCTACAGGAATTTCCAGTTAGTTTGAAACTATCAAATAGCTCTGAGTAAAATAACCCAGTTCAGTGATTGAGGGAACTTGGGTGAATAAAGTTATTTCTAAATGTTTTAGCAAATGGAACAGGAATTGGGCTTTAGAGAAAGTGATCAGTATAGGAACAACTCTTATAAGAAAGTTGCTAATTCTGAAATTTATTTATTTATTTATTTGGGAATTCTCAAACTACTCATTGACTTGAAGGCCACTCCTTGTGATACTCAGATTAAATGTGTAATTAAATGTGAAATTAAAATGTGTAAATTAAAATGTGTAATTAAATGTGAAATTTTTTTCTCTTTGCTGAATGTGTTTGAAGACCAACAAAGGTACATTTAATGATGGGTGGTTGTGGTGGAGATTAAATCACAATCAATGATGGGTGGAGTTGTGGTAGCTGTGACCTTTAGTATTCGGGATCAAACTCTGCCTGTTACATTTAAGGTGTGTGATATAACTTTTGAGCTGTCTCTCTGGGTTCTAATTCTGCATTTTAACACATAAGATATTTATTTATCTTAGATTATTCCTCTTCAATCACTACTTTTCAAATGTTATATGGGCAAATTAAAAAATGCTTTATTTGGCATAATAGATTCCATGTAAATCCATGTATAGAAAAATTTCATGACTTCATCTCTCCTAATGCTGAGTGAAATAAGTCAGAGGGAGAGAGATAGGCACAGAATAGTCTTACTCATCTATGGGTTTTAAGAAAAATAAGAGACTTTATTGTAATAATGCCCAGAGAGATTAGAGATGAGGGCCAGAAGGACCAGCTCAAAATATGAAGCTCACCACAAAGAGTGGTGAGTGCAGTTAAGGAAATAACTACACTAACAACTATCATGGCAATCTTAATGAGTTAGAGAAGTAGAATGCTTGTCTCAAATACAGGCAGGGGTGGGGAAGAAGTGGGAGGGGCATTGTTGGTGGAAATATTGCACTGGTGAAGAGGAGTACTCTGTGACTGAAACACAACTACAATCATTCTTGCAATCATGGTGTTTAAATAAAGATTTTATATAAAACTTTATTTGAGTCCCATCCATGATTACAAAATTGTTCATTGTTGGGTTACACTGTACACCATACTTCACTAGTGTAGTCTTCCCATCATCACTTCCCCCTTTTGCTCTAGGACAGGCAATTTGCTTCTTTCTTTTACTTTCTTCTCTCCTTTTGGGGGGGGGTACACCCAGTGACACTCAGGGGTTACTTATGCTATGCACCCATAAATCACTCCTGGCTTGGGGGATTGATCCCAGGTTCATTCTGGGTCAGCCGTGTGCAAGGCAAACGCCCTACCACTGCACTATCTCACCAGCCCCCCCCTTTTGACACTATTGTTTGCACTATTTTTGGAGGGGCTGGTGCCTAGACATAGACATAGACAATTACATAGACAGTTTTGGATGCTAGGTAGCATCCCAGAGTCTCTAGAGGGCAAACCGAAATGGTCATTCTTGTAACCTACCAGTCCCATCTTTATCCTGACCTGCACAGAGATCTCTTGGGGATTATCACTAGTTATGCCACTTCCTTGGGTTTTAAGAAAAATAAAAGACATTATTGTAATAATGCCCAGAGAGATTAGAGATGAGGGCCAGAAGGACCAGCTCACAATATGAAGCTCACCAACTCTCATTTGGTGTGACCTTCATTATAATTGAACAGCCTTATTAGCCTTTGACTTTGACTAAATTAATCATTGAGTCTACTGGAACCACACTATGTCCCCTCTCCATCTCCTCTATGCATAGCTACATCTCTTTAGTCTTAAATTCATCATTGTAAACACTTTATTTTGTCTCTAATTTATGTGTCCTTTGAACTAATTCTTTCTATTTTTCTTCTGATAGTGCCATGTTCTCTGGAATCCTTGTGGTGGTGTAAACAAACACTTCCATACCCTCACTTTTGCAGAGTGTTTTTTCTGCCACCTATCTTTCTTGCTTTCCTCTAGAGTGAAATTTTATTGCAGCTTTGAGTAGGGTTGCATTTTCTTCCCTCAGTAGCATACCTTGGCGTCCAGAGACTGAACTGGGTTTTGCTAAAGGTAATTTCCAACATTTAGAGCAATGTGTGTCTCTTCCCCTTGAAAGTCCTTGCCACCTGTCCAAGGTGGCTTTTATCATCTTTAAGTTATCTGGTGTGTCTCTTCTGCTCTCAGTGTCTCCGGGACACTTTCTTACCTGCAGAGGTGGGGCCTTCTTTCTCAGGTTTAATCCCTATTGCCAGCTATGCTATCTTTATGGGTAAATTTTCATCCCTGAAGCTTGCTTATCTTTGGCATTCAATGATTATCTTTACTCCAATATACTTTTAAGCTTTTGACCTTGTTCTTAACTTCTATCCTTAAAAATGCAAATCTCATCTTTAAGTTCAAATTTTGAGTTTATGCTATATTACCTGTCAAAATCTCTGCAGCTAGGCTCAATCTCCTGGTGCTATTTTTAGTGTGGTCCTCAATGTTCTCTTGTCAAATTTACCTTCATCATTCCCAAATGTGCTTTGTGTTTTGTTCCAGATACCCATTTGGCAGATACTTAGAAGCTATTATAGGCTTAGTTCTTAGGAGTCAGTTTTGTTGGTGCTCAGGGGCCATCGTGCTAGAGATCAAAAATAGGCCTCCAGCATTCAAAGTATGTACTGCAACCTATTGAAAACTCTCACCAGTCCACCACAGAAAAACTTTAAAATTTACATGGGCAGCCATGTCATTTCACAGCTTAATATTGATCACATTATATTTATTTATTCATATATATGTATATAAATAGCATTTTATTCTTTCTTTCGTTTTTCATTTTTTGGTTTTAGGGTCACACCCGAAAGCAGTACTCAGGGATTTCTTCCTGGATCTGGCAGGCTCAGGGACTGTATGGAATGCTGGGAATTAAACCTGGGTCAGCTGCATGCAAGACAAACACCCTACATAGTGTGCTATTGCTCTGACCCTATAAACAACATTTTTTATTTACCCAAATTATTACTTCACCAAATTATTTCAATAATTATTATAATTATTTTATTATGTAGTGTATATGCCCTTGATTTCCTTTTTTCCCCTCACATTTTCTTGAATTCAGCCTGGTGCCTCATATTCCCTTTCAGTTCTGTGAAGTCATATTCATGTATGTGTCTATATTATCCCCAGTGCCTTTCCTGTGTTAATTCTTTTTCCACAGATACTTTCCTTTTCTTTTCCTTACTGATTTTATAAACTTATCTTTATCTTTAAGGACAGTTTCTGTCATGCCTGCTTCTAGATAAAGTAGTCTTTTCTTTATGATGGCTTCAGGCATATTTTCTCTAAAGTGACTTAAGCTTCTTTTTTGTCTCTATTTCCCGTTATTCACAGTGAAATTCATAGTCTGGGGTGATACTCAGTGAACCCAACACCCAGCATAGTTCTCAAATTCCTGGAATAAAAGGTAAAATCTAAAGAGAAGCACTTTTCTTTCCAGCAACTCATACTGAAAATGTATGGCTGGCTTTGGCTCACTCCACTGTAAGAACAGTCTTGGAGAGACAAGTCATTTCTCTTGAGGCCTTTCAGAGCACCCTGCTTGGTAAATTGTTTCTCAACTTGAATAAAGTACTGCTGGCATAAGAGTCTAAGACCTGGGGGAAGAAAGTTGTCATTGATTGAGCTGCTCTGGCCTTTTCTTTAATCCCTTCAGATTCACTCCTCAGTTTTAGATAAGCATTTGCTAATCAGTATCTTTCATTTCCATCTCTACTTCTCTTTTCTCTAATTTTTTCCATGACATGGAGTTGTACTATAAAGTTATAAAATTTGCTTGTAATTCTCAGGTTTTTTTTTTGAGTTTAACCTAGTATCTCAAAGTAAGAAGCTCACTTGTTTTCCACCCCCCAAAGAAATGCTGTTGCTATTATTATTACTAATAATAAATTATTTTGTAAATATTTTATCTTAATTTTTATAAGATTGTTATTCAAGGTAGATAGGCCATCTTTTTAAAAAATAATCTTTATCAACTCTTTATTCAGTCAAAAATCTTCTATTTTATTTGGTTTCCTTTTAAGAGGTTTTCCACTCTGGAAGCATACCTTCTGCTGGGCTCAAGAATGGTAAAGAAGGGGCCGGAGAGATAGCATGAAGGTAAGGTGTTTGCCTTTCATGCAGAAGGTCATCAGTTCGAATCCGGCTTCCCATATGGTCCCCTGTGCCTGCCAGGAGCAATTTCTGAGCATGGAGCCAAGAGTTTCCCCTGAGCACTGCCGGGTATGACCCAAAAAAAAAACCACAAAAAAAAAAAAAAAAGAATGGTAAAGAAAAGCCACTTTTACTCAGTGAGTGGAGGTTACCCTGCTAGTGAAGACTGTAGGGGAAAAAAGGGAGAGAATGACTTTCTTTTCTTAATTTCATGAAGAATCTAGTCAAGGGAATAGTTCAATGTATATGTCATGATATAGGCATAGAGAGATGGAAGAATGTGAACAGCAGGAGACAATCAATTGGTCTCCAAGATCTGTCACTAGTTGCCTAAGGCTGCTTGATATGATCTACAAAGTCAAGAATGAAAGCATTATTAGTGAGTGAAAAAATGAAGAAATGTTGGTTTAAATACATTTTGTGTGTACAGCCAATAAAATATGATCTAGCCATTACAATGAGGAAATGCTGCCATTTGTGGTAACAAGGTTGGACCTTGAGGCATTATGCTAAGTGGAATAAGTCAGAGAAAGACAAATGACATATGATTTCACTTAAATGTGGGTTCTAAACTATTAAATTAGAAAAAGATCAGCTATTTGGCTACAAGGGGTTTAAAGTGAAAGGAGGGGACTTGGAGAAGACAGGTAGACAATCAAAACATACAGCTTTAGAATAAATATATACTAAGAACATAATGTACATCACGAAGGCCCGAGTTACTTCTACTGTTTAATATATATATATATATATATATATATATCAATAGATTTCAACTGCTGGTCCACAAATCAATGCCAGACCACAAATGTAATAAGGATGAAAACCACTGATATATTTGCAATAGAAACCCTGAGTTTCTATTCCAAGGAAAATGTTATGGTTTTCATGGTATTTTTTCATTGCATCTCTGAGTTTATTACTAACTATATGAGGGAATCATTTCATAATTGCCTATGTATGTGCATACATATGATGAATTATATACACATGTGAAAAACATCATGCTGTGTTCCTTCCAGTTTTAAAGTGACATGTGCTAATTATAATTTAATGCAACCAGGGAAGAAATAATAGAGGCCTTTGAAAGAAGCAGAGGCTGGAGGCACTTACCTTGTACATTGTTGATCCCTAGTACTGATAAGAATCCCTGAGAATTGCTAGGAATGATCCCTGTGCACAAAACCAGGAGTAATCCTTAATATTACAGGATGTGATCCCAAAAAGACAACAAGATATAAATAAATAAAATTTATTTATTTTGCTTTTGGGGCCTTATTTGGCAGTGCTCAGGGGTTATTCCTGATTGTGTGCTCAGGACTAGATCCTAGTAGACTTGGGGCACCATATGGGATGCTGGGATCAAATCCAGATTGACCACGTGCAATTCTAAAACCTACCCACTGTACTATTGATCTGGGCCCTAATAAAGTTTTTAAAAGGCAGCTAAAGACACTTCTTGAGGCCAAAGATCCCATATGCAAGACATAAATTTATAATACACACTGTTTCATGACAAGTGCTGGATTCCTTAGATGTGGAACAAGGTTAACATTAGTAGGTAAGTTTCCAGAGTAGGCATATTGTTAGCCAAAGCTGGCATTTTATCTCTTTTTATTTTCCTTCTTTTTTTTTTTTGTTTGTTTTGGGGGTCACACCCGGCAGTGCTCAGGAGTTACTCCTGGTTCTATGCTCAGAAATCTCTCCTGGCAGGCTCAGGGGACCATATGGGATGCCGGGATTTGAACCACCAACCTTCTGTATGAAAGGCAAATGCTTTACCTCCATGCTATCTCTCCGGCCCCTCCCTTTTTATTTTCTATTTTAAGACTTTATCTATTTTTCTTCTACTGATAAAGGAGAAATAAAAGCATGGAAGAGAAAAATTCACTACTGGGATATTAGTTACAAATAATGCATATACAGATTTAAAATATATACAAATGAATGATTTTTAATACATACATTATTTTTCAAGTATAACACAAAATTTGCCTGCTTAGCTACTTTTAAGTTTAAAATTCAGTGTCATTAACTACATCATGATGTGCATCTGTTACCATCGTTGAAAATTTATGAAAATTTCATTACCAAATAGGTACTATAATCATAATTAATTCTTTCCTTTTTCCTCCTATCCACGAGAAGGCTTGATTTGTGATGTATACACAATGGAAAACAGTTTTTTCTTTGAAAGCCAAGTATAGAATTACCATATGACTTCATAATTCAATCACTCAGTAAATACCTCAGGGGTATTTGAGCAAAATCTTGAACACCTGTGCTCACTGAAGCATTCTTTTTGGCAATAAATAAAATATAAATTATTTTCTATGTTTTTCTATTTTTGCAGACATGTGCCTGAGTGTCTTTATTATAAAAGCTCTATCATTTTTTTAAAGCATGGGTACTGTGGATAGGGCACTTGCCTTGCTGACCTGAGCCCCACCCTCCAATGCAATTCAGAAGTGATTCCTGGGTGCAGAAACAGAAGTAAACTCTGAACACTGCTTTGTATGCTCTTCTTACAATAAATAAAATAAAAGCAGTACAAGCCTGAAGAGGTTGTGCTTGTCTTGCATTCAGCCAACTTTAGATTGAATATACATACAGTCCTCTGGGCACCTCCAGTGATCCACTCATGAACATAGAGTCAGAAGTAGCTACTGTATACCACACCAAATGTGTTCTACACCCCCTCCCATGAATAAATAAAAGCAATATAACAATGTTGGGGCCTGGAGAGATAGCACAGCAGCGTTTGCCTTGCAAGCAGCCGATCCAGGACCAAAGGCGGTTGGTTCGAATCCCGGTGTCCCATATGGTCTCCCGTGCCTGCCAGGACTATTTCTGAGCAGACCGCCAGGAGTGACCCCTGAGCACTGCCGGGTGTGGCCCAAAAACCAAAAAAAAAAAAAAAAATACAATGTTGGCTATAGTACTCATGCTGTTGTATCCCAGGACATATGTATCTTTTTACCCTTCTCCCTACCTCTAGCACCTAACAGTTTGTTCTGATAATGTGTATGTGTGTGCACATGCATACATGTGTTTTGTTTATTTTTTAATCTATAAAAACTATCATATATTTGTTTTTCACTAAGTTACTTTGTATCATCCTCACAAGATCAGTCCACGTTGTCACAAATGGCAGGGTTTAATTCTCTTTTATAGTCATATATTCCACTTGTGCAAGGTTATTATGTATAACACACATATATTTTGCCCTTTACTTGTGTGACTTTAAGCCTTTTCAAGTGATTATTTTAAGAAAGTTTCTTTGTCTCTCTTTTTCTTAACATTTCATAGGTGATCACAAGGACTAAAAACATAGGGCATTAATGTAAGTACATAAAAAGTGACATCAAATGCCCCATAAATGCACTTGTCATGTCTGCATTTGGTCAGCTACATAGTCTTACTCTGTTCTTGAAAGATGTAAGCCAAGCCATAAAAAATCATGGTCTCACCAGCCTGACAGTGGAAAACAGTAATCTCAGGAAGAGAGGGTAAGACAAATCCCCACCCTGCTAAAGCCACACTAGCTATGTATATTACCCACAACCATTGCTTCAACTATGGCCCATCTATACCACTCAAACTCAGAGTTCTGCAGAGATTACAAACTGACCAACACTCTAGCTATGGTGGTATTTGGGCTAACATCTTCAGGTCACTTTTGGAGTGTATATCAATATGGGCACTCTCCCCACTGTTTTATCATACTAGAAGTCCTGACTGCCCAAACCACAAAAACCTCAATACCAGACACAGAACTTGGAATTCCTGGACTGTACTTCCATATACACATCTGCAGGCAACACTGTTATTTTCAATACAGTTATCTTAGTAGGAGCATAACAATTTAGATATCAATGTGGATTCAAAGCTACCTAACACTCAGAAACAAAACAAATAACAGAAAATCAACTAGCAGCAAAATCACTTAGCAAACCTTCTGACAATGACTTACTGATCTTATTTAGATACAAATTAATTTTCACAAGTTTTCTTATACTTTAACAGATAATTTTATTTCCACGAATCCATAAATAAGCCATATGAAATATATTATATTGTGTATGTTAGGAAAGTAGTTTAGGGAATGAGTGAGAGTCTGGGGACAATGGTAGAGGACATTTTTCAATAGTGGTGAGAATGGTCTTGGAACAAATCTATTATGAGTCGTTATGTAACACATGGTCTTTAAATAAAGTAATATATTAAAAAATAAAAATTATGTCCAAATGTTATTGTGTTTTTAAAGGGGATATTCCATCTAAAATAATTTAAAACACAATGAACATTATGGCATCTATATATCCTTTCCTCAGTCATCTTTTGAGGAAAATGGGTAAGGGTTATTATTCTACATTATTTTACTTCTTGTATTTTCTTTTTGGATCTTAGAATTTTTTTATTTATTTTGTTTTTTTATTTAAGCACCATGATTACAAACATAATTATGGTTGGGTTACAGTCACAAACAGAATATCCCCCTTCACCAGAGTAACATTTCCCCCCTACCAAAGCCCCTTAAGCCTCCCCTTCCCAACCCCTGCCTGTATTCCAGACAGGCATTCTACTACAGTTATTTCTTTTTAAGTTCAGTAAACTGTTTTTTTTCCCTATATAAGTGTTAAAAATACAATAGTAAAGGTAGGACAGTGGCATTCTTTGTTGTTTGCATAGGCCCATAAAAATATGGAGAAAACAGAAATAAAGGTCCTGATTACAAGAAGCCCTCACCCCAGATACCAACTTCTTGTATTTTCTAAACACTATTCTTAGGTATCTGAATCTAGTAATTTTTAAGGAAGCTTAGCTATTTTAAGATTGTTATACTGAAGCACACAAATTCAGTAATATCTGTATGAATTTGTAATTGGAAAGAATCTTAATCCCAATAAAACATATTATTTATGGATTATCTCCCTTAGAAATTTCCAAGTAGAAACCCATAAAGTGGTGTCCTTTTTAATACAATTTAGCTGATTGTTATTCATCATACAGGTGATAGAAGACAGATATTAGTTTTATTGAACCAAGTTGTATTAATTAATTACCTGCTCACAGGTCCAAAGGCCCCAGTTTATTTTTGTAGTTCAGAGTCTGACATTAATTCAGTGGTTAGTTTTATATTGTAATGAATCAGATATAAAACTGTCATCAAATCATTTATTTAAAAAGTCATCACCAAATTACCTATTTTAAGAACTTTGGATTTTATTTTATCTGTGTAAGGAAAATGGTGCATGAATCATTTGACCAGGAGACAATGGGAAATTGCAATTTAATTAACCAAGGAAGATAGATATTCTTATTGAAAACAGGGAAGGCAGAGATTACCTTACTGAGAAATAACCTAAATTCATCAGTTCAAATTCTTTACATTTACTATCTAATTGGTTAACCTCCTGTGTGCTACAATATAAAAATATCAATATATTCCTTCCTATATGATAAGTTCTTTACTCACTTGTGATTATGGAATGAACTATCACATGTTAAATGCTTAAAATTATGCCTGTCACAAGTCCTCATCAATAAGTATTACCAATTATTACAAAGAATACAACCAATCAGAGGTAAAGATAATCTTGATTGACTTTGGTGTTGAAATTTTATACTACCATCCTATTAACTCTTGACATATTTTCATTTGTAAAACAGAATAGTTCCTCAGTAGCTCCCTATTTTCCCTATTCTTTGTTGAGCACCATTCTAGTCTGGTTGTATGTTTTAATGTTATACTTAAGTGGTACTTTTTGTTTGACTTCTTTTAGTTAACATCATGCCTTCAAGGTTCATCCATGCTGTGGCAAGTAGCAGGATTATCCTCTTCTCATATTTGAGTAGCATCTCACTGCATATTTAAATGCTTCTAATAGTGATTCAATATCTGAGTTGTTGAATTTATTAAGTGTGGAACTGACATGTATCTGATAGAAACTATTATATTGTCCCCTCTAAGGTTGAGAATCAGAAAGTGAACATTAGATCCCCAGGAGCACTTTAAACTTTGTATATTTTAAAACATCAGAAAGGCTTATCACAGCATAAATTTTTCTTCAATCAAGGAAGATCTGTATATACCATAACATCTTTCTCAAATCATACCCTAATTGTTAAAAGAGTACAGATTTTCAGTTATAAGATGAATAGTTTTGGGTGAGGTGGCTAATATATATTGTAAGTATAGATACTAATATACTAATTAGAAATATAGTTACTATTTTATCATATATTCACTAATATATACTATGCAGTATGATATATTACAAAATTTTGTTTTGGTTTTGAGCTACACCAGCCAGTGTCACTTCAGGATTTATTCCTGACTTATACTCAGGGCTTACTCAGTAGGCATGAAAGAGCATATAGGTGCAATAGGTTGAGCCCAGTAAGGTGCATTTCCTTCTGTAGTTATTTTTCTACAGCTCCTGTATTATATATTTTAAAGTGTTAAGAGAATACATGGTAAATATCAATATAAAATATTTCATGGTAATTCCATTAACATGATGATGTATTCAATAATTATATGGTGGCAATATTTTGCAGCATATATATATATATATATCCATTCTGTTTATTTTATTCAAAGAACCAACTCTTGGGGGATTTTATTTTATTTTTTTTTATTTTTCCTTTTTGATTTTTCTTACCCACTCATTGGTTGTTCAGTAGTGAGTTATTTAACTTTCAGGTGTTATTTTTTTTTCTTTGTGTCTCTTTGTAGTTCACTTCTAAGTTCAGTGCTTTTTGATCTGAGAAGTTAGTATGTACAATTTCTATTCTTTTTATTTTATGTTGGTTTTATAAGCTAGCATGTAGTTTATTTTAGAGAATGATCTATGTGCATTAGAGAAGAATATGTATTTTTCTGGAAAGACCTTTATATATCTTCTAGGCCAATTTCTTCCATTGGTCTTTTATTGCTATTATTGTTAGTTATTATTATCTTCATCATTATTATTATATTATTGCTAGTCAGCCTTGTTGATCTACCAAGTGGAAACAAAGCAATGTTGAATTCTCCCACTATTATTGTGTTGCTATTAATGTCTTCCTTCAAATTTCTCAGAATTTGTTTTCAATATTTTGTTAGTTCCCACTGGATATATATATATATATATATATTTACAAGTAACATTTCTTCCTTTTGTATATATTCCTTGATTATTAAGAATGTCCATCTCTGTCCCTTATATGATATTAGTATGTCTATTCCAGCATTTTTAATAGAACTGTTTGCTTGAATGATTGTCATCTTAACTTGAGTTTGAGTTTGTGTTTTTCTTACTATTCAGATGTATTTCTTATAGGCAGCAAAACATTGAATTCAACTTTTGATCTATTTTACCACTCTGTATCTTTTAACTGCTGCATTATTCCATTGATGTTGAAAGTGATGATTGTCATGGAATTTATTATAATTTTTAGTAGGACTTTGGTGTATCAGTTCATTCTTTAAGGCTACTTTTGGAAAATTTTGTAAAATTTTGTAAAATGTCTGTAAATTTTCTAATTTGCTGTTTATCTGTGAAGCTATGTATCCTTCCTTCAAACTTGAATGTACTGTAAGTCTGTCTGGATGAGGTACTCTTGGTAATGCATACATTATTTTATTTGAATATTGTCCATAAATCCCACCATTGACTTTGGGCTTGAGTTTTTCTTGTGACAAATATGCAGTAAATATTAGGATTGATCCTTTGAATTGTAATTTTCCTTTTTGATTTTGCTGCTTTTAATATTCTATCCCTATCTATAGGGTTTGTCATTGTAACTAGGATGTGTTTTGGGTTGCTTTTCTTTGAAAATATTTTGGCTGGTACTCTTTAGGCATGCAGGATTTGGTTGCATGCACTCTTTAGCTCTGGGGTTTTTCTCTGCAGTGATGTCCATGATTGTTGATTCTTCATTGGGTTTTTATCCTGTGTCTCTGAGACTCCAATATTTCTTTTGTTTCTGTTGAGTTTAACAAAGATTTCTGTTTTCTACTGTTTACATTCTTAGAGGACTTTTCCCATTGTGTGGTCTTTTGTTTTGAGGCTCTTTTCTAGTCATTTTTATTGTATGGAGTTGTTATGAATCTCAGCTTTTATCTCACTGATTCTGTCCCCAGTTCTGTTAATCTGTTGAATAGGCTTTACAGTGATGTTGTCATTTCGTCTACCACATTTTCAGTCCTTTGATTTCAGTGTGAAGTTATCTCATTTCTACTCGATATTCTCTTGATTCTTATTTGTGGCTTGTTAATGTTGTTCCATGCTTTCTTTAAGTTTTATGAACATCCTCCATATTTCTTCTCTAAAGTCCTTATCTGAGAAGCTAAGTAAGATTGATACTATTTTGGTTATTGGAGCTATCATCTTCATTTTGTAAACATGGTGGAAGACTGCATTCTTCCCCATTGTTGCCATTAAGTGAGGTATTTTCTATGTCCCATCCTGGTGTACTTCTACTAGAAAGAATGTGGATAGTGAGTTCCACTGCTATGTCTTATCTCAGATTCTCTCTCTTCACCTACTTGAATTGGGCAATGTGGTTTCCATGCCCCAAAATCATGGCCACCAACACCAACACTACTTTTGCTGGGACATGGGTTCTGCCACTCTGGGTCCCAACCTTGATTTCTTCCAAAAATTACTTAATTCTTTTGACTTTCCTTTCTTTGTAGCAGAGAACACAGTAACCCATTGTAAGTTATTCATTTACAGTGGTTTCAACTAATTAAACTGACTCACAACTCACTGGAAACTATGGACTATCTTGAAGCCCTCATTAGTCTTGTTGGTATAGTTGACTCAACTATAACAAAAATAGTGCAGACACATTAATAAAGACTGAGCACTGCCTTGGAACAAAGTATATAAATACCATGCCAAAGTTCTTATAGAGTGAGCAGGGCTTTACAGTCATGTGGCTTACTTGTGTTCAAATCCTGGTATCTCTAGAGTACCACCAGGAATAATTCCTGAGTACAGAGCTAGGAGTAAATCTGAGAACCCCTGGGCATGTCTCAAAAATCAAATAAACTAAAATAAAAACTAAACAAAAATCAAACAATTTTTATTCACTTGGGGTACACCTTTTTTAAGGAACCCAGCATCAGTTCTGATGGAAATGAAGTCACAATCGTATCATGATATTTTTCCACTGTAATCTAGAAAATGGTAAAATGTAATTCCCAGTGGTACAAGGAGATCTTTAATTTGTGATGGTAGTTGATTTTGAAATTGAACACAGCAAGAAAAAAATATTGTAATGTTTTAGATTGGATTTCCAAATCAATGATATAGCTATGTATAAAATGTATTTTTTAAATGTCAGAAACCACATAATCTACCTCTTCTTGTGTCTAAAGGGACTTATTTATGATGTATGAAATGAGTGAAATGTTGTTTGATTTTTTTAAAGCTGCAAATATTTAATTTGGTAGGTAACTTGTTTGTTTGACATATATCTTAGAATGTGATGTAAAAGACCATTGCAGTAGGCAATTGACAAACATAAAGGTTTATTGTATTAGTCAGCTGGGGCTTTCATAGTACAATACTATACTATTGATAGCATAAACAACAGAAATTTATTTATCTTTAGCTCTGGGGGCTGAAAGTCTTGAGATGAGGGTTCCAGCCTGCATGTTTGGTGACTAGTGAGTACTACTTTTCTTATTTTCAGATTGTTTTCTTGATTTTCTTGAGGATGTACTCTCCATTGTAGAATCATCATGAGTGTCTTTCAAAAAACATAAATCTTACTGTGAGTTTGCACTCTCCTGATGTCTTCTAAAATTTAACACCCTGGGAGTCCACCATCATTAAGTCTGCATTAAGAAGCATAGAAGATTAGGTCTTCAGTGCAAATGGACTTGTATTGAAGTAGGAATGCAAGCAGGAATGCACTGAAGTGTGAATGTGGGAGAGGGTACAATTTTATCCTTACATTAATCTATATTTTATGCTGGGTTTCTCTATCATTTAATTCTATTTTAAAACATTTGTTTTCTCTTTTGTCTTCTAGTCTTTACACTTTCTGGTATATTGTGTCATGCTCTCTCCCATTCTTTCTATCTCTCTTCCTTTCTTTCTTGTTTCATTTTGTTATAATACGATCTTTTGCGCACACACACATTCATGGACAGAATCTGATAAGGAGTTAAGCTTTAATTAAAAATGTTTTAAAAATGGAATCAGTATTTAAAAATATAATAAATAGGGGGCCAGAGTTGTGGTGCAAGCAGTAAGGCATCTGCCTTGGCCACACTAGCCTAGGATGGTCTGCAGTTCCATTCTCTGGCATCCCAGAAAGTTCCCCAAACCAGGAGCGATTTCTGAGTGCATATCCAGGAGTAACCCCTGAGCATCACCAGGTGTGGCCCCTCCAAAAAAATCTCTAAACATATAATAAATTATAAGCTATGCAATTTATCTGAATCAATCATAGATCTTCACTGTCCATGGGAAACAATACTATAAAAAAGTACAAACTCAGGAATCATATTTCTAGAATTCAGATCCCGACAACACAACTATGTAATCTTAGGTGAGCTACATTTATATGCCTTTCAATTATCACCTTGTGAATATGATATAAATAATATGTACCTCATAGATTTGTTGCATTCAATGAGTTTGTACCTGAAAACTAATTAAGGGGCTGGAGCGGTGGCACAGGCAGTAAGTTATCTGCCTTGCAGACGCTAGCCTAGGATGGACCTCGGTTTGATCCCCTGGCATTCCATATGGTCCCCCAAGCCAAGAACTACTTCTTTTTTCTTTCTTTTTTTAATTTTTTTTATTTAAGCATCGTAAATACAAACATGATTATAGTTGGGTTTCAGTCACAAGCACCCCCCTTCATCAGTGCAACAGTCACACCCCCAGTTTCCCCCTCCCTCCTTCCCATCCCCTGCCTGTATTCAAGACAGGCATCCTACTACAGTTACTTTTTTAAATTCAGTAGGGTGTTTTTTGTTTTTACTTTCTTAAATGATAAGTATTAAAAACAAATACAGTAGTAAAGGTGTGAAAGTGGCAGGCACCGTTGCTTGCAGAGGCCCAGCAAAATATGGGGAAAACGAAAAAAAAAAAAATCCTTGACCTGATTACAAGAAAGCCTCACCACAGAAGTTTATTGGCATTAGACCGACTCTGGGCTCCAGTCTGTCCAACCCCTGAGTCATTCTCCATGGTCCTGGTGATTTCTGAGCTCATAGCCAGGAGTAACCCCTGAGCGTCACTTAGTGTGCCCCCCCCAAAAAAAACAAAAACAAAAAAGAAAAGAAAAATGTTTAAATGATGTACAGAACATAGCATTTCTCCATATGGAATGTGTCTTATTCCTTCACAGTATAATTTAGCTAGAGTCATTTTTCATAGTCAAACCTCTCTTTCTGCCTCTTAGATTCAATGCCACTTTCCATATATTATTTATCTTGTTCTATGCTTTCCTCTCCTCTTTTTCTTTATGGTTTTTGGGGCCATACCCAATGACACTCAGGAGTTCCTCCTGGCTATGTGCTCATCAATCACTCCTGGCTTTGGGGAACCATATGAGATGCTCGGAATCAAACCCAGGTTCTTCCTTGGTCAGCTGCATGTAAGGCAAATGCCCTACTACTGCTCCATGATTATGAAATTGTTAATTGTTGAGTTTTATTCATAGAACTTCATCAGTGCACCCCTAAAACATGTTTTATGGCTATTAAATAATTAAAATATGATAGAATCATTCTGCAAATTGTCTTACTAGTTTATGAAGAACTCTATCAGAGTTGTGTTTTGTGTGAACAACTATTTTCTAATTGAAAATATGAACATGAACATGATTTTTTTTTTCAGTTGAGATGCCAGACCAGTTGACACAGGTTTCAAAGTAAAATTGTTAAGATAATAAGATAACATAAGATACATGCTAGAGATAATAGTATCCCCTAGTTTTACATCTGGTATATGTTGATCTTCCTCCCTACCCTATAGCCCAAACCCTAACAATTCTAAAAACAAACTCAAAAATACCCTTGGAAACCCCCCCGGAACCTGAGCCATATTTGGAAGAAGAAATTCTTAATTGGATATTGCCTTCCCCCTACAGCCCAAACCCTATAAACACCCTCTTGCTTTGCTGTTCCGGGCTCCGGTCCTCTGCTCTTGACATGATCGCAGCCCTGGCTAGACAGTCAATAAACCTGCCCTTGCTAATTGCATTTTTGGAGTTGTTGTAGTCTCTAATTGAGTGGTGGGCCAGCACGGACCCTTTTAATAGAAATAAATTGAGATCTGGCACCAGCCAATATTTAAGTGAGCCTTGCTTGAATTCTAATTCAGACCTGAGGCTTCTTAACTTTGTGCCTAGAACATAGAACCTAATCATCTGTGTGTGTGTGTGTGTGTGTGTGTGTGTGTGTGTGTGTTGTTTGTTTGTGTGCCACACCCAATGGTGCTCCTGTGTTAGGGGAACAAATGTGATGTTGGAGATCAAATCAGAGTCTGCCACGTTTAAGGCAAATACCCTCCCCACTGTGCTCTCACTCAGGCCCTGAACCTAATCATTCTATATATATAATTTATGATTGATATCCAAGGGGATAGTATTTAAACACTAATACCCTAACTAGAGCCTACTTCTCCAACAATGTTACTTTCAACAATTTCTCCAACAATTCCTACTTTCCCTCCTGCAACCTGACCTGCCTCTCTGGCAGGCATTTTTTTTTTCTCTCTTTAAGAGCTTTGGGTTACAATAATGTTACTGTTAGGGTAACATGCATATCACTTTACCTCTCCTCACAGCCCTGTTCTTAACCAGAGTGGCCACTTAATCTTCATTTTTTTATATTTCATTTTGTCCTCTTATTTTTAGGTCCCTAATAAAATTTGATCTGCTCTCTTCCTCATTTGTGCTCTCTTCCTCATTTTTCTTACCACCTAGAGCATTTTAAGGAATGCCAAACATTCTACCTGCTACTTAGGTGTGTAGGAAGAATTTTAGTAATGATGAGGTGCTTGGGGATAGACTTAATTTAATCTTGTGACATTAGAGACTTTCTTATTCATCTAGGTAACACCCTATGTCAAATAATATTTTTGTTATTTGTTTTAAGCCCACTTATCTTTACAATAGATATCAGGTTACCTACGGTTCTTTGTTGAAAAACTGTCTAGGTTGACTCAGTCTTTTAGCTGGAACCTGGACCTTTAGTGTTTCTTTTCTAAGTCAATCTTGGCTTAGACTCTTCTTGCCTACTGACTTTTAGGGGAAAGTCACACAGCGAGAGACCACTGCAAGAAAGAGATTGCTGCAGGAAGAGCACATCATCTAAAGGTCAGATGGCAATTAAGATTGTAGTGAGAGTTCTCACTTTGGACTCTACCAGTGTCTCTGAGTATTATTAGGAGTTCTTTTCAGGTGGTTTTGTTTGTATGGCAACTACTCATTCCCTTCAATATTTCTTTCTTTTTTTCATTTTGCATTGAGCATAAAAAGCAGCATTTTTTTTTGTTTCATTTTGAAAATTCAGATTGTTAGCTATTTCTCAAGCTACCCAACTCTCTGAAGATAATTCTATTGTGATTCTTTTTATAATCACATTTGATTTTGAAGCACCCTGGAGTCCTATAGATACTTCACAGAGTTATATTTTCTCCCAGAGGATGGAGAAGCAATCTGAGTTTTGGCAAATGTGGTACCATTCAGCCTCCCAAACCATGAAATCTATTGTTACCTTCCTTTCTTTTGTGTTTTCTGAATTTACCCAGCTAGATGATCCCAAAAACTTAGTTTTATTTTTCCCCTCCTCCTCATTTTTGCAAGGCAGTAGTTTTACATTGATAGTTGGTTGATAAAAAAAATAAACTAACAGAGGCTGGATCTATAGCACATTGGTAGGGCATTTGCTAGCACACGGCTGACCCAGGACCCTGGGATCGATTCCTGGCATCCCATGTGGTCGCCTAAGCCAGGAGCAATTTCTGAGCACATAGCCAGGAATAACCAACCCCTGAACATCACCAGGTATGGCTCTAAAATGAAGAAAAAACAACAAAACAAAACAAAAAAACTAACAAAGATAAGGTTGTGACAGTTTAATTTCCTGATATTTCAGTCCCTTTTTGGTATTATTTCATGCCATATTTTTCTGGAGTGGTTCCTAGAAATTATTAGATAGACAAGAGATGAAATTACCAGTTGTGTTTACTGAAGACAAAACATACTCAAGAAACATCTGAGGAGCATGGCAGGGATATATAGCCCTGGAGTGTGTGATGTTTATAAAGGGCAAAGGCTGGATAAAGCTGTGATGAATTCTCATTGTGATTTTCAAATATCTACTTCTCTGAACTTTGAAAAAAACATAATTTAGAGCCAGAGTCCAATGAAACAATGAAAGGACTTCACTATTTGAATCAAAATAAGTCTGAAATAACTCTTTCCAGTATTGATGAGGCAAAAGTCTCAGCCATTACTCAGTGGCCTCAGGGAAATTGAGCAGGGAGTTTGTTTCTTTCTGGGAAAAGTTGACAGAGATTGTGACAGGGAAATCTAAGTTGTAGTCAGCAGCCATTGTAGTTATTGGCCATGGGCTGGAGATGGAATTGCCTCTGAGGCAAGTCCTGACTAGTTTTTTTTATCTTAGAGTGGCTGAGCATCTCAGCAGAAGCAGATGAAGTTCAGTGTAGTACTCAGCTCTGTGAGTAAAATACCTATGTTATTAAGTCCCCTGCTTCTTCTTTTGTTCATTCTCTTCACTATAGCTAAGTGATATTTCAAAATCTGGAATTGGCTTTTTCAGCATTTTGATTAATATTCAGACCCTTTCTCAATGGCTACCAAAATCTGGCCCAAGCCCAACTTTCCTTTTCTGCATCAGATAGGCAGAGACCCTGCCTATAACTAATACTTGTTAATCACACTTCTCTGTCTGGTGATATGTTGTCCATTCTTTATCTGTTTCACTTCTACTCTTGGATATGAAGCATCACTTTTATAGAGAAATATTCTCTGATCTCTCAAAATGTCACCCTTCCTCCCTCCAACTGGTCTTGTTCTTGGTAGAATTTACAATCTTCAAGGAGAGTTTTGCCAGGCTGTGAGGTCCAAGATGACATTTTGTTGATCACTCTGCTTCTGGCTTAGTTGAGGGCTAATGTGCATGTTCAGTCATATTGCCATGATGAACTTTAAAGAAAATGAGAAATTGCAATTCTATTTTGTGCCTGGAAAGAAGAAAGCTAGTGTGATGTATAGCACTAATGCCACATAACTGCCTCCTACTGATTTCTCTTGGTATTACCCAGTTTCTCATTTACAATAATCCTTCTCTCACCCTTCTGTAGTCCTGTGAAAGGTCTTGTAATCAACAATAACTAATTCTCCTCCAAAATCTTAATGTCAAGCACACTACTCTTTTAGTTTTGCCTTCAGCTATCCAACTTTAAACCTCTAGTGATATCACTGCAGTCATTCTTTCCTCCCTCAAGATTTCTGCTATCGTTTGGTATCGCCAGGAAGCAATATCTGAGGTGGCTGACACATAAGAACTATACTAGTTAATATTATCAGAACATATTGGGAAGGGTAAAAAGTGAGTTGGAGAGAAGGAAGAATCCTTTAAATTCCATTGGGTGATCCAATGGATCAAATCTGGAGTACTGATTTAGAATTAGCCCAAGTTGAGTGCAGAAGAAAATTAATATTTAATTTTAAATTTTTATTTCTTATATGTTAAAGTTTTTGTTATTAATATGTAAGATTAATATACCCCACTGCCATGAAAGTGGTGCCTAATCAGGTCTCTTCTCTGTTTACATTCTCAATTGACGTATCAACATGATACCTTTCAATTTTATTTAGTTTGTAGTAAACTTCATGATTACATTTTTATGTGTGTATTGCTGAATAGTATTCACACACAACCACAACTTCTTGATAAGTTCATCAGTAGTTGTACATCTAAGATGTTTCCATGTCCTGGCCCCAGAAGAAGCAGTTTAAATCACAGATTTTTTTCCTCAGGATGGGAGTATAATTTTGAATGAAGAAATGCTTTTTAATAATAATTTTCTTAAAAAGGATAGCAGTGCTTGCTTAGGGCAAAGGATGACATGTTTCCTGATTGCATCATACATTTAGGTGATGAGATTGGGCAGCCCACTCTTAACTCAAGTTGCTGCCGTTTCCTCATGTCAGGATGTCATGTTAAAATTGATGCACGTTGGTGTCGGGATGGTATTCAGAGTTTCTCCAGGAGGAGTTTGGTTCCCAGTGCTGTTGCTGGGACTTGTGTCAGTTCAAAGTCTGGGTTCTGGGGTTCTGGGTTGGATGGTCACTGTCCAATCACATGGATCTAAGTTGGGTCCACATGATACATGTTCAGGATGGGAGATATCCATGAATTATAAAAAGTATGGGTTTCTTATTCTCAGAAGATTAGAGCTTGTTTCTGTGCATAAAATTTCCCTTTATTTAGAGTGCCTATGCAAAAGGGTATGGTAACTTATTATATTGCTGGTGGATTTGAGGTAAGAATGACAGTCTGCACAATCTTTGTGCTGGTTTTGACCTGAGCTTTTATCCCAGGCAAGACTTTTCTTGTAGGTTTTCATCCCAAACAGAATCAAAACAGGTGGGGTTGGAGAGAGAAAGAGAAAAAAAAGAAAGAAAAAATAAAGAAAAATATATACAATAGAAGAAATAAATAAAAATACATTTAAAAAAGGCATTATGGTGCTGGAGAGATAGTATGGAGGTAAGGCGATTGCCTTTCATGCAGAAGATCATTGGTTCAAATCCTGGCATCCCATATGGTCCCCTGTGCTTGCCAGGAGGGATTTCTGAGAGTGGATCCAGGAGTAACCCCTGAGCACTGCTGGGTGTGACCCCAAAACCAAAAATAAATAAATAAATAAAAAGACATTAAAGATAAAATGCTGTTTATGAGGCTAACTTACTTTGGCAAATATGGACTGAAAAGAACCTATCAAGGGACCAAATAGGAAGTTCCTAGCCTAAACCTTGGCCTAGCTCTCTAACCAAGATCTCTAACCCCAGAGGTCTGACTTTGACAACTGCTACCAAGCAGAACTTATGGAACAATGCTGAAAGAATATATTCTAGGCTCTGTCCTAGAATCTGAGCAAAAAATAACCACTAATTACAGAAGACTGATTGCAATAACAGCAATGGAACAGAACTCCAAGATATATAAACAAACAAACAAAACTCTTTCCTAGCCTTCAACCCATGACCTACACAAATAACATAAGCTCCAGCTACAGAGACAGGATGTCATAACCCACTCTGAGTGGAAAGTTTTCTGGCACCATAAAAAGACCTTGGGGTGTGAAAATGAGTGAGTACGGAGCCTATAGTTGTTCCCATAGCAGTATGCTTCAGGGACAGTGAAACCCTATATCTTCTAGGCCAAGAAAATTTCTGTTCTAATTTCTCCAATGTTTACTGTACCTAAGCAGAAAAAAAAGAAGACAAAAAACAATGTTCTTTAAAAAGTTGCTGGTCTGTTGTTTTTTCCTCTTGTTTTGTTTTGTTACCTTTTCCTTTTTGTTTTACATTTCTTCATCAAAATGGATATTTTTAACACCTAGTTTTTTTCTTTTTGTTTGCCTTTTTTCTTTATTTCTTTTTTTCTCCCATATCTTTTCTTATATATTCAATAGAACACTGGAATCACCTTAATCATCCTCATAATTTGAGGGGAAAAATGGATGGTACCAAGACAAGATGGTCTTATGTTCATTTGGTGGAAATAAAAACTGATCATATATAAATACCAAATCCAAAGTCAATGACAACAGAATAGATACCCAATCTACAATAAGCTGTACAAGGGGGAACAGTTGTACTAGCATTACGGGGGTAAAGGATCGAGATGTGGGATGCATGCTGAAAACAGGGTGGAGGGAGGACTACTCTGGTGGTGGGAATGCCCCTCATTCATTGTCACTATGTGCCTCAAATATTACAGTGAAATAATTGTAATTCACTTTGACCACAATAAAAATTAAAAAAAAAAAAGAATAGCATTTGATGGTCATAGAAAAGCTGTTACTAGCAGCTGGAAGAGAAGCTTCTATAGTTTTAAAGAGAAAAACCAGAGAGATATGCAGCAGGTAAGGCACTTATCTTGCACTTGACATTCCTATATTTTGATTCTTGGTAGCATACATGTTTCTCTGAGCCCATCAATAGTAAACTCTAAGTGAAAATCAGGAGAAACCTTTGAGCTATGTGGAATTGGTCCAAAAATCAAAATAAAATTCCAGGAGACTTTTTAATTTTCCTGTAACTACCAACATAGTTGAATAATATGAGAAAAATATTTAGCCATGCTAAGACACTTTATTTACATTTATGATCAGAAGTTACATCTGGCTTCTTGGCACTCTGTTCTTTCACCCTAATAAGTTCTCTTTCTCTTTTTACATGAAATCCTTCTCTCTTCTTTAGTAACTATTTTTTCCTAAAATTCAGTTATTTCTCTCTCCTTTTATTCACTAAAAATTTACAAAATTTTTACATGTAAAAGAGAATTAAAGTGGAAGCCTCATGCTCCAATCCTGAGGGACTGGGTAACATGGTTCTGGAAGCAAATGCCTACACAGGAAATAATCCACAGAAGACTGAAGAGAAAAAAACAGATTCAGGCTTCCACCACAAGCTTTCTGCTCACTAGTAAATGATACAGGCAGGCATATAGACGATTTGTGGAAATCAAACTTACAAGCAGCTTCTCCCCTGATTCCCTTGGGTATATATATATATATATATATACCCACTCCCTTGGGTATAGAGCAAATAGGAGTAAGGAACCAATACAGCAGTACTTTCCGTACTGAGTGACAAGCACCAGCAAAAAAGAATTACCCTGAATAGAATAAAAACCAGTTACTCCAACAGAGAAGTACTTCATCTTACCACTACCAGATGGTCCAACATATATGTACCTCTCTTCCAATCTCTTGGCTTTGTTCTTTTCTTTTTTTTCTTTTTTGTAAAGAAGGCTGATTTGATATAGGCACTGTAACTCAACTTTCTTTCTCTTATCCAGAGCTTTGTTCCTGCAATAATAGGTTCTTTCTTCTGTATCATAGATAGTCTTTACATGTATTGATTGGCTTGTACTGAGGTTCGAATCCATGTCAGTCACATGCAAAGCAAACACCTTTCCTACTATACTATCACACTGGTCCCAGAATTGAAATGCTTATATAATGCCAGTAACCAACTCATTAGATAATTCTAATGTCTTTACAGTCAAAAAATCTTCAACTCATTAGATAATTCAATTTTTATGTCCTTACCTACAGTCAAAAAATATTATGCTTTATTGTAGATATCTAGTTTCAAATTCCTGAGAATTTTTATACACTTTTGCCTTCCATGAAAACAATATGGACATTTCTAAAAAACAAAATCTAAGAATTGAACTTCCACTTGACTGAGATACTCCAATTCTTGGCCCAAGAACCCCAAAAAGTGAAGAAAAGATATTTGCACACAAACCAGTGTCTGAAAAAATGAATAAAAAACTATGGTGTATATACACAATGGAATACTATTTGGCCATAAAGAAAGATAAAGTCATGTAATTTTCTGATACATGGAATCTGGAGGGTATCATGCTGAGTGAAGTTAACTAGATGGAGAGAGAGATCTACATAGAACATACTCTCTAATATGTAGCATATAAAGAAACCTAATGAGAATGATGAATACTCAAAGATAAAGCAAGAAACATGAAAATATTATTTAGTGGAAACAATCAACTTGATGGGGCTGGAGAATGGGTAGTAGAGTGGTAAAGATGAGGAAAACATTGAATCAGGAGAGGAGGTACTTCTGGAAAGCAGTAAAGTGTTATGTTTAAAAACCTATCAACAGGGGCCCGGTGGTGGTGCTAGAGCTAAGGTGCCTGCCTTGCCTGCACTAGCCTAGGACAGACCGAGGTTAGATCTCCCAGTGTCCCATATAATCCCCCAAGCCAGGAGCGACTTCTGAGTGCATAGCCAGGAGTAACCCCTGAGCGTCACTGGGTGTGGCCCAAAAACAAAAACCAAAAAACAAAAAACAAAACAAAAAAAAACTATCAACAATAGTACTATTAGCCACAGTGCAAATATTTACATATAAAAAGTCACATCTTGAAGAAACAGACTGATGGGAAACAAATTAGGAGAAGAATATGTACACTGCAGAAAGAATTGGTGTTGAGACATTTTATTCTTGAAACTCAATCATGAATAACTTTGTAATTACATGATGAATATTTAAAAATAAAATTAAAAAAAGATATTTTCTAGTTGTTAGCTTTGTGCTAATAGTACCTTGATATAATCTTGTGATCTATTCTTTAATTTTCAGTTATCCATTTATTTTTTGTTATACTTTGACTTGGATCAGTTATTGGTGTTTTCCACATATTAAATAATTTTGTTTTAGGGTTATTTTATAGCAAAATTGCTTGATTTTATACTATAGAAAAAAAAGTCTTGCCAATATGTGCACCATATCAGAATTATCATTACTTGACAGTAACTTTTGTTAATAGGCAGATAAATTTTTAGCATTGAAAAGAATCTAGTGTTTATTTAAAGATGTTTTATTTGCAAGTAATCAATATGCTTTTTTTTGGTGGGGGACTATACGCTCAGAAATTGGTTCTGGTTTGGAGGACCAGATGGGATGCTGTGGGATTGAACCGTGGTCCATCCTAGGTCAGCCGTGTACAAGGCAAACGCCCTAACATTCCAGTCCCTAATCAGTATACTTTTTTTTCTATTTTCAATTATGTGAACAATGATGCAAAGAAAGAGGACAAGGTAAAGTTACAGTGGAGGACAATCACCCAAAAACAGAGTTCTCAGAAGAAATCCCCCTGCTGCCACCTTAATTTTGAACTTACAGTCAAAGGACATTAAGAAAAGTAAAACAGAACCCATGTACAATTACTTTGTCCCTCAAGTCCCCAGATTGTAGTACATTATAACATTTCTTAGTAGTACACCAAGCAATGTAAAGCCATAAAATTTATGTAACTCCTTAAACTTGAAGGCATAGTAGTTTTTACATTTCCATGCACATGAATATTAGTTTAAGTTAACCTCAAATATTTAAGTGTTTTTTTTTTTGTTGTTTTGTTTTAAGGTTTAGAGTCAAAGGAGCACAGTAAAAACAGTGTTAGAATGGCAATTATCGTTTGCATAGGCCCACCAAAATATGGGGGATATGGACAGGAAAAGCCTTGGCCTAAATATAAGGAGACACTACCCCTGAAGTTTCCTGGCATAAGACCAACTCTAGGCTCCAGGCAAGCTAGTTTGTCCAATCCAGGTCATTGTCTGTAGTGCCAATACAGTTTTATTTCTCACACAGTCAGTACACTTTTATTTTTAAATTGACAAATGGTCTTTCTAGTAATTCAATATAGCTATTTTTATCTTTGGAAACCAAGGGTATGAAGACTAGTAAGACTTAAATAAGTATTTTCATAGTAATACAATAATGACTTATCATTCTCAAGGAGTTTGTATAAAAGAAAGTAAATGAGAGATTGACTACTGAGTTCAAATATTGGCAGGACTTACAGAAGTTCAATATCTGGCTCAATGGCATTCTGTTAGCTCTGTCTATTAGACTTTAAAATGAGTTTTTAATTTTACTTATATAATTATATGCAACTTAAATTATGTATTTAAAAATATAAAACAGTAATTTTGATTTTGGTTTTGTTTTTGGTCACACTTATATATGCTCAAGGATTACTCTTGGCTCTGCTTAGAAATTACTTCTGACAAGTTCTGGGGGCCATATGGTATATAAGGGATCAAATCTGGACTGGCCAATCTCTGTAATATCACTTTGGCCCTCAGAACTGGACTTTTATGGAACATAACAAAGGATTTTGGAACTCAGGGCACTTACTGCAACCAATAGGTTAGCCTTAGAACTGGGTGTAATATGGTGCCCTTCTCTAGCCATCATATATAAGCAGTATGAATAAAGAAAATAAAGTCATTTTTAAAAAGAATGTGCAGCAAAGATCCAAGTGTATTTAAGAATGTGAGTTATCTTAATTTTCACCATGTTTCATTATGAAAAAGCTTGTGATTCTTTGACCTTCATTCAAAAGAGAATGCCATAATTCTGTTGAATCAGCCTGCTACTCTGTCACTTGCAATGAATCTCCTGGTCAAGCCATAAAAGACATTAATTTGCATCAGACAACAGCTGCTGTCTGTTTTCACAGAAAAGATGGGCGAAGTTGGATATACCGTCATCCTGTAACAGATGGATTAAGGCATGTCTTAGTAAGACACGTGCATAAAAGCATCAGCATTCCCTTGATCTCCCTGATAAAAGCTAAGCCATGTACAGTTAACACCTAATAAATATTAATCGGTATCAACTTATTGGTCACAGAGCTTTTTGATTGTGGACATTTAAATCAAGCATCCTTCTTGTTAAGAGACTAATAATAAGTCAGCCTTTATAATTTTAAGATCATTAATTGATGTGTCTTATGTGTTGTTTTAGAAATACTTTGGGCTCAAGTAGGATATAATACCTCAGCTAAAATTTGCATCAAAGCTTTTGTGGCTAATTATTTTTGCTTTTTTTAAATATCAAAGGATGTTCATTTTTTAAATTTAAGTTAATTTTAAAATAATTACATTCAGGTTCATTCATTTGCTCAATCATTATCTTGCTTTTTTTTTCTCTTTTCAGATATCGATGAATGTGCAGCTAAGATGCATTACTGTCATGCCAATACTGTGTGTGTCAATTTACCCGGCTTATATCGCTGTGACTGTGTCCCAGGATACATTCGTGTGGATGACTTCTCATGTACAGGTGGGCATTAATAGTTAGTGCTACATCTGTATTGTTATATTTAGCTCTGTGTGCATTCAGCAGTATTATTATTATTATTATTATTATTACTATTATTAATTATTCTAAGTTGGGCTTCAGAAACATTTACTAGTTGGACTCCAGATCAGTACTTCCGTATGTTCTATACTCATTGTTTGGAGGGAAAATTTTTGGTTTGGAACTTTAGTATATTTCATTTATTTATAAGTAGAACTCTATGTTGGGTAAGAAGGGAAAAGGACCCTATTCTTTTCTCTTGGATAAAATTTTTAAATCAACAGTTCAAAACTTCAATAAAAAGAGTAAACATAAAAATTCATTCAGTCAAATCTTTCTTTAGCTTTTGAATCTTTTTTTGTTCTAATGACATAGGCATTTAAATATTGAATTCTTCACTCAAGATGGAATGTCACCTTTTCTTAGTGTATTTTATTCTCAATGACCTTTCCAAGAGTGCAAAAAGTTGGAAAAGTTAAAGCAGCATAATGCATGTTCAAATATCTTTATCATTGATTAGTATATATTTATAACTCACTGATTTTCTTTTAACAGATCAGAAAACTCATTGATGTAGGTTTCCAAAGATCACAGAGGATCTTTCTTATCTATCCCAACATATTCATATTGTTATTAAAATTCCTAGAGGGAAAAGGAGGGAACTATAAATATAGATCTCTAGATCTAATTATTTTAAGAGAATGAAGACCTTTTGAACCTATGAACAAACACAACATTAAAATATGTGGTGCATTATATGACTATTAATCTATTCTTAAAAGCAAATCCAGACTTTGACTTACTTTAAAAATTATTATGGCACTGTGATCTACTATATCATTTTAATTATAGTTGACTTTTAGGCATACAATGTTCCAGCATCAGTGTTATCACCACTGTTAACTTCCACCATCATCCTAAATTTTTCTCCCAGTCCTCAGTTACATCTTGGCAGGCACAGTTTTAAGTTTGGTTGTTGTAGTTTGAGTCTTATACTTTCAATTTCATTGTTTCTATAGTTCAGATATATAGATCAACTACACATTTACACTGCCAATGTGTCTGATCTTTTGCACGCTGCCTCTGTTAGCTCTTTATTACTTCCCCATCTTAGTTTATTTTTCCCCTTATCCTTCTCATTTCTATAATCTAGGTACCAGGGTAATCTAAATATATCCCCATTTGATAATTCATTTCCTTGTCCTGTTGTTCTAAATACCAGGGATTTGTCCTTCTCTATTCTTCACTCAGCATGTTATCCTTTATTCAATTTGCAGCAAATTGCATGAGTTCATCCTTCCATGCAGCTGCATAGTATTCCATTGGGTACATATGCCACAATTTCATTATCTACTCACCTGATTGTCATCTTGACTTAGTTTTTATCCTAAAATTACAAAGAGCCTTTGGCTGTCTTCCCAAACACAATGGTACCAGCATATGCAACTCTTTAATCATGAAAGCCCTGCTGTGTGGAAATTCCTTGTGGAAATTATTTCAGTTCTTAGTCTGCTTTAATTAATTCACTGAGAGGAATACAAAAGTTGCTATTTATTTTGACAGTTTATTAAGTCTAGGTGTTCTGCCCAGTAGCTTATATATGGAACAAATTAAAATGGTATTACTTGAAGAAATAGCTGAGATTCTTTTTATTGAAGAAAACTAAGTTGTATGAAATAAATAGAAAAGATTATGGAGATCAGAGGTTAGCCAAACACTGTTCACATGAAAAATTACATCCAACATACATACATGGTATGTAGATATCAGAAGTTTTTATATTGTATGTAAGTGTTTGTGTATTTTGTGTAAGAGCAAGAGAACAGAGAAAATTTGAGAAGAACAGAAGTTAGACTCGGATTCAGCCAGAGAGCAAACATGGTTGGGAGAACAAAGATCTCACAGTGGGTGGAAAGAATTTGAAGTGGGGATGTGGCAAATATGAAGTTTCTATTAGATTGCTATAGAGTGTGCAATCAATGCAAGTCTTCCTTGTAACTCTCAAAGCTTTAGCAAAGTCTATCCACTTAGAATGCTAATTCTGTGACCCTTTTCCTCCCTAACCCAGTGGACTGCTGACTCACAAAGAGGAAAACAAAAAGTACACATGAGGGGCCACAGCAGTGGCACAAGGAGTATGGTATCTGCCTTGCCTGCGCTAGCCTAGGAAGGACTGGCGTCCCATATGGTCCCCCAAGTCAGGAGCGATTTCTGAGCGCATAACCAGGAGTAACCCCTAAGCGTCACCGGATGTGCCCCCCCTCAAAAAAAAAAAGTTAACATGAGCATAGATGGCTGAATCTTCAAAGCTAATGTAACCAAGACTGAGTAACTGGACCTATACATTTTCTAATTTGCCCGCCTCTGTCTTTGTATACATTTAAAACACTCTCAATGACTCTCATAAATAGCAGAGTTTCTGTGTGCTTTGTATTCTACAGCTCATAGTATTTCTTTTTCTTAAAAATGTTTTTTGGTTTTTTCCTCCTCATTCTTTTCCTCTCATCTACCTTATTTTTGGCTTCCGTATAAAAAAAGTTCAATCAACTTTTCTGTGATGACTTTCTTGATTGTATTCACCTCTCATACTGTTCTCACCCACTTCTGAAGTTTTCTAGAGTTCCATGTAAATCTTATCTATAAGTCCAACCAAAGTGTGTTGGTATTATTTTCTACCATGTCTAGGCAACTTTTAACAGATTTGATCACATTTTACTCTCCTATTTATTTATCAAAGTAAAACAGTCTTTTAAAGAAGTAACAGGGGAGAAGAGAAAGAGAGAAGGAGATGTTTCATGTTCAAAAAAACCCCACAGGCTTCTATGGTTGAGTAAGCCAGGAGTAAGTTCACATAGAAAAGAAAGGAATTCCACAACTGAGGTTGTGGGCTAGGTGAACCCTGGATAAAGTATGTGCCCTGTCTCTTTAAAGGACGTTTTTTTTGTGGTCATTTTTGAGACATCTACTTTCTGTTTTTTACTTTGGCCCAATGTCCTTACATCTTTTCTCTGTGCTACCTTTGTAAAGGTCATGGCATCATGTTGATGTGTACTCTGCTTTCCTCTTCTTCTTACCTCATTTTTTTTTTTTTTTTTTTTGGGTCTCACCCGGCAGTGCTCAGGAGTTACTCCTGGCTCCATGCTCAGAAGTCGCTCCTGGCGAGCACGGGGGACCATATGGGACGCCGGGATTCGAACCGATGACCTTTTGCATGAGAGGCAAACGCCTTACCTCCATGCTATCTCTCCGGCCCCCCTTACCTCATTTTTTAGATGCTCCATTCAACCTCATAACTTTATCTGCATTGCTGATATTAATAACTCTTAAATTTATATCTAATTTTAATCTTTCTCTTGAGCTTTTCTATCATATGAATATGTGTTTAACTGGCCCCTTGATTTCCTTCTACAGCTGCAAACTGACTCTCCTATTTCACCCACCTCAGTAAATTTTGTATCTATACTATGGTATAAGCTCCCAAGATAGAAATTATATTTGGTTACTAATTTGTATGTCCCTTTTCTTTTGGCTTCTAGACCAGCCTTGAGCAATTCATGCCCTGTCCTAAGTCTGCCCTCCTAGATCCCTGCTCTTTGTGTCATCCTATTTGATATGTTCAGTGACTCCTGCAATGGACCTTGTATTCCAGTCTTGCTACTACATAAGTAAAGTCTAAAACAAATTTACTGTGAGCAGAATTTTATAAAACTCTCACCTATTACAAAAAAATTTTTTTCATTATTATTCTCGTTAATTTGACACAACCTTTCCTTTGTGATTTTTTATCATGTAATATTTTTTGTTTTGCTTTGTTTGTTTATTTGGTGTTTTGGTTTATGGGCTACACCTAGCAGTGCTCAGGAGCTGATCCTGGCTCTGCATTCAGAAATGAATCCTGGCAGGCTTGGGGGACCATTGGGTTTGTCATTGATATAACCTGGGTTGGCCACATGCAAGGCAAATGCCTACCCATTATGTTATCACTCTGGCCCCAATACTGTAATATTTTAATTCTGGTATATCATAAATTGGTTATACCAAGACTTCTTTTTCATCTACAAATTTTGTGTCTTTTTATATTTTCTTTTTAAAAGTTTTACTTTTAAAAATCTGTGGATCCAGGGTCCAGAGCAATAGCACAGCAGTAGGGCATTTGCCTTGCATGCCACCAATCCAGGATGGACCTTAGTTTGACCTCTTGCATCCCATATGGTTCCCCAAGCCAGGAGCAATTTCTGTGCACATAACCAGGAGTAAGTCCTGAGCATCACAAGGTGTGGCCCAAAAAGGCAAAAGCAAAAAAAAAAAAAAAAAAAATTGTGGATCTGGCACTTCTATTTAGATTTCAGCCTAAAAGCATTCGGTTTCGATAAAATTTTCTTTGACTAATATAAATAACCATTACTTGATTTATTTCTATTTTTTTAATTCTGTGTATACCATAAACTCCTACTTGAAATTATCATTTCTTTTGGAAGGAGTCATACCTCACTGTACTCAGGTATCACTCCTGCTTTATGCTCAGGATCGCTCATGGTATTGCTCAAGAGATCATATTGAATACTAAAGATTGAACTGAAGTTTGCCATGTAAAGGTCAAGCACCTTCTGCTGAACTATTTTTTTGCTATGGAAATATTACTATTCATATAAAATTAATAACTCAACTTTTTAGAATGCAAACTCTGAGAGCAAAGACTTTATCCCTTTGAGTCAGTAATCTATTCTTTGATACTGAGAACATAATCAGCACGAAGAAGTACTCAATAAATATTTATTGAAATAGTGAAAAAATTTCTTTGGACTAATTGTTTACTACTTGAAATCTCATTTGTGAAATTTAATTCAGAGCTGCTATACTTAGAGGTTATTATAACATCACTACAGTTTTGCATCAGGTAAATTATTTTTCAGTAACAAGTAAACTCAAATATAAGTGACTTTAAAAAAAAGCAAGGTTTCGTTTCTTGCTTATGCATTGCATATGCTATTACCCAAGAGTTGATCTCTACTCATTGTAATTTTTTGAGATATAAATTTAGATGTATGCTGTAGGCAGCTTTTGTCCTACATCCATCAGTGAGATGTCAGTGAATCCACTTTAGGGAGAGAGGGTTGCGAAATATGAAATATGAAATAAATGAAACCACACACAGAGAATGTGGGGTCAACACGTTTTTTTGACAGGAGTGCAACAAGTTTATTTTTTTTTTTTTTTTTTTTTTGGTTTTTTGGGCCACACCCGGTAACGCTCAGGGGTTACTCCTGGCTATGTGCTCAGAAGTTGCTCCTGGCTTGGGGGACCATATGGGACACGGGGGATCGAACCGCGGTCCGTCCAAGGCTAGCGCAGGCAAGGCAGGCACCTTACCTTCAGCGCCACCGCCCGGCCCAACAAGTTTATTTTTTAAACAGGGGGTTTTATAGGGGTAAGCCAGTCACTGGTGAAGAATAACTATAATCACAAAGCAAAAAACAACAGTAACAATACCTAAGCCAAGGGTGGTGAACATGGGGCTCTCGAGCTGCATGTGGCTCCCGGCCAAAATGAATGCGGCTCTTTGCCTCTTATCATGATTTTGTATACTGTGGCTCTTTGCCAAATTTGGATTTTGTTCTGCTGCTTCTGAGGAGGGACCTATGAGGAGAGATCTCCTAGCGTAGTCCCGCCCCCAGGCTGTGTCCTCCTGTCTCCCATCCCTCAGAAACAACTGCATGGGCCAGCGAGCAGGGGGACTTGTGTGACACATGTTGGGTCACATCTTGCCATTAATTCTGAGTGTGGAGGACGCAGCACATCCTCACCAACACTGCAGAATTTTTACCCTCACTCAAAATGGCAAAATGCAATATGTGTTTAATAGATTCTTGTTAAAATTATATGCTTACCTATGAGTGTTTGTCTGTGACGTGGCTCTCTGACTCTCACAGTTTAAAATTTTGGCTCTTTGTGTCAACTTGTTTGCCACCCCTGTGTGACTGTAAAAATTCTAAATTACAATGGAGATTGTCACAATTCAAGGCAACTTTTAGCAAATTTACTTCAAATGCAAAATCAGGATTAGGAAGAACTAGGAATTATCTAGGAACTTAATCTCCACTGGGCTGGACTCTATTGTTTCAGAGGTCAAGTAAAGAAAAGAGCCAATTTTCCCAAAATGTGTTTTCCTTTTCTAAGGAGTCAATAGCCCAGGGTCTGCTTTCTGGCTTTGCCCTTGCCCTTGATTACCAGAAACTGCAGCTGCAAGGACATATTTGAAAAAAGAGAAACATTGTCTTAGCTTTTAAGGTTAAATATATCCAGAAAAGGGTTCTCTTAGTAATATTTGGTGCTGGAATTTCTGAGCCGAATTACTTAATAGAGGCCACTATTTTGCCTGAGATTTACAAAGGAGAGAAGCCAAATAATAACCGAAAATATGTCAAGCATCTCTTCAGAAACCCCTCAACCATCCACGCAGGGGAAAAAGGCATCCACAGCGGGCCTTTTGAGGAACCCCGTGGGGGTAATTTCAGTTCTCCCCACCAGGAAAAATCTGAGGATACATCTGGTGGGCTGAGTTTCCCTAAAAGTTTATGTATTTGTGGCAGATGTATTACTCACTATTACTCCTGTGAACACTGCTAATAACCCAAAGGGATAAAGAACCTGGAGGGTTTTAAATCAGCCTTTAAACTTTCTGAGGACTGAGTGAATGCTATCACTTTTACTCACTGTTTATTGACTAATAATAGTGACTAATATATAGCAAAATACTTAGGAAAGAGGAAATAATGTCATGCTATGTACCTATATGGGCAGAGAAAATTTTTTGAATGATGAAAATTAATACTACGATGACACTTAATAGATGTTAATAGTATTTGTCTTTGATACAAGGAGCTATTTATTAAAATAATCCATTTCACTAGTAGTCGATAATGTGATGAGGAAAACTATGCTAAACAACAATTTTAATAATAAATATATTTTGGAAAGTGTGGTGATGAAAATATAAGCATATGTTAAGGTATGTTAAAAGGGCATTGATTGCCAGGATGGGATGTTTGGAATGATATTTTGCAAACAAAAATTTACTAAGGAAAGTTTGCATGCAATGAATTAGACTGCCCTAGTAATTTATAAAGGCTAATATGTTTAGGAATGAGGAGAACAAAGACTCAAGTATTTTGGAGGCAGTAAGCTATCTTTTTTTTTTTTTTTTTTTTTTTTGGTTTTTGGGCCACACCCGTTTGACACTCAGGGGTTACTCCTGGCTATGAGCTCAGAAATCGTCCCTGGCTTGGGGAGACCATATGGGACGCCGGGGGATCGAACCGCGGTCCGTCCTACACTAGCGCTTGTAAGGCAGACACCTTACCTCTAGCGCCACCTTCCCGGCCCCTACAGTAAGCTATCTTTAAGACAACATTGAATGATCTTTATTAGACTTTTCCATAAGCTGTAACTTCAACATGCATTTCTATGCCCAAGAGTAAGTCTACTAAATCAAACATCCTCTTTATACACATTTTATTTGATCATCATTGCTCATGAAGACTTCATTCCTTATGTGGTTGTTTACTTGAGTAGCAAATATAGGGGGAGCATGATCGATGTCTGACATGGGAAGATATCTTTCAATAATAAGGTATCATTATTGTCAGAGGACAATTTGTTAGCAGCAATTGACATCTGGAAGGCACCTTTTGTGTGCCCCAAATTCCTGACACAGCTTTTCTGGCTGACATTATTCCTTTTTTCCAAATATCTCTGATCTATGCTCCAAATCAATTGGTGTCTGCTGCCACTGTTCAGTTGATTTTACAAGTGAGTCAAAGTCATTTCCCCTATTGATTTAATCTGACACTAATGTTTTTGAAGTAATTTTTCATTTTGAAAACGTCTACTTTAATATCTAATATGAAATTAAAGACAATTGTTCATTCATTTATCCTTAATTTTATTCATATGTACAGCATACATTGTTGGGTTAGGAAAGAGGGACAAAGGACTTCTGTGTCAGGTGAGTTAATGATTGATAAGGAAACAACTTCAAATGAGAAAACTCACATATCCATTCACCATCAGAATTATACCGATATTTCCAAGTCAATCCTCTTTAAAGTTATACAAGAGGTTAATTCTAAATACATTTAGATAAATTTTGAAACTGGAGGAGTATCTGAAACTAAAGTGTAAAGAGGGATTAGATTTTCTCCCCATACTCATTATTTTATTGGAATGGTGAACCTACTTTATTTATGGCTCTCTCTTATTTATCTTTAGCAAAAGTTCCTATATTTTGTTTGTATGCTAGAATGTTATCATTAGATACACATTGTAGCTTTAAAAAAAGTATGCCTGTGATTTACAAGAAAAATGTGCAGTATCACAGTTGGTTGGCACCCATTTTTAAGTCAGAATATTCCTATGAAGATAAGAGATAAAGGAGAAAGTGATATGACAAAAAATTTTATGTGGTCCTCATTAATTTGCTAAAAGGATTTTTATTGTTATTAATGTAGAAATAAAAATATTGAAGCAAGTATATATTTGAAAAACCTCAAGTAAGTTTAGTTGGGCTTAGTTTTAATAGTCTATTAATTTAATTTTAAATTTAATACTCTAATGTGAAGAGGTCTGTAGTTTAAAAGACACAGAAATAGAAGTTGTCTTGCAGAAGTTTTTAACTAGCTATTAAGAAAATATTTTTCTACTATGAAACATTTTTAAATAGGAGAAATCTGATATTTTCTCATTGAACTGAGATACATCAAATGGAAGCATTATCCAATTAGAATATAGTGTTAAATTACATGGTTATCTTTACTGTGCAAGAACATAACATGATTATTTAGAATTTACTTGTTCTTATTTACTTTGTCAATGTCTCTTAGACTTAAAAGATGTAATACACCTATAAGAATAACAAGTACTATTTATACTACGATACATACTTGTATACACATTTTCTCAACTTTCTATAAAACCTAAAACTCGTAGTGTAAAATATTGTTATAATGGCTTTTTGTTCACTGATTACAAAGCCATATTCATCACCATTTTTACCACCTCTTTGTTCCAAGTATCTTGACCTTCCCTTCCCTCAACTCAATTGTGTAGATAAGATTTCTCAATACACTAATTTTGGCCCTCTGTGTTGCTAACTGCTGTGTATCTTTATGTGTAACATATGAGAGAGAGAATTCTGTATGTATTCCTTTCCTTCTAAATAACTTCACACAGCAAGATTTTGTACTTGTTTAAAGTTGCATAGTATTCTATTGTCCATATTATAACTTCTTGAACAATTAGTTCATAGTTGGATATTTCATTTGTTTCCATATCTTGGATATTTTAGTAAGTGCAGCAATGAACAAATATGTGTATATATCCTTTCAAATTAATATTTTTGTGTTTAGGGATAGATGACAAGACATGATATATCTGGTTATTATGATAATTATACTACTAGATTTAGATAGGTTTATTTATTTGCTTTCCATAGATTCTGAACCACACGACATTCCCACTAACAGTGGGTTAAATTTCCTTTTTCACCACAACAACCAACATTTTTATTTTGAGGCTTTTTGATATCTGCCATGAGATATCTCATTGTTATTCTGATTTGAAATTTTTTTGAAATTTTAAATTTTTATGGGTGATGATGAGCACTTTTTAGAAAGCATATTGACTGTATGTCTTTTTGGGAGTAGTGTCTATTCATCATCTTTCCCCATTTCTGGATGGATCATTGAATTTTTTAAATACATTTATTAAAAAGAAAATGTATCATAATTGACATAACTAATATAACATAATACATTTGTTTCAGGATGACAGAAAGCAAAGTTATCAAAAATATAAAGAAAATGTGTGATCTAAAATAAAAAAATAAAGAAATTGGAAAGAGAAAAGAGAGTTCATTAATAGCTATGTTCGTGATAATTATTGTATCACCGATAAAGTCATTAATACAATAGCAGAAGCTTTAGTATGCTCTTTTTTTTTAAGATAGTAGATGGACTAGAAGAAAGATGCATGTGTGTGTGTGTGTGTGTGTGTCTGTGTGTGTGTCTGTGTGTCTGTGTAGCAGTTGTTGTTTGCATAGGCACAGCAAAATATGGGAGAAATTGGAAGGAGAAACCTTTGTCCTAAAAATAGGGAAACCCAATCCTTAAAGTATTTTGTCATAAGACCAACTCCAGGCACAAAGGCCTACTAAGTTGTGCAACCCCTTAGACATTCTCTTTTGTTCCAAAAACAGTTCTTGACCATCACAGTTGTTGCTTTTGGGTTTCTGTAGTTAAAGATCCTGGTTTCTGTACAGGTTCCATGTTGACGGCTGCATGGTGTATGGCATCTTCTGGTTTCATCTCACTATTAGGTAGCATTGCAGAGAATCCTGCCCTAAAAGCAGACTGTTGCCATTCTTAGGTTGTCATGGTGTCATAAGTACCATCTTTGGAGTAAGTCAATGCCATGACGGTAGTAAAGCCTTTCTTGTTAAGAGTTCTTATTCCCATTGTTTAGGGAAGTCTCTTTTCAGCAGGACGATGTCTGAACAGTGGTAGGGTCTTCTGTGGTAGAGGATTGCTTCCAGGTGATGTTATAGACAAACCTCACAATTAAGGGGCAATACAGCAAGCCCTGTCCAGTAAGCAGGTTATTGTTTTTGTTAAGTCTTCTTAGTGTTAAGGGAAGTCTTTTTTGAGTAGATCGATGTCAGAGCAGCTGTAGGGTTTTCCCTGGAAGAGGAATACCTCCAGGTGATGTTATATACAACCTTGGATGTTTTGTAGATGTCTTCTCTAGATCAGGGGTGAATGGAGAATGCCCATTCTTCTGAGGCCTGTGCCAGGTCTTTATGTCAATGTTCAGGGTGTAAGGTCCCATTGCACTACAAGATTTGTGTGTTCCCATCTCTATTAGATAAGATCTTATTGGTATGTATAGTATTTTCCCATTTTAGTGTGCCTAAGCAAACAAGAAATAAAGCCATGTGGTGCTATCACCTAAACAATTCCCTAAACAATGAGAAGACTTAACAATGACCTGCTTACAGGACAGGGCTTCCTGCATTGCCCTTTCATGGTGAGGTGAAACGAGAAGACACTCCACATCATGACTTCAATTTAGGATATGCAGATTCCAGAATCTTTAATACAGAAACATGATACCAACAACAGAGACTGTGAAAAGTGTGTTGGCACTACGGACAATGTCTTGGATCGGACGATAACTTGCCTGAAGCCTAAAGTTGGTCTTATGCCAGGAAACTTCAGGGGTAGGATCTCTTGGTATTTAGGCCAAGGTTATTCCTTTCCATGCCTATCATATTTTGGTGGGCCTCTGCAAACAACAATTGCCACTCTAACACCGTTTTTACTGTGCTCCTTTGACTCTAATCCTTAAAATGCACCCACTTAAAATTTGAGGTTAAATGCACCCACTTAAAATTTGAGGTTAACTTAAGCTAATATGCATGTACATGGAAATGTAAAAAATACTATGCCTCTAATGTTTAAGGAGTTACGTAAGTTTTATGGCTTTAGATTGCCTTGTGTGCTGTTAAGAAATATTATAATGTGCTACAATCTGGGGACTTGAGGGACAAATTAATTGTACATGGATTCTGTTTTATTTATCTTAACTTTCTTTGGCTGAAAGTTCAAAGTTAAGATATCAGAAAGAGGACTTCTGAGAATTATGTTATGGCTGATTGTTCTTCCACTGTAACTTTACCTTGTCCTCTTTCTTTGCATCTTTTGTTCTCATAATTCAAAATAAAAAAAATTAAAAAAAAAGAGTTCTTATTCCTGGTGATGGTGTAGGAAACCATATTTGTTTTCGCAGATGGTGTCCATGGTTCAGGGGTGAATGTTAAATGTTCGATCAGCTTAAGTCTAAGCCAACTTACTATGCCAGGAGTTCAGGGTGTAAGGTCCACTGCAGTGCTCCCATCTCTAGTAGATAAGAACTTGTTTGCATATGCAATCTTTTCTCATTTTAATGTGCCTATGCAAAAAGGAACACCCACCACAAGTTGGTGCATATGGCAGTTAAGATATCAAGACCAACAATCCTCAAAACCTTTTTCTTACATGGCTTCTGCATAAAGACTGTCTACTAGAATTCTAAACTAAGTGGATCCCGAGGATGGGGGAAATTGCTGCTACATGACAAGGTATTCTGGTCATGGATATGCTTATTAAAGGAATGTAACTAAAGAGATATTCAAAGGAGATTTGTATGTTCTTTTTAAGTCTTTTGAAATAGGCGGGGAAGGGGTAAGATCTGGAACTCAGCTTCAATCTGTGAGTTGTTTTTTTGGAGTCTAGGGAAAATGGTTCCCATCAGTAACATATCAGGGAGTATCCTCAAGCGAAGGGTCTTCTCAGCCACGGAATCTGGTAGCAAGTAAAAGTCCACGGTAGAGGGAGGTGAAGGAAGAAGGACCACCAAGAACGAATCAATAGCAGCTGAGTGTCGGTTTTTCTCATGTATGGAATCTATCTTTTCACTTGGGGGGTGTTTGACATCTGGCTGGGGTGGGGAGGATGTTCTGCTTTGTGAGGAGTTAAGTACATGGAATGTTATCTTGTGAGTCTTGGGCATTCTGTTTCCTTTCCTAGGAACAATCTAAAATTATGAGCATTGTGGTATCATGGTAGACTAGGCATAGTAGGGTGTCCATGGTTTTGGGAAATAAGGACCTATGAGAAAGGACCCCAGTGCAAGAAGATCTGCTGCACAGCTGGGTTTATGGCTGGTGGGAGGGGCAACTTGACACGACTGTCTGGCCTTGCTGTGAAGGCCTGGCTTGGGTGTCCCATATCCCTTCTGTAGGGTTTAGTACAGGGGGCCTTTTGGCTAGCTTTTCCCCACACCCCTGCAGAGATATCCCAGTTACCAATTGCAAAAGGAATGGCGATTTCCTAGTTGCTGGGGTCTGTGGAGGAGCTGGGTCATTGGATTTTTTGTTGTTGACTTTTGTCAGTGATCTTTAGATTTGGGATATCAACTTTTTTCTGATAATAATTTAAAAAATAATGAAATTTTAGTCATAAGTCTAGATTGCTTTTATTTAAGTTTTTAAAATGTAGCAAATGCATTAAAATACATATTGTGTTTTGAATCCAATTCACTGGGCAAAGGAGGGATTTTACCTAACAACTAGGAAGCTACAGATATTCCTTTAATACTGCACAATTCAGATTAATACTGCTATGCTCTATTTCCAAATATAGAATCAGGCTATGCAGCTTGAGAACTCAGTTTTCAAGACTTTCCTTATTTACCTTCTTCAAATGCCAGTCACAACTACAGATGCATCTTTAGGCTTACTCTTGGCCCTGCCTGGCAGGATGTACAGGCCATATGTAGTGCTGAATAATGAACTTGGGTCTGATGCATGCAAAGCAAATGCCCATCCTACCAACCTAACTACATTTACATATATTACTTATATTACTATTACAGTAATATATATTATATATATATATAGTAACACAGAGGGCCAAAATTAGTGTGTTGAGAGAACTTATCTATACAATTGAGTTGAGGGAAGGGAAGGTCAGGATACTGGGAACAAAGAGGTATAGTTTGTGAGTTCTTTTCTGTTCTAGCATGGAGTAGAAAGAAACTGAATCACATTCCGTTTTGCACAGCCTTCAAGATAATTGAGTGGGCATGCCCCCAGGGTAGCTGTGCATGTACCTATTTAGTGCTGTACTGCCCTTGACCCAAATTCATTACAAAAGACTGATAATATTTCTGGATGTAATACAGTTGAATTGTGCATCCAGAATCACAATTAGGCTTTAGCATAAAGAAATCGTACTTACAGCATTGGTCAAACTGCCTGGCAACCAATCTCATTTACATTCACATTTTGTTTAGTACAAAGTGTGGTCATTTCTCTTCACTAACACATCCAACTCATGGCATGTTTGAAGTGCTGTTGTGGGTCTTATCCACATATAGATAGATGCGTAAAACTATATTTTGAATTCCTATTTTATTTTAAAAAGTGATTTAAAAATTAAGTTATTTAAAATATTTTTTATGTTTCCTTCTTGTTGATGAGGAGTAATTAATTTTTGGACCACACTTGACTGTGCTAAGGATTTACCCCGGATATTGTGTTTAGGGATCATTCTTGGCAGGGTTCAGGTGGGGACTGAAGTGGGGTAAGCCTCAAGCAAGTCAAGTGTCTTAACTGCTATACTATCCTCTCCAGCAATTTAAAATTCTTTATTTTCATCTCAAACATTTATTGAATTAATGTCCATAGTTAGTTTAACACAGTATTTTTTTGTTTTTTTGTTTTTTGGTTTTTGGGCCACACCCAGTGGTGCTCAGGGTTTACTCTTGGCTGTCTGCTCAGAAATAGCTCCTGGCAGGCATGGGGGACCATATGGGACACCGGGATTCGAACCAACCACCTTTGGTCCTGGATCGGCTGCTTGCAAGGCAAACTCTGCTGTGCTATCTCTCCAGGCCCTCACACAGTATTTTTTAAAAAAGAAAGACTTTGTATCTTTTTATTTATTTTTTTAGTCACAGTGAATGACAATGCTATTTATGGTTGGGTGTCAGTCATACAAAGTTTGAACACCAATTCCTTTACCAGTGTAATTCCCTCCGCCACTGTTTCCTGTTTCTGTTCCACTTAAGTCTGCCTCTATGACACAACTTTTTTAATACAGTCTACGTACTATGGTTTATATTACCATTGCTCATAGAATTTCATGCTTAATACTATTTACCACTTGTAAGCCATGACTCCTTTACTTTCTCTCAAGTGTTTGTTTTTTATTTAAGATACCTAAGAATAATTCATTACTGATTCTTGAGCCATACTGAAATCCTATAATTTGCTGGTTAAAATGCAATATGTAAGTTAGTTTATGTTTACCGAGTATATACCTATTACTTATTTTGTGAACTGTAAAACCATTTATGTTCTCTCCATTTTTATCATCCTGTATATATCTTAACAAAATTGTTGATAAAATAACAAGCAAAGGTATAGAATTTTCATTTATTTTATTTTAAATAATTAAGGAAAACTCAACTGGCCTGAATACTTTAATTCTCACAACAAAATGTCTAGCAGGACAGTATTCTCAGAATTAGCCAAGTCAGGTGCAGTATGACATCATTAGGAACAGATCGTTTCTAAATTTTCACTTTGCTATTTTCAGCATATTTTAAATTTGATCTCTCTCACTTTATGGTTTTAAAACATCTAAATCAACTCTAAGTGTCAAATTCTGATTCCACAGTACCCCAAAGTCAGAAGGGAACAGACAATTTTCTTTATGATGTCATTTTTTAAGACCAAAGTTTAATTTCTCAGAAGTCCATCCACAAACCGCATATTTTCATATATATTTGGTTAAAATTGCTTAATATAAATATATTCATAAAAACATCCAAAGACAAATTTAATTATTTTGTATCTATATCTCCCCCAAGACACTGTATGATTATGTTCCTTTATATTCTCGTATCTGGAATGTAAAGAAACATAGTGAGGAAATAACAAATGCCCATACGTAACTTAAACTGAGAAGTGATCTTTAAAAGGAATCTTATCACAGTTAAGCAGTGTGAATAGGGTGGAAACAAGAGTGGTGGACCCTGGGACAGTGGTGGAGGGAATTTGGAGCACTAGTAGAGGGGATGGTGTTGGGATGTTTCATTCAAGAAACCCTGCCATTATCAATATTGTGAATCATAGTACCTAAAAAGAAAAAAAAAATTTGTCCTCAGTGCTTTGGCGGGTTCCAGTTTTCTGTTTATTTTCCATGATCAAGCAAGGAAAAGACTGTGTGTGCTTTTTTTGTCCACATTTATGTAGGCACCAAAATATATATTCCAATGTATACAAATCTTTGAAAAAAATCTTTCAGATATTTAAATTTAGGCTTCATTAAAAGGAATGCAACTAGATGCTGATCATGCTAAATTTTTGTTTGTAGATATGCACATATTACAGACATATATATTTTAGTCACATATTTCTGTTAATTATTGAAGAAATAGATTATTTTATTTATGCATTTATGAAAGAAATGTAGATTAATATAATTCTGGGGTCTGGACACTGTATATAAAATAGTCTAGAAATATTTAATTATAGCAAGTTCTTACTGTCATGACAGTGAAATCTGTCATATGCATTTCTGTATAAAAATTACATTGTGGTCCTTTATGCCATTTTTCTCCATAAGAAAAGAAACTGAAAGAAGCCTAAAGGTAAGCTAATGGAATTTTTAAATTATAATAGTTCCATATAGAAGAATACAGCACATATAAAAATGATATTTAGAAGCCTATTCATTGACAATAAAAGATTATTACCATACAGTATGATGAAACCTGCATTACTGTATAGGCTATTTGTGGTTTAAAATTGCCTGTGTTTTGTATGGATGTACCTAGGCAATTATATACATGCATGCTCATATTCAAAGAATTAACAGTTGGGGAATGTTCCCCCAAAGAAGCAGGTAACATAGTATTATTGAGTAGAGAATTAGATACATGAACATAGTGTGCATTTTTCAAATTTCCTCTGGAATAAAATATAATATAATTTACATTATATTTCATTTCCAGAAATATCTATTATTAAAATTTAGATTAAAAAGTGATTTGAACATATTTTTCTGAAGTCCCCTCCTGTTGGTTCCAGCTATAGAAAAAACTTTAAGGGATATTCTTGTCTCCATTGGGCTGATGCCTTTCATTCTTATGACATATCTTATATGTCTGAACTATGGAGATTAAAGCACTAGCTTTACTTCATCTTGCTCCTAAAGAATTTGATTGGTCAACTGAACAGATGATGGGCATTTGCAATTATGATGCTGTTTTCTTCCTTGTAGCTCACTAAAGGGGATCTGATAGCCAGTCCTAGCTGCCTTATCCTTTATATATTTTTTCTCAGGGGTTTCTGAATTCAAGACAGCTGGTCTGGATATTTTTTGGCAGGGGAATCTGTGACCAAGACAAAAAGAGTTATTGAAGGAGACAGAATAAGATCCAGAAGTTTCACAGTACTGCAAACACTGCATGGGACTCTGGCTACATAGATTTTTATTCTTGCCACTGCCACTAGTTCAATGAATGAATGTCACCAGCTCATTGTTTTATTTTGTAATGTGAAAGATTATGGTTTAACTAATTTTATGGCTTTCAGTCAGAAGAGCTCAGATTCCAAAGTAGGTGTCTAATAAAAAGAGTTCAGCTTCTTGAAAAAAAAAAGAGAACTACAAAGGACTAATTTTCTAATTCTATAATGTTTAACACGTGGTTACTGATTTCAAGGAGATAATGGTCTCTTGGGGGGCATACAATTTACATTTAAGAAAGTAATCTTATAGAACTTATTATGCAGGACTGAATTGTGAGGTGTGGACAGTAAATGGTGTGATCAAGAATACTGGTACTAAGAGAAAGGTCATTAATTATAGCAGGGTAGAGAGAATGTGTTTCCCATAAGACAGTGTCTGAGAGAGCCTGAATTTGGCAGTGTTGGGAGAATTGAAAAGTGACAGGTGTGAAATGGTTCAATCATTGTGTCTGTTGACCTGGAGGTGACATATATAGATGTTGGAAAATTGAAGGCTCCAAGATAGGCCTGCTTTCTCTTTTCTAGCTATGGGCAATTATGAGCAATGTCAACTTGAATCAAGTTCTGGTAAATACATACTTCTTTTCAGAATCTGTGAAGAGTAAGGGAGATACCATTTGTAAAGTGCTTGGGAAAAGTGGATTCGCCACCGAATAAATGCTTGGTGGACATTGTTTTCCTATTTCTACTTGACTACTGAGAAGTCCAATAGAATTCAGGAAGCTAAGGAATTTTCCTTAAGCCACCACTCAAAATTTCAGAGCTAGGAATTGAAATGCAGGCATTTTTTCTAGAGTCTCAAATATAGCCTTCATCACAGTTCATTTCAAGATACTCATATTTATTTTATTAATTTGAGGAGATCCTTAGTGGGAGGAGGCATATCCAGCATGATAAGAAGCTATTCTTGACTCTTTGTTCAGAAATAACCCCTGCCTTGGTCCAGGATTATACTGGGATTAGTTAGTTGCATGCAAAGCAAGTACCTTATATCCTGTATAGTCTCTCTCTCCAAACCCTGAAGTTGACTTTTTAATGCCAAGTCACTGTTTTCTACAAATATCCAGTAAATGAAAGACATTATTATAAATACAGAGTCTGGGATATGGGACTAGGGAGTACTACTATATAATTCTCAATTATGCCACTTGCAAATTGAGATGTGAAGTTTCTTTAGCTGTTTCATGCCTTATTTCTTTAATACCAAGAAACAAGTTGAGGTTTTATGGTTTAAAAACACACACAATCCTAACTGAAAGACTTATTTAAAAATTATTTAAACAATTGTGATTTACAAAGTTATTCATAGTTGGGTTTTAGACATAGTATTTCAGAACCAATCCACCACCAGTGTCATTCATATTCCACTATTATTCCAAGAACCCATCCCATACCAACAACCTACACAGTTTGCCACCATAACATGCAATTTGTAAGATTTATTGTTAAAGTTTGGGAAACATGATTTCATTGCTTTAGACTTAAACTTGGAAATTTAGTTCTGCCTTTCTTCTTTTTTTTTTTATAATAATAATTTTTATTTTGACCAAAGTGGATTACATGTCTTTCACAGTAATATTTTAGGTACATATTAACATTGAATCAGGAGATTCCCATCACCCCTATTTCCAGCTTGCATCTCATATCCCCCTCTCTTACCCCCCAGCCTGCTAGTATAAGTGGTCCCCTCTGTGTCTAGCTTGTTGTAGATTGGGTATAGATTCTTTTGTCGTTGGCTTTGAATTTGGTGTTTAAGTCCAATTATTTTTATTAATACTTAGTGATCATACAACTGTTTGTTCTTGGTATTCTCCATTATTTCCCCCTCAATTTGAGAGGTGGAGCAAGATGGTTCAAGTTATGTGATTCTGTTTGAAGAAAAGAAAAACAATAAAATGGGGTAAAAATCAAACAAGCAGAAAATGGGCAGAGTCCTTAGAGGCTCTCAACATCAGTTTGAGAGAAGAAAGGGAAAAAGGAAGAGAAACACCACAACAATACAAAAAGAAAAAGAAAAAAAATCCAATTAGCACTACAGTAATAAAGACAAGCACTACATAATAACCACAGTCCTGAAATAAAAACAAAACTGAGCGCAAAAAGGAAAACAACAATAACAAAACCAAAGACCAAAACTAAATAAACAAATAAATAAAAACAAACTTATTTTCTGCTGCTTCTTTTTTTTCTGCATAGGCACAGTAAATATTGGAGAAATTAGAAAGGGAATTCCCTTGGCCTAAGAGATATAGGGTCTCTCTACCCTTAAAGTATACTGTCATGGGAATAACTACAGACTCCTTGCATGTTCATTTACTCTCCCCTAGATCGTTTTGTGGTGTATGGAAGACACCTGCTCCGTCATGGGTGATAAAATTAGACCTCTGTATCTAGAGATCTTGGTATCTTCACAGGTCAAGAAATGGAGCTTATGGAGAAGTCTTTCTTTATGGTTCTAGAAGTTTTGTTCCTTCACTGTCATTTTAATTAGTCTTCTATAGTTGGTGGTCTTTGTCATTGCGCTGATCCTAGGATGAAGCCTGGGATCGCATCTTTCATTATGTTTCCAGAAGACCCATTCAATTTCAGTTGTCTCAATCAGACCTCTGGAATTAGAGATCTTGGTTGTTGTACAGATGGTAGGCCGAACCCTAGTCTAGGGCTTTTTTATTGGTCCCAGGATATGTTCTGTCCAGTCATGGTTATCACAGTCAATCTTCTCTATATAACTATCTTGGCTTTTGCACAGATCAAAGATGACAAGTCTTTTGATTTTGTCTTATTATTAGATGGTGAGGTAAGACAACCTGCTCTTAGATCAGGCTGTTGCCATTTCCTCATTGTTAGGATATCATATCAAAAGTGGCACATATTGGTGCCAGAGAAGTATTAAGGATATCCCAGAGAGGGTTTGGTTCCTGGAGATTTTGTGGAGAACTGTGTTTCTATGTTTTTATGTCTGGGATCCAGGGTTCAAGGTTGGATGGTTGCTGTCTAATCACTCAGAGTCTAAGTTGGTCCACATAACATATGCTCAAGGTGGTAGGTGGCCCTGTATTGTAAAAAAGTGTTAGTTCTTATCCCTAGTAGATAAGAGCTTGTTTTTATACATAAAATTCCCCCCTTTTTTAGTATGCCTTTGCAGGAAGAAATGGTGCTACATTATATTGCTGGTGCATTTGGGGGTGGGAAGAGAAGACAGAAACAAGACAAAAATTAAAAAATATATATACTCACATATATATAAAGAAAAAAGAATTTTTAAAATGAATTTAAAAAGTAATTAAAGGAACAAGGTGATACAGGAGACTACCTTACATTTGGGGAAAAACAGGTTAAGAGATAGTATTATATAGGTTTTAAGCTTATGAAGGAAATATAGACTTCCCCATTGTCTTTTGAGATTTTCTTGTGGGGTGTGGGATCCTGGGCGCATTTTTATCACACATCCTGGTTTTCTTGAGATTGAGAAGAGATTTGCAGCAGAGAGGTCTTGGGTAGAGTTCTTGCAGTTGAGATCCTTTTGGAGCTGAGTCTGATATCAAACAACAGTCCACATTAGGGAGAGGTGAGAAGGACGGCCACACAGCATCAGTCAGCAGGATTTTTTTTTGTAGTTTCTTGCCAAGAACGAGGTGTGGGTCTGAGTGGGCGTCCCTTCGCTTGGGTGGTGGGTAATGGCTTATTGTGGTAAGAGGTCGATCTTGATGTCTAATGGATTAAAAACTGAGGGTAAAGAGTTTTATTAAGGTGGGAAATCGGGTTGGGATTGGGGGGGGGGTGAAGGGATAGTGGGATTTCTGAAGGGGGCTGAGGCGATAGTATATGGAAGGGGCTATATACACTATAGGAAGGGGTTGTTTACAATTTAGGTTTGGCTCTCATGGAGGAGTCCTATCTCTATGTGCTCATGCCCACATAGAAACATACAATAGTGAGCTTAGGTATAGCTTAAGAAAAAGAGCAAGGGAGACCAAGAAAGAAGATGAGAACAGAAAATAGGTAAATATTGTACAAGTAAGGTAAAGAAACTAATAAATCAACTAAGAGAGATTGGGCTAGTGTGTCAAAGATGGGAGGTTTTCTCAATTTCTAGGGATTTGGTTAGTGTTGGGGTTAGGCTTCCCTGAATGAGAGTTTCAGGATTAGGTGATGACTGGAGCAATTTTGTATACAGATAGGTTTCAAATCTCGAGTACTAAACAATGTGTTAGTGAGGTCTATTTATATAGGTGGTTATCCTAGTATTGTTCGCAGCACCTTATGTATTGAATTTCCTTTCCTAAAGGGGAAGTAACAGTGTGGTTTTTATTTGACATGGATTGAATTGATGATAGTGAGGAGGAAAAGGTAGAAGAAGTAAAGGGAGAAAGAAAGAAGTAGTGAGAAGAGAGAAGAAAAGAGAAAGGGAATGTTAGTTTGCTTAAACGTGTTCGATGAGTAGGTCCTATAATATAAGTCTGTGAGTCACAGTTGCCTGCTTCAGTGGTCTGGCTGTTCATATGCTTCAGGTCCTAACAGAGAGCATACCATAGAGATAAAGGGTATGCTAAAGTGTTTTATCAATATACTTACCTGGCAGGGGAGATACCATGATCACGAAGGTGGTTTCCCCAGGGCGAGGCTCACCCATTGCACTCTGGATGTGCTGACTCCTGTGATTTCCCCAAATGTTGGAAACTCGACTGCATAATTTGTGATAGTGGGGGACTGCATTCAAGCAAAAAACTAAAAAAAAAAGTGTCTTATCAAGACATTTTTATACTGCAAACTGAGTATGGTATCTAGTGTGACTGGGCACCTAGAGGTGTCAACTTAGGTTGTCCACCCTTTGTATCCAAGAACCCCTGTGGACAGAAAAGCTGAGAGGTTATTTGAAATATAGTAAGATTAAGGCATTAAAACATATTGTTTTGAAATGCTTTTGCTGGAGTCACAGACTTCCCATAGTATTCTTTACCTGTAATCCTGTATAAGATCCCTAAGACATTATTATGGACCTTTATAGTAAAAGGCTGATTGCATACCTGTTCTCTCTACGCTGTTATTTCTGCTGTTGCTGGTTTCTTTATGGTATAATGTATAGTTGAGGCTTTGTGTTGCTCCTCTTCAACTTGTTTTGGACACTCCTCTCCAGTAAATGTTGATAATTACAGTGTTTGAAGTTAATACCCTGTTAAACCATTGTATTTGTTCATGGAGTGTTACATGTATAGATGGTGTATATTCTAGGTACTTCAGAATAGTACTATCATTCTGTGTTTATCTTTTATCTTCTGCTAATACTTGGTCCTTTGAGCACTACAGGGTGCCTCTTTGGAGGTACCTAAGCACTACCAGGGTGGTCTTGATAATTTTTGACACCACCGGATCTGAGCAGTACTACATCCTGAAGCTATTGCTTTGGAGTTTCTACCCTGGTTTTTTCCCAAGAATCTTGAAAAGTAATACTGAGACTTTATTAGATGCCACATTGGAGGCTACCATAAATAAATAACAAAAATTTAAAAGTACAATCAATTAGTGAATTTATTTCCTTTTATGATAGCGATTATTTTACTTTTTTGTTTTTGTTTTTAATAATATTTTCTATTTAAACACCTTGGTTACAAACATGATTGTGGTTGGGTTTCAGTGATATAAGAGGACATCCCCCTCATCAGTGCAACATTCCCACCACAAATGTCCCAAATATCCCTCCTCCCCACCCTGCCTGCCACCTGTACTCTAGACAGGTTTTCTATTCTCCTCATACATTTTCCCCTCATATATTCTCATTGTTAGGATAGTTCACAATGTAGTTATTTCTCTAAACTCATCATTCTCTGTGGTGAGGTTATGAAGTGGGCTGTAACATCCAGCCCTCCTCTCTTTTGTCTCTGAAAGTTATTGCAAGAATGTCTTTCATTTTTCTTAAAACCCATAGATGAGTGAGACTATTCTGTATCTTTCTCTCTCTCTCTCTGATTTATTTCACTCAGCATAATAGATTCCATGTACATCCATGTAAAGGAAAATTTGATGACTTCATATTTCCTGATGGCTGCATAATATTCCATTGTGTATATGTACTACAGTTTCTTTAGCCATTCATCTGTTGAAGGGCATCTTGGTTGTTTCCAGAGGCTTGCTATGGTAAATAGTGCTGCAATAAATATAGGTGTAAGAAAGGGATTTTTTGTGTTGTATGTTTGTGTTCCTAGGGTATATTCCTAGCTGGATCGTATGGGAGCTTAATTTCCAGTTTTATGAGGAATCTCCATATCGCTTTCCATAGAGGTTGAACTAGATGGCATTTCCACTAGCAGTGGATAAGAGTTCCTTTCTCTCCACATCCCCACCAACACTGCTTGTTCTCATTCTTTGTGATGTGTGCCAATATCTGTGGTGTGAGGTGGTACCTCATAGTTGTTTTGATTTGCATCTCCCTGATGATTAGTGATGTGGAGCATTTTTTCATGTGCCTTTTGGCCATTTGTATTTATTTATCCAAGTGTCTATCCATTTCTCCTCCCCATTTTTTGATGGGATAAGACGTTACTTTTGATGGTAATTTGAACATAAGAATAGTATTAAAATGTACAAATTTTAAGTTAGCAAGTCTGTTACTTACAAAGGTATCAAATAAACTTTTACAAATAATGGCCAGTCTTGCATTAAATAAATAAAGATGGGGCTGGATGGCGGTGGATGGCAATGGATTTCTTTCTGCCATCCCAGGCCACGTGGCTTCGCAACCCCATTCAGCCGGCAGTCCCAGGCCCAGGTGATCGGCATAATCAAGACTCACTCACAGGCATCAGGAAGCATCAACTTTATTCATGCCCTATCCACCACAGGTGTGTGGCCTACTCATAACCTTTCAAGCACAGCAATACTTTGCTAGCCCTGCATCTTATCTCCTGTTAGCCATCTTCCCTTTGGGCTCCATGCTTGTCAAAGACCAGAACACAGAGGCCCAAAAGCCAGAGCGCCCAGCAGCGCAGAAAGGGCCCGAATCCCCTTGGTCCAATGCTTATCTAACTTTTCCAAGACCGCTCCCAGGAATGGGTGGGGTCTTGCAGGTAAGGTAACACCTAAAATTCAGTTCCCAAGACCCCTCCCAGAAATGGGTGGGTTTCAGGTAGCTACACCAAATTCAGGGTCTCAGATAGGTACACCAACAGGCCAGTTGTCGATTTTGTATTTTAATGAACCATTGAAAAAATTTTTTCAATAGATTTCTTGCTGTGGATTACCTAAGACCTTAATGGAATTTCATATTAAGAATAAAATACTGGGGCCGGGCGGTGGCGCTGGAGGTAAGGTGCCTGCCTTACCTGCGCTAGCCTAGGAGACGGACCGCGGTTCGATCCCCCGGCGTCCCATATGGTCCCCCAAGCCAGGAGCGACTTCTGAGCGCATATAGCCAGGAGTAACCCCTGAGCGTCACCGGGTGTGGCCCAAAAACCAAAAAAAAAAAAAAAAAAAAAGAATAAAATACTATTTTCCTTTTTCCTTTCCCACTTTTTCCCATTCAAGTAGATTATATTGATATAGTGACATTGATTAAAGGAGGAAAACAATATGCAAAACTACTAATATAAGAGAGATAGAGAGAGTGAAGAGATAGCTCTGGTCTCAGTGAGCAAGTATGTGCTCTGACTATGTCTGTTTCACATTATCCAAAGTAAGTGACTCACAGTGCAGAGAAAGGATTCAGGTAAAGATGTTTCTTCTGATGCTTTGCTTGGCCTCAAGCAAAATATTTATTTTTTCTGAGTTAAGTGAATATAGCTCACAGTTTTGGAGCCAAACCTATGAGGAATCTAGAGTGTGGTGTCTTCTTTTCTTATTTAGGATTTTGAAAATTCACAAGCCATAAAATAACACTCTCATGATATGCTCACCTCTCACAGCTGCCAGAGGTCTGAATTTACTCTATTATTACTTGAACATCATATGTTTCCTGTTCTTGCCAGGTTTTCCTCTTGGCTCTTTATTCTTCGATGTGTCATAACTTTACAACTTGAATCTTAATCTATTTTTTCATTTATATTTGTTACCTTGATGTGTGTGCTATTTTTATGGCTGGGCCTGATACATTGATGGTTTGAATGAAAGGCTGAGGGTTAAACATTGCATACATTGTAATGAAAAAGTGTTGGCAAGGATGTGGAAAAGTTTGGAAATTCCATGTGCTGAGTATAGATATAAATAGTACAAATACTGAGAAGGGATCGCTGATTCCTCTACCAAATCAAAATATATTTAAAGTGAAATGATCTAGTAATTTCACTTATACATTCAAAAGAATAGAGGGTAGGGTCATATTCATCATAGCTTTACTTAGAGTAGCTGAATTGTAGCAGTAGTTAAATTGTTCCTGGAAAGATAAGTAGAACTCAACATATGGTATATACATACAAAATCCGTTATGCCACCTTTAAGAAGTTGTAAATTTTGATTAATGTCATATGCTCAGTAAACTATAGAAACAGTATTTTTGAAGAAATAGGCCAATCACACAAAGATATTACTGTATGGTTGCATTTACATGATATCCCTAAAGAGAAGATAATGGAAGTATGTGTAATTTCAATTTTATAAGACTAAAATTCTGAAAACGAAGGATTGGAATAACTATACTACAATAATCCTGAATGATAGCAAAATTGAAAGTAATTAATATGGTAAATTTTGTTTATTTTACAATTTATAAAAGTGATACAGGGAAGGAAGTACAGATGTTCAAAGTGTTTTTCCATGATGTTTTTTAAAGTCAAGTGCAGAAATAACATTTCCTAGTTTTTATGGCTTCCTTAACACACATAGAGAATTAGCCTCCTTTTTAAATCATATAGTGATTTGTTCATTTATTATTGATGAATTCACTAAGCAAATATCAATTGAAAAATCCACTAGACATTAGTTATGAGTCTAAATGCCAGGAATGCATTAGTAACTAAAACAGGAAAACTTTGCTATTAGAGGAGTATGTATTCTCTAGTTGATTGAAGTTAAAGATCAAACAGGTAAATATATGTTATTTCAGTCCTCATTAGGAACTGTAGAGAGGAGCAAAAGACATTGAATAACAACAGCTTGCTTTACCTGTGACTAATCAGGATTCAATCCCCACCACTCTGTATGGTTATCCAAGGACTGCTAGTAGTGATTCCAGAGTGCAAAACCAAGAGTAAGAATTGAGCACTGCTTAGTGTTGGGGGGAAAAAAAGAAATGAATGAAAGGAGATAATAATGTGCTGTGGACAGCTATGTAGGTTTATATGGATTGGGCATATAAGCAAGGGCAAAAGCAGTGAGGAAGCTGATAGCAGGTTGATAGTACTATGAAATAAGAGGACCAGCAAATGGATAGAATACTCAGGTACTCAATGATTCAGGATTAAATATGATTAAATAAACTCATAGAATAAGTATATGAGTTTTTTTTTTACAAAAATTCTGTGATTTCTGCTTTTCTCAGTGCTACAAATTATAAAATTTAGGCCATTGGAGAAGTAGTGCATTACAACATTTTTCCTTTTTATGGAAAATAAATTTTTAGTGTTCCTAGTCATTAAAACAATAGACAATAAACAAATCAGAAATGGCAATTTGAATGCAGCGTATGGAGGATTCAGTGCTCATATACCATTTCTAGTAACAAGATCTCCATTTTTAATTCTTTGGATAAATGTGGCAAAGTTCATGCAAGGACCAGGAACTACCACAAACCAACTAGAAGGCAGAAAGAGTTTAGGATTTTTCTTTTATTTGTATCTATATGGTTTTCCACTTTTTCTGATATTAGTAATTCAGAAAAGAATGTTACAATCCAAATTTTTGATGCAAAGGAAAATAAAATATGCAATTAGTCTCTTAACATACCCAGGCTATTGCAAGAAGGTCAGTATTTTCCTCTTGTTGGTTGATGGTGTGCTCGGGATTTTTCAGTCAATTGACTTTGTTCTTGTAGGTAGAAGAAAGGTGAAGATTGCATGTTTAAAATGCTAGAACTAATGCTTTCATTTTGTCATCCTGAAGTAGGCTTCTAAGTAATAGCAAATAAATAATCTGATGGACATTTGTTGATTGGCTGAGAAATTTGGCTTAGAAAGAAAGATTACTGAGGACATCTGAGGACATTAAGTAATTGTCTTGAAACTCAACTGACCATGGGTTAAATTACCACATTAAGAGAATCAATATATGTCAAGAAGGAAGTGGGAGTGTGAGGATGCTTCAGGTGAGAATATTTTTCCTCCTGAAACTAAAACTTTCATTTACCAAACTCTTCTAGATTTTTGTGTCTCAAAATAATTGATATGAGTATACACATATATGTGTACTTTTTGATTCTTGCCTTAATTGTTTCATGATCAATATTTAGAAATGTAGTTAGTGTTCATACATTACATAAACAATTTGTGTCTTTTATTCATAATGAGTGGTTTGCTAGGAGGAACTGGATCAGGATAAAATAAATTGGCACTAGTTATTAGAGGTACTTATTTTAATCCAGAATTTTACATTATATACCATTAGGCAAATCATTTTGCCTCTTTGGACCTGTTTCATTATCTCTAACAATAATTTTTTCAGAGGCCCTATTAATCTTTGATCTCTTAGAAGCAAGTAATTTTGACCTTTTCATCTCGTTATCTATAGTTTCTTTCAAAATGATAGGAACTTTGTTCTTTTTTATATTTGAAACTTTATTTATGCACTGTGATTTACAAAGTTGTTCATAATACAGTTGTTTTAGTATTCATTCCAATATCAATATTACCACTAGTGTGACCTCTCCATTAATATTACAAGTCCTGCCCCCAAACTTATCCGGCCTCCAAAATAGGACCAAAATAATTTACTTTATAATTATTTTACACATATACCTCACAAAGCTGTTACTAAAGTCATTGGCAATTTTCTGAGCTGTTAGATTCTAGTTAAGTTTTTGTGTTATTGTGTTTGTACATCGAACTTAGTCAGTTTCTATGTAACATCCCCATCTAATTTGCTGTCTTACTATTGGGCTGCAAGTAGTATAAAATATGGAGCCTGTTACTCCAATAGCTATGAAACTGGAATGATTCAGCAGCTTGGATTCTCCCTAAGGTTAGTTTTGTAGTTGGACAATTTGTACACCAGAGGGAGTTGGGTGTTGGTAGGGCATTAGGCCTTCCAGCATAGTTGGGATATGTCCTACTGCTGTCAGCTTCAAGTGGATCCAGAGATTTTTGTCCAGAGAGAAGATATACCTATGTTGACTCAGTTACGATATCTCTCTGAGATTAATTATGGAGCTGGGTAATTTGTATGCCAGAGGTACACTTTGTTCCTTTTCCTTTTAAATGGACACTTAGATTGATTTGTAGTACTGTATTTGCTAGTGATTTTATTTTGTAGAAATTTTATTTTTGAAGGTAACTTTTAGATTTATATTTAAAACTTTTAAACAAATGTTTTAAAAGAATGTGTGAGCATCATTCCAGTATGCTCTTTCTTTAGCAGTGTTTGTTTCACTGAATATTTCATGCAACTTTTGCATATCGACTCAGTTCATAATGATGTTTTATTAACCACTATTGACTTGTGATTCAAAATTATCATACAAAGGATCAAAAAAACTTTACCTTGCACATCAGGAGATTTCTCTGAAGAAGAAATGGATATACAGGTTCTGAGTGGACAGCTAGACTTGCTTTTGAAATATTTTCATACTAAGTTTTTTAGATGTTTTTGAACACTTGTTTCAAATGTTATCTCTAGTATTCACCCCAATCTTTTTTAACTGGTACCCAGAATGTCATAGAAGTATTTTTTTCACAAAGGTTGATTTATCACTAGGGTAGTAGGATGTAAGAAGGAGTTTTGGACATTCTGTAAAACTTGGTTCTATATTCATGTTTCAGCTCTGGCTATCACTGACTCTAAATCAGGAAAAACATGTTGCACAAAACTGTCCCCTATCTTTGAGGGCATTATGGAGTAGACTTCTGTTTTAAAGCTTCAAAAGACTATGATTTAAAGTGTCCCAGAAAGTCAGAGGAAAGGCATCACTTTATCAAAGGATCAACAAAGAAGTTTTCTTTGAGTTAGAGGAGTTATAGTTATCAAATAGATTTTTTTTATTTTTTTATTTTTATTTTATTGAATCCATTGTGATTTACAAAGTCCTTCATAGTTGGGTTTTAGACATACAATGATTCAGGGTCAATCTCACCAGCAGTGTCCACCTCCCTTCACAATGTTCCCCAAGTGTATCTCATACCATCCATCCTGGCCCTTAGCCTATTATAACAGATAGATTTTAAGTTTAGATTGTTAAAGTTTGGATATCTTGATTCCATTGTTATTGCTTTGGCTTGGATATTTAGTTCTGTCCTTTTTTAACACTACCAATTTACCTGAGACCACTTAACACCTTACACCCATCCTTTCATATTTGTATTTCACCTCTTCCACTCAGATTCTTTCCTTTTCCTTGCTATACTCTGAGGCTAAGGGTGTTCAAGACAACTCCCATTAAAACCATTGCATTTCTTCACGTAGTTATTCTAAATGTCACCTATAAGTGATATCTATATGTATTTATCATTCTTCTTCTGGCTTACTTCATTTAATATGATATTGTACAGTTCCATCCATGTTGCTGCAAATTTAATGATTACATCATTTCTTACAGCTATGTAATTTTACATTGTATATATGATACAAATCTTCATGATACACTCATCTTGTTGTTAGACATCTAGATTGATTATTGTACTGAGTTGTCTTGATTATTGTGCTAAGTGCTGCAACGAATAGCAGTGTGCATACAACCTATTGGATGAATGTTTTTCTGTCCTGGAAGTAGATACCCAAAAGAAGAATTGCTGAGTCATATGACACTTTAATTTTGAGTTTACTGAGAACCCTTCATACTGTTTATCATAAATGTTGGATCGAGCAACATTCCTCACATCAGTGGATGAGAATTTCTTTCTCACCATATCCCCACTAACAGAGATTGTTACCATTAATTTTGATATGAGTTATCTTCACTGGTGTCAGATAATATCTCATTGTTGTCTTGATTTGTATTTCTCTAATGACATTTGAGCATTATTTTACATGTCTATTTACATGTTATGCCTCAGAGAAGTATCTGTTCATTTCCTCTCTCCATTTTTGATGAGGCTTTTAGGTTTTGTGAAGTTTACCTTTGTGAGTACTTTGTATATCCTAGATATTTATTTGATGTGATGAGTGAAAAATAATTCTCCTGTCTTCTAATTTTAGCCCATATTTCTTTTGCCATACAGAAACATTTTATTTTGATATAGTTCCATTTATTCTGATTTGATTCTTCAGCCCTGCCATTGGTATCATATCATCAAAGACTTTTTTGAGGTCTAAGTTTTGGAATGTTCTTCCTATGTTTCCCTCAAACATATATATTTACTTATTGAAAATATTTCTCAGATTTCACTTCTAAAATGATACTTATTTTTTTGCCTGACTCCTTTCAAGTAGTTTTCAGAACCCCATAGCTGAATCTCTCCCAACTACTCTAGCTATAATGTATGTTGCCATATGATCATGAGCAAAGATGTTTAGGGCTTCATTATTAGCCAGATGGATTTATGAACTTAAAGAGCTGTAAATTGTATCTTAATGATATTTTCTGTCAGCAATTACTTGGTTATACTCTGTTGAATAATCAAGTACACATTTATATGGCATTTTCTATATTTTCCTCAGAGTGGCTAGGAAGTGGGGCATGGCTTCTAAGGTGCTGAGATTTTGAGAAGTAAAATAATAAATTGCTTTGCTTATAAAAACCTAATATAGAAGTAGGGAAATAACTATATTCTACTCTATATATTAAAATAACTTGAAAACAGTTCATTTTAGTAATAAAACTGCTTCAAACTTTAATTTTAATCTCTAAATTTAGTTTAAAAAAGAAAGAAGACTTGTAATTTGGGGCAAAATGTCTGAACATTTTTGAGAATACTGATAGCGCCACATAAGGCTGTATAGAAGGTTAAACAATAATATGTAATCAGAGCTGTTGGAAACTTCTGACTCTTGGATATTTAGGTGATTGCTGTAAAAGTAATATGCTTTGGAAGGACGAGAGTTTAAATGATCAGGTACTAGATTGTGGGTTTCACAATACACATGTCCATGTACCTAGGTAAAGCCGTTGATAAATTGAGTAAAAATTATTAATAGAATAAAGTATTTTTTTAAATTCTGAGACTAGAAAGATGACATTTCCCTGAATGGGACTTTATTAGAAACTGTAGACCATTTTTGAGTAGAACAGTGTGCTTTCACATTTGTAGTGATGATAGAATAATAATACATGTATAGTCCATGCTGTTTAATAAATGAAATAGTATTGAATTTTATTTAATCAGAGGATTTAGGAATAGCTAGTGTTTACACAAATTATGTAATACTACTTAACACTTCTCACTTTCTTCTGTTCCTCTTTCCCCCTCTGAAATATATCTTTACTCCCTTTATCTTCCCTTTCTTTCTTCTCTTTCTCCTTATACTCCTCCTCCTTTCTCTCCTGTTCCTCCTTCCTGTGTGTAACCATTTATTTTCTTCAACCCAAGGCTGTTGTGCCAAATGGTACAACAACTTTTATCACATATTTAAGTGAAGACATCATTACTCTTCAAGTTGAAATTATGTCACCAATTCTCCTTTATGAAGCAAAAGGATTGCTGTTCATTAATAGAAAAGAAGCAAAGAAAAGGTAAATTGTTTAGCACCGTTTTTAAATGCATAATTCTTTCTGATATTAACATGGTCCAAATAATGCCTCAGAGTATATCTTAGTCTGATTTGTTTGTCCTCCTTTTACAGAAGAGAGTGGACATCATGTGCAGAAAATAATATTGGTGAGAGATGATTCCCCACAAATGGAGGAGAAGAGCTCTCCAAGTGGGTTTTTTGAAATGGAGAAAAGGTAGCTGCAGCATCTACCATCCTTCTCTTCCCACCTAGGTTATCCTGGGAAGTCCCTGGGAAATTCAAAACAGATGAGAGTCTGAGATGGTCCCCTGAGCCCTTATACCACACAAATGGATGTCACATGAGCCCCATGAAGCAGCTTTCAAACTGTACCTGAGTTTGTTATTTTCTGCATCGTGGCCTGGAAGGTGATCTCTGATATGTAGTTTCTCAGGGAGCTTTGAACTCAAGCTGGAAAGAGGAATTATTCTTTACAGGAAAGGAAAGTTAGTCTTAAATCTTACCCAGGATTTTCAGGTGTACAGCCTTTTCCTCACAGAAAAGAATTTCAGGAGATGAATAGTGAAGTAAAACAAGTTTATTGGGGAAATAAACGGAGGGACTGAGAGAGTTAGATTTAGACATGTGCTCAGAGAGAAACATGGGCTTCTCCAGAGTGCATGGATCCAGTACACATCGCAAGGAGGTGTGTGTGGTTTGTTTCCACATAACAAGGAAATAGACATAATGTATGAAAATTCACATTTCAAGACAGGAGGTTTGGGGTGTCATGTGCCTAGCTAAAGTATGAAAATACACCTTTAGCTATTTAGGGTATATTCTACAATTCCCCATATTTCCTCCTCCCCTCTTGCCAATCCATTGCTGTATTGGTTGCTCAGAGCAGTTGATGGCTTCTATAGATATTTTATGCATGGCCTTTATTTCAGGGATGGAGCATTGTTTTCCTATATGATCCAGCCACCTCTCTTCTCAGGTTTTCATTCTTTATTCCAGGGATGGAGCTTTATTTTGCCATATGGTGCAGCTACCTCTCTTCTCAGGGATTCATTCTTGCTTGGTTCTAGAATTCTGCCTCTATATGGTTTTTACATACTCTTGTGATGAGTCTTTTTTGGTCAAATATGTCTATGAATTTGGGATGGTTTAGACTTCAGATACTGTTTTTCTCAATTTATATTATTAACAGAACCTCCTCATTCTGTCTGCAGCTAGTGTGTATTTCACTCCTTGTGTGGTGTGTCACACCTTGTAAAGTGAAATTACAGTTTTTTGAGTGAATAGAAAAATCAAACTAGGTTGCATGTGAGAATCATATATTACTGATAGAGGAGTCTTCTTGGTATAGTTAAATATGTGTAAGACACATATGATATTAGAATAAGAATGAGAAGGATTTTGAGCAAAGCACAGCAAGCCAAATTTCTGGAGGATTTCCCTTGGTTTAGATAAAAGAAGCAACAGAAGGAAAAGTGGCAATAAAATTAAAATATCATAAAATAGAAATAAAAAGGAGGCATGAGTTGGTGGCACACTGTGTTGCTAGAAGATTATACAGGGGCTCAGGAGGATGAACACATAAAAAATTCTATTATATTTGACCAGAAGGGTCATTGGCACTATTCCAAAGAACAGAATCATTGCTATCTCTAATAACAGGATTTAAAAAGAGATATTTTGATAGAAAGTTGAACAGTAGCTATTATTTGGAGGATTTTGGCAGTCAGGCTTTTAGATTGGGGGAAAACCTGAAGGAATAAGCAAGGTCCATGCAGAGCTGTTTTGTCTGTCTCTAGCCAAGACAACTTTTAGAATGAAGATGGTTTGAAGGATACATCAGAGAAGAGGATTGAAGATGTTTGAGAGGAAGGCTTCATTGTGGACAGGCTGGTTACAGAAGGAGGAATTATCTCTGAGAAGGAGAATGGAAACATCCTCTTTTTATAGCTGCAACAAAAAGATTAGAAGACAGGTGAAGTGAGAGAGGTCTGTTGGGAAAATCTTAATACATGTCTACAAATAAACTGACTGCCATTTTTCCATTCTGTTTCTGCAACTTATCTTCTTTCTTCACTCCCAGAAAGCCCAAAGAGCTGTTCGACCTTATGCAAATAGAAATGTAAAGATTTGCCTGGGAGGGATCTTGAAATTTAATAAACATTTTATTGCTGTCAGATTCTCAGCTCTTTGTTTAGGGAGAATTTTTTGTCTGAAGAGGGAGAAAACTTGATGGCATTGTTAAGCAACTAAATCTGGGGTTGAAAGCTCTGCCTGAATGGCATTTAATTCTTTTGCCCTAGGAGCTCTTGGGGGAAATTTCATAATTTCCCTCTTAGTCCCCCCATCTGCAAAACTGGTATAAAACCACCCTTTTCCTCCCTTAGGCTTTAGGGGGATTACTATGTTAATGCTTTATAAATCACAGAAAAGATTCTAAATGTGAAGTGCTATCATTACCCACCTACTAGATATGATGACACTCATAATGATATATTTATTGCCTCATGTTCATTTCCATGGCAATAGCCTGTGCATTTGTAAAGAGATTATGTTTTCCCTGCCAGGGCAAAAAAACAGAGGCAGACCATTTATCATCCAGGGACACATCACTATGAAAAGAAAAAGTGAAAACATGGTTTATTTGGACCTAAATGTTTTGGGTTCACAGCCTGTTGTAAAATTTTCTCTTGCAAACAAAATATGTGCCCCCTACTTTGCTAGAAAATATATTTTTTAAAAAATGATGCATGAATGCTTCTTGAGGACATGCTGGGTATAAGATGTCAAATAGGAAATTAGAAATCCAGCTGTGAATAGATATAATTTATCAATAAGTGCTTAGCAACTTTTAAAATCACATTTCAACAACAATCAAGAATGCTCTAAGTTGTAATTGGAAAGTCTGATTGTTTTTTTCTTTGAAAGTCTGGTTGATGGAGAGGTTTTTCCACTTCAGTACATGTCATGAAAGTTCATTTTTTTCTGTTGCCCGTGTCAAGGTTCTTGTGTTACGCGGAATTCTAGTATGCAGCTCACCAGATTTGAGAACATTTGTGACTGCTTCAATTAAGGCAAAGTATGTTGCTGTACTTCGTCATGAAATATCTACATGTAGGGGCCAAAGCAACGGTGCAGCAGTAGAGCATTTGCCTTGCACATGGCTGACTCAGAACAAACTGTGGTTTGATACCCCGTGTCCCATATTGTCCTCCAAGCCAGGAGCGATTTCTGAGCACATAGTCAGGAGTAACCCCTGAGCATCACCGGGTGTAGCCCAAATTAAAAACAATCAATCAATAAGTAAATAAATAAGAAATATCTCTATGTTGTACTCCTGTAAGAATGATAGAAGTCAGAATTATTGAGAACTTGCTCTTCTAATGGAATCCTGGTGAGTGTCTGGCATCCTCTAGCTCTATTTTAATTCTACTCTAGAGAGTAGGATAGAACAAATAGGGTAAAATAGAATGAAATTTATTCTCCTTTTACTCCTAAAACACAATCTATATTGAGGATCTTCATTAGTGTCATAACTTGGCCATTTTTGAAAGAGTCTCTTGGTTCCCATTTTTCTAAATGTGTTGTCATGACTAGTGAGACTGAGATAGCACTAAATTCAGATTAATTCTGGTTAGGAGCAAAGCTCTTGCTGGGAAGTCCTCCTCTTCAACCTAACATCTTTCCCACTTGCCCACCTTTGGATGTCTAAGAAAGATCTTCATCTCAGTGAGGATTTCCTGGCCACCTTTCCAAAAGTTTATTCAATGCTGACACTTCCTTTCTCTGTTATATTTTACTGCTTGAGACCATCTCTTGTGATGTATATTTTAATCACTTACCTTGCTTGTGGTCTGGGTTTCCCTCCAGTTGTAGATCCCAGAAGAATAGCACAGAGATTTTCACCAGTTTTCTTGAGTGCCATAAGTTAACATCTAGAATAGTTCCTGATACATAGTAGATACCTAATAAATAGATCGTTGTGTTATATATTATCTGTAAATATAACCAATAAATAAATTATATACTAGGAACTATGGCATATGTAAAATAGTTATTCCATTATAAGAAAAAAGTTCAACCAAAACACAGTTTAGCTACACAAAAATCCAATGATCAAGCATTTGGGACACAGTGTTGAATGGCTGACATAAAGAACCTGTTTCCTCTCCTGCCTTTAATAATCCTTGGAGATGAAAGCCTGAAAAGAAGCTGCTTTCCCCTAAGTATCTAATGTACTTGATCATGAAAAAACACTCTACTATAGAGATTATTATGGGTATTAGACTAATTTTAATAATGTATTTATTGCCCAGATTCTGGGTTGCTACTAACATACCTGGTGTATTTGTGTGTGTGTGTGTGTGTGTGTGTGTGTGTGTGTGTGTGTGTATGTGTGAGAGAGTGAGGGAGAGAGCAACAGACAGATATACAGACTAATAAACATAGAGACAAAGATAGACAAAAAGAGAATGTGTGGATATCCTAACTAAAATAAAGACAATAACACAAATAAATGAAAAATAAAGAACTACAGAGCCCTCTAAAAAAGAGCTCTTTGTTTCATAAAGCCAAAGATCACTTATATAAATAATATATATAATTAAACCATATTCCCTGTGTCCTTGAATGAGAATAGAGATAAGGAGGTTTAATAAGATCAGATATATGTCACTTGAAATGTTGTACATGTTAGAATTATCAAATAGTGATAAATTGCTTTTGTTGTTATTTTATTATGCCTATGGTTTGGAAGGATATTGTTACATTTATTATTCATTTATTTATTTACTTTAAGGACAGACCTGACAGTGCTCAAGAGTTACTCCTGATTCTGCACTCAAGAATCACTATTGGTAGGTTTGGGAGACCATAAAAGATACTGGGAATTGAACCCAGTCAGCCATATGTACGGCAAACATCCTATCCACTGTGCTATTGCTCTGGCCCCTATATTAATTTCTTTACCAGCACTTGCTTTGGACCATGATTTAGCCAACTTTTTGAAAGTACTGTTAATTAATCCTAAAGCATTTGCATGAGGTCATAAAGCTCTCCCATAGTAAAATTTATTCAATTCTTTATTGCCAGTTTGGATTACTATTGTAAAAAATATGAGAATTTCAATTGTTTAGACCAGGCATACTAAATATAGTGTGGCTCTTCATCAATTTTTCCCATGATTATTTAAGAGCTGAGTCATTAAACAATGACAAGTACTTGATCTTGGAGCACAAGCAGTGACAGGGGGATGGAGATATAGTATAGCAGGCAAGGCACTTACCTTGTATGCTCCTAACTCAGGTTCTATTCTTGCATGCCATATGGTCCCTCAGCAGTGCCAGAAGTGATTGAATGTATAGCTAGAAGTAAACACTGAACACAATTAGATCCGGCCCCCAACCAACAAAACAGAATAAGAAATAAAAAAGCAAGAAAATAAATATAAATGACAGGGAGAGTTTGAAGATCAGCCTTGGAGTCATTTAGCCATTTAGCAACAGTGGTGGAAAGTCATGGGTATTTTGGTTGTGGGGGGCAGATTAATTTTATACATCAATACTATAAATTTGAATACAATTGTCACCATTACCTAAACAATAATTAAAATATAAAAACTTAGAAACATATTGTCTTAATGTTTAAAAACAATGATTTGAGTTAGAAACAGAACTATAGACCTATCATCTTCATTGTATACATGAAATACCAAGATCAAAATTAATTAATTTGCTCCAGGCTATTATTTCTGTTGATGACCTACTAGTTAGTTGAGTTCAGATTCTGAACTTATTCCATATGATGTGTCAGAATTTTCTGATATTCAGGTGGAGAGATAGTATATTGACTATGCACTTGCCTTATACTCCTTTAACTTGGGTTTGATTCTAGGCATCCCATTGACCCCACTAGCACTGCCAAGGGATATTCTTGTGTACAGAGACAGATGTAACCTCTGAGCATTGCCTGATATGCTACCTCCCAAAGAAAACAAAGAAAAATAAATTTTCTGTTATTATACAGGAGAACATACTTGTTTTACTATTTTTCTAACCCCACAAAGAAGGCTACACATATCCTATAAGGGTCATAAAACTAAGGGTTTTGGAACATTCCTTTTATCCCAAGTAAAAAAATGAGTTGATTTTTTTTTTATCATTTTGAGAAATAGGAGTTTCAATTTTATTCTCTATGTCCACATGCCCACTTATTGCATACACACATGAACACATAATGGATTTGTGGAGAAAAACCATGCATGATTACACGTACTGATCTTGGAAACCAAATTCGAGACTTCAAAGTACACCCCAAAACATAACTAAAAGCTATTTCACTCTCACTACAAAACTTAGAATTTTTTTTTATTTTGAACTAGGGTTGGGTCAGTGCTCCCTCCCTGCGACCCCCCACAGGGCCCAACTGCTCTGAACCTCACTTTTTCTGGTGGGGGGCAGTTTGGGCCATATCTGGTGACATTCAGTGGTTACTCCTGACTATGCACTCAGGGATCTTTTTTGGCAGGGTTCAGGGAACCATATGGGATGTTGAAGTTGATCCTGGATCTGTCCAGGATATGCCACATGTAAGGCAAACACCCTACAGCTGTGCTATAGCTCAGGCCCAAATCTCACTTATTTTTTTTAATGTTTAAATATCTTTATTTAAACACCATATTTACTAACATGATTGTTGTTAGGGTTCAGTCATAAAAAGTACATCCCCCTTCACCAGTGCAACATTCCCATCGCCAATGCCCCAGCTCCCTCCCCACCCCACCCTGCCCCCACCTGTATTCCAGACAGGTTTTCTACTTCCTTCACATATTAGCATTGTTATGATAGTTCTCAGTGCAGGTATTTCTCTAACTGAACTCACCACTTTTTTGAAGAATTCTTGATATCAGTTATTTGTTCCTTTAGTATAGCCTGAAGCTGTCTGTGTTCCCCATTATAAGGCTCTAAGCCTTTGTAGCTAGAGGATTTCACTGAATCACATCTCATGATACTTGCTATTTCCTGGCAGCGTTTCATCCTTCTGTCTTCATTGTGTGACCTTGGGTTAGACAGTTAACTCTCTGTTTCTAACATACTAAAAAACTTGTCTCTCCCTACCACATTCAGATGTGGTAAAGATAAATTATGCTTCAGTGAATTGTGAATAAGAATCTGTGAAGATAAATGTATTGTGGTTGGACCTTATAAATCTAAGGAGAAATGATAAAGGGGAGGTGATTAAGGAAATAGAACGGTAGCTGTGAGCAGAGGGCAAACTCTGAGAAATGAGCAATACAGAAATGAATGGTGAGAACACTATCTTCTGTACCTTTACCCATTTGTTTTTTGTACATCTCCTCTCATTCAGGAAGAGTTCTGATCCCAAGGTCAACTATTTTAAAACTAGATGCAAGTCCTGTCTCTTTTCCATTTCTGGCAAATGCTACCAGTGCAGCCTTTTGCTGGTCAGCAGAGTTCCTACAAGGATGAGTGTTTACACTTTCTAGAAAATGCATAGAGTGATCATACATATATCTAGCATTATTCTGATGAGAGACTGCAGATAGTCTCACCTGTATAAAAATATTTTAACACGCCTTCCTATCTGAGAGTCTTTAATGTTAGAATCCATATATCCTGAATTCTTTTCTTTATATTATCAGAGATGACCAAGAATAAATCAGGGATAGACAAGTACACACATTTTTGAAATTTTATTTTGGAACCTGGTTATGGGAAGAGAGGGAGTCCATTTTGCTGACTTAAATTATGCAGAGCCCTGTGCCAAATTCTTGTTATTGGAACCTTTCTGATTTGACAGCTTCTGGATCTGGAAGGATATGAAGGTGACTCTATATTGGTCAAACTTTTGTTTTTTCCAAGTATTCTGGTGTGGCAAAAGCTAAGCCTTCTCTAAGCTCTTGACTCTAGAGCAGTGTGTGGGAACTGTTTCTGGAAGTTTAGTTTGTCTTCTCTTTAGCTTTTCCTTCTTTCCTGATCTTCACTAGGTATAGAGAAAACATTTGCATCCTGATTACCAGTGAGTTGGCAGATTATTTGTGGACTGTAATTCTTCTGAAATTTTATAGGAAAGACATTTTGTTATTTAAATTATAATAATTGAGTCACTGCTTCTTATATCTCAGAAGAACCGTGACGTATAGGCCCCATAGAAAAACATACCAGAATGGCACAAATCAAGCTATCCCCAGGCATCTGGGACCTGTATGGAATTCCTTCTGTGTTTTGAGGTCTAAATGAAATAACGTCTGTTTCATTGGAGTTTGAAGAAAGTTTTGGCTAAGCTTGGTAAGGAGAAACTTCCCTTTCTTTGCTTGGTTTTCTTATTATTGGAATTCTCTTCTCAGAGGAAGCTTCTGGACATAGGAGTAGTTATTCGCACATCAAAAAGTTAATATTTTTAGTGTGACTAACAGAGCGACATGATTGGAAATGATGATTACAGTCACAGCAAATGGAAAAATTTAATGTCCATGGCAAGGACAGTGAAGATTGAACTATTTTTTCAAAGGCTGAGAGAATCACTGAAGAATTGGTCTGAATAGAAAACTAAGTATGAACAAGAGTTTTAGTAGCAGAACATGATATAATTTGAGAAAAAGGGAAGGAAATACTGATGTGCTTTAAAACACTGAGATAAGTTAAGTTTCCCAAAACAACAGCAAAAATCATTCCTAAAAACAAATAAGTCCTAAGCTTTGGAATCAGAGGATTCTATGCCTGCTCCAGTTAAAAATTTAAAAAAACAGCTCTTTCATATTGTTGGTACCCTTCTTTAAATAAATTAGTTTCATTTTTCCAATTCATAAAACTTTAATACTAATGGTAATGATATATACCTATCACCAGATATTAGTGATGATTAATCAGTGCACATAAGGTATTTGGGAAAACTTTACTAAGGAATATGTAATTCCAGGTGGACATTATTTAATTTTGTAATTATTAATTGTTCAACATCCTAGAGAGCAGTGCTTAATGTATAATATAATTTAATCTAAAAATTCTATGCATAAGCATTGATATTATATTAACTTTATAAGTAAAGAAATATTAGAGAAAGCAATTTATCCAAATAGCAAACTAAATGATTTATTTAAATATATATCATCAAAATCTACATTTCTAATCCTTAATTTGTAAAGTTAATCTTAATCAGTGAGAGAAGTAGAATTCCTATCTCAAATACATGCAAGGGTGGGAAAGGAGAAAGGGGGACATTGGTGGTGGGAATGTTGCACTGGTGAAGGGGGTGTTCTCTTTATAACTGAAACCCAACTACAATCATGCTAGTAATCATGGTGCTTAAATAAAGATTTTATTAAAAAATGAAATTAAAAAAATTGTCATAAGTAAAATAAGTTGCCTAAAATGTAATAATAGTTCATATAATAAGTGCCATTAAATTTAGTTGAAATTGAATTCATGTAAGAGGGAAAAGTTAATATAAGAGACTAAAAGGAAATATTAGTTACTAATAATATTAATCATAGCTTATATTCAGAAGAGAAATCAAAATTATTTTTAAAGATTCATAATACACAATTTAAATTACATGTCCCTTTGTAGAAGATATATGATGAAAGCATCAAATAAATTTGTTTCTGTTTAAGTGTGTTTTTCAAGTGTGCTTGAGTAGTACAGATTCAGAAAAGGATAGCTATGGGGTTTCTTTTTGATTTAATGCATTGGTCAAACTTGGTTGATACATTTTGTTAATAGCAACAGTGTTAGAATTAGCATGGTAGGCTAGAGACTTGGAGTTTGAAGAGAGTCATTTTATAGTCCAACATCAAATTTCAATGATGAAGAAAATTTCTTTGATGACTTTTTCAAGCTTTGTTATATTTTGAGTTTGTAAATACAAAAACACATTTCTATACAAATTGATGGTAATGGTATTACCATATTTCTAAAATAACCTTGTCAAATAGTTTGTTCTACTTTAAATGGCAGAAGATATGTTTGGAAATGTAGAGTCTCTCTCTGCTCATCCTTTACTTTATCTGCTTTCCTTCAATTCTATCTCTAAGATTTAACTTATCATCTAGAATAATGTTTCTTCATAGAAAATATTGACAACTTAAAATAATTCAAACAGAATTTACTTGTGCATTTATTTGCAAAATTGGAAAAATTGTGCTATTATCGAAGACTGCAAGTTTTAAAGAATTCATTAAATTTTCTTGCCCTGTGCCTAATAATACAGAAGTTACCATTATATATCCATTTTTCTCTGCTTAATTGGTCAGAGTTTGACAGAATTCATATAATTTAATTATATTTAAGTAGTTCAAATAATATGCTGGGCTACTGCAGGCATGATTAAGGTTAAGGTGACTGAAAAAGCAAGGTGAAATACATAGTTTTAACTTTAATGGGAGAGAGGAGTGAACTGGTGGTTCCAGAGGCCAGATTGCAAATTGTGGAGCTGGAAAGCTATTTGTGAACTGTCATATGGAAACGTGAATCTACTGTCAGAGGAAGTGACACTAAACCAGATAGGAGAAAATGGCTTTTTCCAATGTGAGTGAACAGCAGGAAACCTCTATGGTTCCACAGCATGGGACAGAAAAAGATGGGGAAAGATGTGAGAGAGAAAATGGAGAAATATTGGGGCTGGAGAGATAGCATGGAGGTAAAGCGTTTGCCTTTCATGCAAGAGGTCATCGGTTCGAATCCCAGCGTCCCATATGGTCCCCTGTGCCTGCCAGGAGCAATTTCTGAGCATGGAGCCAGGAGTAACCCCTGAGCACTGCCGGGTGTGACCCAAAAACCACAAAAAAAAAAAAAAAAAAAAAAAGAAAATGGAGAAATATTAAGAAGTTTACTAAAAAGTAAATTAAAAGTATACCAGGAAAAATTCAACTCAATTCTAATCATCTAACAGGGGTCTTCAAACTACGCCCTGTGGGCCACATATTGTATTTATTCCCATTTTGTTTCTTCACTTCTAAATAAGATATATGCAGTGTGCATAGAAATTTGTTCATAATTTTTGTTTTTACTATAATCTGGCCCTCCAATAGTCTGAAGGACAGTGAACTGGCCCCCTGTTTAAAAAGTTTGAGGACCCCTGATTCTAGAACAACTTTGTTTTCTAGTTCCTGATACAGAGAAATCCTGGTGCATCATATTTTTAAAAGTTCTATTTAAAAATTTTACTTGAAAATTCTTAGCTAGAGCAAAGCAGTTCCATGACACTTAATAGCTATGATTTGTAAAAATGCTTCAATGAATTTGAAAAATATTGACTTGTACAAAATTAAAAAGATTTATTTAGTAAATAATTTATAAATTTATAATAAATGTCTATTTACAAAATAAAAGGTTGGGGCTGGAGAGATAGCATGGAGGTAAAGCATTTGCCTTTTATGCAAAAGGTCATTGGTTCAAATCCCAGCATCCCATATAGTCCCCCATGCCAGCCAGGAGCGATTTCTGAGCATAAAGCCAGGAGTAACCCCTGAGCGCTGCCAAGTGTGACCCCCCAAAAGAAATAAAAAATTTTTTTTTCAGAATCATTGCAACTAAGTTCTATTGCGAATTTATTTATGAGAGGACTTATATACCATTCTTCAAGACTTTCCTCAGAGCATGTTATGGACATAACAATTTTGGTATATTAAATTATATATTAGAATATATATTTCAGGGGCCGGGTAGGTGGCGCTGGAGGTAAGGTGTCTGCCTTGCAAGCGCTAGCCAAGGAAGGACCGCGGTTCGATCCCCCGCCGTCCCATATGGTCCCCCCAAGCCAGGGGCGATTTCTGAGCACATAGCCAGGAGTAACCCCTGAGCGTCAAATGGGTGTGGCCCAAAAACCAAAAAAAAAAAAAAAAAAAAAGAATATATATTTCAGGGAAATGTCATAATCTTCCCTTGGCTCTCTAATTCAAGTTGGGGTGCTGATTTTCCAAGTCAGAAACTAAAGTTATCAAGTAATAGGCATTAGGTGGCAAATAACTATGTGTTCTACCTGTAGCGTCATCATCCCATGTCTCTGAATGTCTCTGATCCTACCCCAGAGAGATAATTGCTTTGGGATAATTAGTATCAGTAGGGCTATATTAATGGAGAGTTAAACCTTCTAAAAACTGGTCTGCAAGCTAAGATCTTTGCTAGCAAGGGTTTATGCTTATTGATTCTTCTCATTTGCATTCCTAGTATCTTTTTTTTGGTGGGGGGATACACCTATTGATGCTCAGGGGTTACTCCTGACTATGTGCTCAGAAATTGCTCCTGGCTTGGGGGACCATATGGGACACTTCGAGATTGAACCAGGGTCCGTCCTAGGCTAGCGCGGGCAAGGCAGATGCCTTACCGCTTGTGCCACTGCTCTGGCCCCTGCATTCCTAGTATCTTTTGACGTGTCAAACAAAAGAACACAGAAAAGATACGACACTGTCTCTTTTGTCAGGGAACTCAAACTTTGTTGTAAAGGATTAAATGCATACATCCCTCAAAAATAATTTTCAGATTGCACTTGATCAAGTGCCCAAACTCACTATAGGATAGAAGTTATTGTATCATGTGAGGTTATACACATGAAGATTTCTAGGAGGCTACATCACCTCACTTCAGCTCATATGTGGTGAAACTTAACCACGAGACTAAATGGGGATATAGAGACCCTAACAAGGAATGAAAACAGTGGCATTTCAGGTAGAGAATAGTGAAAGATAGAACAGAAGGGAGTACACATGTTTTTCTTCAGGTGCATGGCTCTTTGTTTTACATCTGAACCCCAGATGTTTTTGCTCCTAGGAGATTTTACTTAAAGGCACTGTCTGCTCTTCACTTCAATCAGTTCCTTGAACAGATGACGAACAGTATGGACTCGGTATTTCTCTGTGGGCTATTAGTGTACTTTTCATCCACAGAAAGTTAATTAGAAGAAATCACCCACTCCTCACTTTCATATTGATTCATCTCCAAGGAGTCTGTAAATTGGATTGAGGACCAGAGTGGATTTCACTGGAGGTGTTTTCTTACTACAGAGAAGTTACCAAAATAGTAGCCCTATGCATTTCTGAATTTGAACAAGATGTTTTCTTTCTTTGAAATGCACTTGTATGATAGACTGTGTTGATAAAAGTAATTCACTACATTGCATTAGCTTGGGGGCTAATGTTGAAGCTGGAATGTAGATCATGTATTTGGAGGAAAAAAGATATGGGGATTTTCTATTTAATTTTGCTAGTGTGCTTTTTTCCCCTTTATTTTTTTCCTTCTAATGTTAGCCCAGCATAGAGAAACTAGTGTGAGGGGGAAAATGGAATATTTTGGTTGCAGTTTCTCTGTGACTTTGGATTCATTTATGAAGGAAGAACATAAAGTACACTGGTAAAGAGAGCTATCTTGAATCTGACTGCTGTGTAGGCCTGGTAACAGACTTTTAAATCTTCATTTTAATGTTTTTATATATACAATACATATATATATATATATATATATATATATATATATATATATATATATATAGATATAGATATATTTGCTCTTCCTCCCAATGCTAGCTGGGAGATTTTTTCCTGTTTCATATTCTTTAGAACCTAAAGGGACAGTCAGCTTTGCATTTATTCATTAAAAAATTTAGTCAAATATTTATTGAGCTCCTACTAAGAATAAGGTGAGTGAGACAGAAACAGCACATGTGGGAGATGCCTGGTTTCTATTCTTGTGATTGGTGGTGAATGAGAGGAGCCAGTCCATAGGTGTACTTGTTTCCTGAGTATGTGGCATTTTTAAATAGAAATGATGATAAGCATAAAATATTAGTATTTTCTATGAACGGAAAAATATAAACAGAATAAATGTAAAAGGGAAACTAGGGAATACCTATGAGAACTTTGAGGAGGTGCTTTTTCTGCTGCTTTTTGGCTTTGTTTTCAGTTTTGGGCCAGACCCACCTGTTTCAAGGCTTTCTCCTGATTCTGTGCTCAAGGATCACTCCTGAGTTGCTCACCAGACATTTTGTGTGCTGCTGGGTTGGATATGTGCACAGTATTATCTATATAGCCTTGACTTCTGGTTTGAATCATGACAGAACCAGCCCTGTGTAGAAGAGAGTTTTTCAGATGGAGAACAGCAATTATAAAGGTGAATGGCCACGGGAATTAGTTTCACTAATCATCCTGAGGCTCCATGGTGGTGGGAGAGATACTGTATGACCCCCTTAGAATAATTCCCTATACTGGAAGCTGATTGACAACAGAGAAGCACACACACACACACACACACACACACACACACACACACACAAAATGATGACATAGCCTTGCCCTCTATTAGACATCATTGCCAAATTATCAAGCTTTGACTTGAAATTTATTTATTAATTAAGGGTTTTGGTGTCATATCATGTGGTGCTCCAGACTTACACCTGGCTCTGTGCTCAGGGATCACTCTTGGCAGTGCCCAGGGGAATATATATGGTGCCAGGGAGCAAATCAGGTGTGGTAGTATGCGAGAAAAATTGCTATCCTCCTATGCTATCTATGTAGCCCCAAACCTTAGGCATCTTTTATCATTAAGGCACCTAAGAAATTATTTTTAAACAGGTATGGGGTGGTGGGAAGAGGTTATGAATTGTAGACGCTAACTTTACTGACTTTGGCTCACTTTTATGAATTTAAACAAGCTGGATGACTGATACAGTGTCCCAAGTGACATTTCTTGAAGTACCTTTCAGGTTCTGAAAAACAAGTAGAGGCACTTAGTGACTCAGAAGCTACAAAGGGAAAATCCTAGATGTTGCCTTTGCCATGCTGTTTGACCATGTCCTACTTGGGGTCTGTGTATAGTATTCAAAAATCAAAGTATTCATCGGATGTCAAAGGCAACATTTCTGTCTTAGTAACACATTTGAATTACTGAAAGAGGGACTTTAAATTTATTTTCATTTACTTTACTTATTTATATGTTTTTTTCTGGAAGTTAGGGGTATTCAGTGGTGCTTAAAGATTACTCCTAGCTCTGCACTTGGGGATTTTCCCAGAGCTTTAGGGAAAACTTATGATGGTAGGGATAAGAGAAATATTATTTTTTATTTAAAAACTTATAGCTTAGGTAATATAGTTGCAATAGAATTCATATTTATGTTAATGATGTATTGTTGTTTATGGCTATGAACTTCCCACTCCCACCAAAGTGCCCAGGACAAAAGTAGATTTTAAAATACTAAAGGGGTGTACTGCATCCTCTCACCCAAATGTTCTTTACTCAATTAGTGTGACAGAAACCTATGTTGATTCTGTAATTAGACCCCACACAATGATCTAGAGACACATCCAACTGATCATATTTATCTGTGGTTTATCATTTAGCATCTTTTACATAAAACATATGTCCATGTCTCGAGTCAAGCCCCGTTAGCAGGTTACAGAGACCTGATTCTCAAAAAAGCAGAATGCATATGGCAGTGAGTGGTACTGGTAGTAACTCACAAAAGACATATGTGTGTATATCAATGGATATGTGTTAAACATAGGAACATGTTGTACATGTGAAAGGTCTGTCAAAGTGTTCTTATACTGTGCCTATTTAGTGTAAACATATTTGTAACACTTTGAGAGGGCAGGCATGATGCATATGAAATGAGCATAGTGTGTAAGCTGAGGTATGAATGTGTAAACAGAGTGTGTAATAAAAGTGTGGAGGTGTGTGCATATGTTGTTTGTCACTTCTATGGATGTGTGGATGTGTGTGTGCATCGTGCGTGTCTGTGTGCATGTTGTATTCCTGCATATTGATACAGAATATGAATATCAAGTGGATTTTGCCGACTACTTTGACATTCATCCATGTAATAAAGCTGGTTAAATGACCTCTTGCAGGCTTAATTTCCACATCTAAAATCTGAGTGTCAGTAGCATCTCAGCTTATATACTTAAGGATTGAATTAATAATTCATATAAAATTCCTTAGCAAGTCCTTAGCATAAACTAAGTAAGTTATATAATGCAAAAGAAACCTTGATTAATTTCTTTACCCACTTAAGTAAACCAAATGTCCTATATTGACTGAGGATAACTATTACAAACAATAGTATGGACACTGTTTCTCCTTGAAAATAAAGTGTTTATTTTAATGTGCTTAGAATATAAGTGTTCAGATTACCCTGAAGGAAATAAGTGAACCCAATCGTAATATGTAGCAGTCCCATGTCCAGGTTCTGTATGTTTGGATTGGGTTAGAGGTGGGAAAGTGATGTGTTTGTATGTTTAGAACTTTTGAAGTGGGGCAATTATTGCATTAGTGTGGCTTTTATTTTAGATAATTTTGACTTTTCTTCTCTTTCCTAATCCTGGTTTACCCTTTTGCTGTCCTTCATCTTTTTCTACTTTACTCAGTGCATCCATCTGAGAGTTTGTATGATTTTATTTGACCTTGATTAAAGTTCCAGTTCGATTGTGCATGAAAAAGTGCATAGTAAATGTGAAACCAGCAAAGACTGCTGAAAATTAGGCAGGAATACATCTTTTTAAATATACTTCAAAAATTTACTCAGCCTCTTTTGACAAAAAGATTCTAGGTATGTGGCAATTTGGAGGAGGGAAAGGGCAATGCTGGGGCTTGTAATAATATTGACCTTGATGAACCGTGGTAAACCTACAGACTCTTAGATGGAAAACTCATTAACATTTTAATCTACAGACTTTATGAAGTCTCAGATTCATCTCTTGTCTTTGCAATTGACAATTGTAAAGTTGTTGCTCCAATGAGGATTCTCTCCAATAATTTTCTTTTAATTAAATATAAATATGCCAATAAAATTATAAGAATATTTTACTATCTAAGAATGAGCATAAAATGAAATATTTTGGATATTTAATATTTTGTGTTCTCTTTAAAGCTGTCTGTTCTCAGGTGTATTTGCCTGATTATATTCTCAGTGATCTCAGTCATTGGGCCTGAAAAGATTCTATGCCTTTAGTTAAAATTTCACAGAGAAAAACCTGACCTCAGGCCAGCTTTGTTTACTGTCATTTTCACTTAAGTCACCACTTTAGTAACTTAAAATGAACTTTATAAATTATTTTTTCTAAAATTTCACAATATGCCTCCTTTCTGTTGAGGCAGATGGTATGTAGACAGTTGGGACATTTTTATCTCCCTCTTAACCTTTGAGAGAAGATGGATTTTAGCCCAGGCATTTAAAATACAATTGTGTTTTCATCAGGTATTTTATAAATCATAAAATTGCTAGTGTGTTAGATAGATGTTTTTAATTCAGCCAGATGGACCATTCATTAAGCCTGTATAAGGTCGACAGACTCTAAAATATTAAAAGATTTCTTTGTTTTTTTGCATGAGAGTGTATGTAAGATACTAAGAAAGATAAATAGGCACATATTTATAGAAAGGAGACTAAATATGAGTATATTATTATGATGAGAATATCAATAGTTTTCTTTTTTGACAACATATAAAGTATCTTGCAACAAATCTATTTATTCATGTTATTTAATAGTTATGGCACTTGACATGTTCTGTATTGTTTGCTAGCTACCGTAGGTAGGGCATGATAAACATAGCATGTTTCTCTGGTCTACCTTCAAGTATTCCCTCTATCCTCACCACTAAGACTTCAGGTGAGTGCAACAAATGGAAATGAAATATAATTCCCAGATACTCTGATAATTTAGTACATCATATCCTTATTTATCTTTATAAGTAATATTCATCAGAAAGATAAAAATTATCCTCATTTTACCCATACATCAAATCAAGGCTCAAAGATTAATATCAGTTGCCTGAGGTTATACCACTAATAAGAGATGTATCTAGAATTGTCTGGCTTCAAACTATATACTCTTTCAACTGCACAATTATTTCTTTTCAGAATTTGAAATAAAGGGTTTTACCCCATAGAAATCATACTTCCAGTCCCTGGAGGCAGTCATTGATTTATCAAGTTCTTTTACAAGGATTGAAAACATGCCCTGGGTAGTATTAGAGAATTCAAGTGTAACAAAACCCATGTCTCTTACTACGGCCCCATTTAGTGGACAAGATGAAAAGAACTCTGAAAATGGAATTAGATTGCCTGAGTAATAAGCCATATGGCTCCATGGCTTGTGCTGAAAGGTTTGATTAAGCTGCAACCCACTGTGTGTAAAATGTTAGTATTTTTTTAAAGGCTGCTTAATGACATGCAACCTCTCTGGACAAAGTGGGCAAGGGAGAATGGATCATTTTCAAGATATTTTTAAAAGTTCTGAAATTTTTGATAATCAAAAATGATGCATGCATCTCAGAGAATTTTTTCACATACAAAGGAGATAATTGAATCTGGGTGAAATATGATTGGTCAGTGACTAGATATGGCAAAAGAAATTTGCTTTCCAACTCTATCTAAAAAGCAAAGCTGAACTATGGAAAGCAATTTAATTCAATTCAATCTATCAAGCATTTATTAATCCCATTTAAAATAATATCCAAAAATACCAAGTATCAGTTTTATGAGAGAAATAAAGGACCTATGCCATAAGAACTTCAAAACACTCCAGAAAGTAATTAAAGATGACCCAAGGAAATGTAAGAACATCCCATGTTCATGGGTAGGCAGAATTAATGTCATCAAAATGACTATCTTACCTAAACTTCTATATAGATTCAATGCAGTCCCAATCCAAATTCAGACATCATTTTTTGAGGTTGTAACAGTTTTTTATTAGTAATTTTTATTTTGACCAAAGTGAATTACAAATCATTCACAGTAGCATTTTAGGTACATAGTGACATTGAATCAGGGACATCATTTTTTAAGGACTTACAATAATAAATTATAAAATCCATATGGAACCACAAAAGACCCAGGTTAGTAAAATTCACACTGAAAAACAAAAAGATGGTATCTTTACCTAATCTGAAGCTTTATTATAAAGCATAGTGATCAAAACAGCATGGTACTAGAACAAAGACAGAGTCTCAGACCAGTGGGTTAGAATAGAATAACCTGGGATATACCCACAAATATATGGTCACCTAATATTTGACAAAGGAGCCAAGAACTTGAAATGGATCAAAGACAGTCTCTTCAACAAATAATGGTATTGGAACAACTGGTTAAAGACCTGTAAGAAATTGTAAGGCATTTGCCTTGCATGCAGAAGGACAGTGGTTTGAATTCCAGCATCCCATATGGTTCCCCCGAGCCTGCCAGGAGTGATTTCTGAGCATGGAGCCAGGAGTAACCCCTGAGTGCTGGTGAGTGTGAACCCCATCCCAAAAAAAGAAATTAAAGATTGTAAGAAATTACATACCTTACACAAAAATCAACTCAAAATGGATTAAAGACCTTGAAATCAGACTTGAAACTATAAAGTTAATTGAGGAAAAAATAGGCAGAACTCTTCAAGACTTATATATCTAAAAATCTTTGATGATAGAAAGCCAATGGTAAGAACTTTAGCATCAAACCTAAATTAATGGGACTACATCAAACTAAAAAGAGGACATGGACGATACTACATAGGGTAACCACCTTTTATAGTTTTTTCTGCCACATTGCTTAATACTCATGCAAAAGCTATGCTTATCCTAAAATGCTTCAACCACTATCTAACCCTGAAAACTTCATCTAGTAAGTCCACCCCCTTCAGTGCTGAAATGCCTAGAAACTGAAAAATCTTCCATCTCTGTCACAACCGCCCATTTTCTCAAAAACTTATTTTTAACGAATCTAGTACTTATTTTTCTTTCTCTTCTCCTTTATCCTTTATTTTTAGTTTCTTTCTCCCCTATTTATAACTTAAATAATTATTTATCTTTTCTTAATTAAATTATTTTAAGAGCTTAGACCCATCCTATGAAGGTCAGGCCTCCAACAACAACATAAGAATAGATCACTAGGGCCCGGAGAGATAGCACAGCGGTGTTTGCCTTGCAAGCAGCTGATCCAGGACCAAAGGTGGTTGGTTCGAATTCCGGTGTCCCATATGGTCCCCCGTGCCTGCCAGGAGCTATTTCTGAGCAGACAGCCAGGAGTAACCCCTGAGTACTGCCGGGTGTGGCCCAAAAACCAAAAAAAAAAAGAAAAGAATAGATCACTAATGACTGTCTTGATGTGGGCATGCGTTTATAGACTGTGCATTCCCCTCTGATTGCCAAATCTAAATTTTAAACAATCCATGCCTAAAGTTTATATATTCCCTATTACATATTACCCTCCTTATTCCCTTCAGAAATCCTTTTATACTTTCATCCCCCAATCCTAATCCAATAGTCTTCCTTATTTAACCTTCTTACCCTCAGTTCTTAATTCATTAGGTACCTGACAGACATCCTACCCCAATAAGCCACCACCCAGTTCCCAAAGTGAAAGGACACATTCTCAGCCCCACATTTTGTGCCCCGCAAGAAACTACAACCAACACTCCTGATGACCCATGCTTTGTGGCCCTTCTTCTCACCCACCCCAAATATGGACTGTTGCATACTACCAGATTCAGCTCCAGAAGGACCCCTAGCTCAAGGACACTACCTGATCCCTTACTACTGCAAATCATTTCTCAAACTCAGCAAGACCATGGTGTGATGAAAATGTACTCTGGATTTCACCCCTCCACAAGATTATCTCAAAAGACTTAATGGGGGAAGCCTGATTTTCCTTTTTTATGTTTAATACTCTATAATAGTACATCTGAGTCTGTTTATTCCCAAATGTAAGGTAACCTCTAACAATACTTCTTTTATTTAATTACTTTTTTAAATTTATTTTTATTTATTTCATTTATTATATATATATATTTCTTCCTTAAATTCATATGTTTTGGTTCTGCTTTGGTTCTACAAGAAAACTTTTTGCCTGTGATAAAATCTCAGATCAAAAACAAGACATAGAGATTGTGTTGCCTGTCGTTCTTACCCCCAAATATAATATGACACCTTTCCTTTTTGTAAAGGCATACTAAAAAAGGAGAAATTTTATGTATAGAAACACTCTCTTATCTACTAGGAATAAGATTTCATACATTTTATAATACAGGGGCGTCTCCCACACTAAACATGTGTCATGTGGACCCAATTTAGACTCCATGTGATCAGACAGCAACCATCCAATCTAGAATTCTAAATCCCAGACATTGAACCGACAGAATTCACTGCAACAACACCAGGAACCAAACTCCCACTGGGAAATTCCTAATACTGCTCTGACACCAACATGCACCAGTTTTGATATGACATCCTGACAACAAAGAAATGGCAGCAACTTGATCTAAGATCAGGCTATTTTATCTCATCACCTCATGATAAGATGAATTCAGAAGACATACCATCCTTTGATATATGCAAAAACCAAGATAGCTAACTACAGAAGACTGACTTTGACAACCATGACTGGGCAAAACTCCTCCTGGGACCAATAAGAAAGCCTTAGCCTAGGCTTTGACCTAGGATTTGTACAATAACCAAATTTTCAATTCCATTGGTCTGACTTTGACAACCACAACTGAGCATAACTTCTGGAACCATCCTCAAAGACTCTATTCTAGGCTTCATCCTAGGATCTGTGCCAAAACCAAGACCAGTAATTGTAGAAGGCTGATTACAACAACAGTGATGGAACAGAACTTCTAGAACCATAAAGAAAGAATCTATCCTAGGCTTCATCCTATGACTTGTGCAAATACCAAGATATCTAGTTACAGAGGCTTGATTTTATCATTCACAACTGTGCAGAAAGTTTCCTGGCACCATAAAAAGACCTTGGGTATGAAAATGAGTGTGTATGGAGCCTGCAGTTGTTTTTGTTGCTGTTGAGCTCTTTTGTAGTTGCTGGTTTCGGGATTTTTTGGTTTTTGTTTTGGTTTATTTGTTTTTGTTTTTGTTGTTGATTTTTGTTATATTTGTCTACCCTTTTCCCTTTCTTTTTTTGAATTGATATTTATAACCTCTAGAAAATTCCTCCCAGTGTTTTTTTCTCTTTTTTTTCTTTTCTCTCTCTCTCTCTTTTTTTTTTTTTTAAAAAACAGAACCACATAACTTGCAGGGGAATCATGGATGGTACAGGAACAAACAGTTGTATGATCATTGAGTAGAAATAAAAAAATTATCAAACTTAAACACCAAACCCAAAGTCAATGACAACAGAATTGATACCCATTCTACAACAACTATACACAGAGGGAACCAGTTACACTTGCAGTCCAGGGGGCAAAGAAGGGAGATAAAGGATGCATGCTAGAAACAGGGATGGAGGGAGGACAATACTGGTGTTGGGAATGCTCCTGATTCATTGTCACTATGTACCCTGTATATTACTGTGAAAGAAAGAAAAAAAAGAAATTAGTGGATTTCAAATTCATTTCTTGGAAGAGCGGGTGTAGTGAATATAAGAGGGGAATGGGAAACTTTCAGTTAGGGAGAAAAATTTTCTACTCATGGATCAAGGTACAGGTAGTTTCTGATAGAGGTCTCTTTAAAGTCATATAAATACTCCCAAGGACATAAGGGGATTATCTAAAGAAGCTACTGAAGTAGAAATTAAGTAAAAATGAGTAATTTTTAAATTTCTTTTCGTTTTTGAGCCACATCCTGTGGTGATTAAGGTTTACATTGGACTCTGCACTCAAGGATCACTTGTGGTGGTACACAGTATACAAAGTAGGATTCTGTGAATCAAACTGGAGTTGACCACATTCATATCATACACTAGCCATTATTTTAACTATCTGGCCAAAGATGAAATAGAGAAGAGATAAAAAAATTTTTTCAGAAAGTAACAGAATAGGATCTAAAAATGAATTACTTCGTTTCCAGCCCTTTTGTCAGTGTGCAGAGAAGCTGGATTACTTTATGAATGATACTTCAGTAAACCAAATTGATAATACTAGAAACCAAAGTCCTTTCTTGAAAAAACCTTCAGAAAGACTAATCAGTGTAGAAAGCCCTATGAATGTGATAGTGGGGTAGGAGACCTTGAAAATCTTTTATAGAGTTCAGCTTAGCAAAATCAAAGGGTGTACTCTATTCTTGGCATCACCTACATAGCCTTATATTCTTGTTGTCCAACTTTTCTCCTTTACTTTATGGAATCCTCTTCATTTGGATCATTGCCAGCATTCCAACATGGGATGTTGGGTAATTTTTTTTCTTTATGGAATTTTCTCATTTCTCTCCTCGCTTGTATTTCCTAAATGAAAGTATTTTGCTTTACTGTGTTTTCTGAAAGTTTGTATATTGGAGAAAAAGCAAAACCCCTAGGAATATTCCTTTTTTCCCCTTTAACAAGTAATATTCTTTCCTTACAATGCAGGACCTCCTGCAGACATTTATGAGTCCTGACCTCCCAGATTTCTCACTTGCAGGGCTGTGATAGGTCAATAAGGAGGTCAGGAGCACTGTCCCTCATGGCTATCTCTCCACTCTATAGTTCCCCACAGTACTCACCAACTACGGGAGAATGCTTACTATTAGGGCAAATCATTATAGCTGCTATTTCAATAGTCAATTAAAGAATATTAGAATCTTAACCTGTATATACTTTGCTTGACTGGTATTATTCTTTCCATTACTAATGTATTTATTTAGATATCTCTATAGATATCTAATTTTGATATTGACAATAAACAATGACATAAACACTGCATAGGAAAACAAGTATTTTATATTTGCTGAATGGATTAAAATGTTAACCATCAATGTCTGTGAATTTTTGACAATTATATATTGAAGCTTGACACATACACTTCATTCTTCTCAGCACAATAGTTCTTGCTGAGCCAGAGGGAAGAAAATTGTCTCTCCCTTAAAAACTACAAGCTTACATTATTACATATGTTGTTCAAGTTTGAATTTATGTTTTGGTGCCTCTTATATTTCATAATACTTTTTCTTTGGATGAGTATCTCTGGAGCCAGGCTGCTAGGAAAAATAATCCTAGCTAAAACTCTTATCTTGCAATATTGCCTTGGACAATACTTTTATTTTCACTGCAAATAACTTGTATTATCTTTACATTTTATTATTATTACAATTTTGATTTAGAAGTCATACTTGATAGTGCTCAAGAATTAATCCTGGAAGTGTTAATGTAATTCTAAGGGGTCACTCCTTGTGGGGCTTTTGGGGTCATCTGCAGTGTCAAGGATCAAACCCATATCAGCGACTTGCAGGGCAACTGACTTATTTGCTATCTATCTCTTCAGTTAATTAATTTTATTTCATTGTTATTTTTTGGATTTTATAATTTATAATGCTTTAAAAGTGTCTTTTGTTTAGTTTGGGGCCACACTGAGCAACATTCCTGGGTTATTTCTGGCTCTTCACGCAGAAGTTACTTCTAGCAGACTCAGGGGATCATATAGGATGCTGGGATCAAACCTGAGTCAGCTATGTGCAATCAAGCACCCTACCCACTGTGCTATTGCTCCATCCTGAATACCTTAAAACTGTCAATCTAAAAGCATAAGTCCATGAAACCATTAAGAAATAAGTATACAAAGGTCTTCAAAACAAAATATTTCAAATATGTTTACTAGATTTATTACCTGACATTCCAGATTTTCCATCACTTCATTATTATACTTCAGCAGTCAAGTAACTAATCCTTGAATTCTGTTGTGGAGTGTATCTACTAAATATAGCTTCATTGTAGATTCCAACTTCTTTTTATTAAATCACATCTTTATTTAAGCACCATGATTACAAACATGGTTGTAGTTGGGTTTCAGTCATTAAAAAGAACACCCCTCTTCACTAGTGCAGCATTCCATTACCAATGTCCCCCATCTCATTCCTTCCCCACACCCTGCCTATTTTCAAGACAAGCATTCTATTTCTCTCACTCATTAACATTGTCATGATAGTTGTTAGTGTGATTATTTCTTCAAGTGCAATCACAACTCTTTGTGGTTAGTTTCATATCATGAGCCAGTCCTTCTAGGCCTCATCTCTTTTTGGGGGGGGCATTATTACAATAATGTCTTTTAATTTTCTTAAAACCCATAGATGAGTGATTCTATTCTGTATCTATCTCTCTCCTCCTTACTTGTTTAACTCAGCATAATATTTTCTATGTGCATACTTGTTTAGGAAAATTTCCATGCATCTCTCCTGATGGCTGCATAATATTCCATTGTGTATATGTACCAAAGTTTCTTTAGTCATTCATCTGTTGAAGGGCATCTTGTTGTTTTTGGATTCTGGCTATTTTAAATAGCATTGCAATGCATATTGGTGTGAGAAAGGCATTTTTGAGTGGTATAGCTAGATCAGTGTTTTTCAACCTTTATTGTGCAAAAGCACACTTTTTTAAAAAAAAATCATGAGGCACAACATCATTAGAAAATGTTAAAAAATTTAACTCTATGCCTTTATTGACTATATATAAATAATTCTCTTGAATAGGAATCAAATAAACACAAAGAAATTGTTTTATAATTACTTTATTATGAAATAATAAAGTATTTTATAATTGTTCATATTTTTGTTACTTACTCAGTGTGAAACCTGGGCCTGTTTGGCTGAACACAAAGCTGATATTCTGGCAGGAATTGTCGAAAGACACACACATCTCTTTGTCAACAGCTCTCAGTCTCTCTCTATCTTTAGTTTTTATAGTCCATAACATGCGCTTCAGCTCACAAATACACCAATCATGCTGAAGCCGCATGTTATGAATGAAATTAGAATTTTTCCCATGGTACACTAGACAATATCTCATGGCACACTAGTGTGCTGCAGCACAGAGGTTAAAAACGCTGAGCTAGGTCATATGGAGCTTAAGTTCCAGCTTTTTAAGGAATCTCCATATTGTTTTTCATAAAGGCTGGACTAGATGGTATTCCCATCAGCAGCGAATGAGAGTTCTATTCTCCACATCCCCACCAGCACTGATTGTTTTTGTTCTTTGTGATTGTGCCAGTCTCGGTAGCATGAGATGGTATCTCATGATGTTTTGATTTGTATCTCCCTGATGATTACTGATGTGGAATATTTTTTCATGTGCCTTTTGGCCATTTGTATTTCTTCTTTGGAAAATTGTTCATTTCTTCTCCCAATTTGTGATGAGTTAGAGAGTCCAACTTCTATATTTGCTTCTGTAATTTGTCCTTCAAAGTTTTCCTTTAGGGTTATGATAAATATATGATGGGCATCAAATTTCAGATCTTCATTATAGTTTTTTTTTTCAGATAAGTTTTCCCCTTCACTTAATTCTATCCCAAAGCTGTGGCTTTCTATGCAATGTAGCTCTAGATAGATCTTACTGAAATAAACATTGTCGTCCCTCATTCCAACCACAAATAAGTAATGAAACACCAAATGGATGAACACCACCTGATTGGGTACATTCTTGTATTGCAGAAGCCACTCTCTGCACCATTGGAACTGTATGATTAGGTTCTTGGAAACAAAATTATATCGCTGAGCTAGTTTTCAAGCTTTAATATGGATCCATGGCTCTATATACCAAACCTATGTGCTTGATCATTGGTTCCATTTTGTGTACACTTTACTCATTCTACAGAATAGATTTCTATTTTTCTCACTTGCCAATACCACACTATTTAAAGCTTTAATTCCCACAGAAAGGGCCCCTACAATGACAGCTTCTACACAGCATATTCAATCTGAACAAGTTAATCAGGACTGAACATATTCAGAGAAGCCGTAACTGCTTCTCACTATCTTACCTCAGAATCCAGGTCCTATTTTATTATTTTTAAAGGGAGAGTAACCTTATTCCCGAACAGACTAGTTGAAAAAATAAGGATCAAATAAGGTGCAGGATTAATCAGTATTTATGGAAGGACTTGGCCATCACGTAAATGCTACCTTTTTTTATATTCTAAGTAAACTTTATGTTTACAGCTAGACTTCTAGGTTTGATTCTATTACTCTGAAATACCATTATTTTACTTTGGTTCTTAGTCTCACTATGATAACTTAAAATCTTTGTAATGGATAAACACATTTCCATTTCCAGGTTTATGATCGAACAAATTCTGTTGTATAATTTTGATACTTCAAGACTATTTTCTAAGTCTTTCTACAGTATCTGATTTTCATTTAAAATTCCTCCAAGTATGATGTGACTGAACACAGAGTTTTTAGTTTATTTTATTTTCTTCATTGCTATTGAGGGCATGGAGATATTAATTTATATTAGGGTCAGAGTCAGCAGGTAGAGTGCTAGCTTTGCACACAGCAGACCTACATTTGATCTTTATGCCCCATATCCCCCAGTGTCAGCAGAAATCACTGATAAAAGAGCTAAGGGTGAGCCCTAAATAGAGTTAGCTGTTCCTTCCAAAATTCATATTTATTCAATGATGATGAAATTTCACCTATCAATATTTTATCTAGAAAACTGTTTATTTTTAAACTCTAGGCTTATAGTAGTTACATTAGTGGCACAGTAAAAAATAGAATAATTTAAATTTATTGATCTATTTAAAACCACATAATGAATATTAATTTATAATGCCATATGAAATTCTGCCTACCTGACTTTAAATCCATGGCATTGCTCTAATACCATTATGATTATTGAGACTATATAGCTCCAGAAAGCTGAATTTCCCCATTGTATACTCCACACAGTTCTTTAGCTGTTTAAATTAATAGATTCACCTTTGATTAACTTCAGCAGAAAATAGAAGCATTGGATAAATATTGGAAGCAGGTAGATAGTAGGTGTATACCAAGGGAATATGTCATATCCCAAAATTGCTTTAGAAATGGCCTATTAGGATAGTATAATTGGTAGTATTGAACTTGATTAGTTGAGTCTACATATGGTTTTTTTGTCACTGCTAAACATAAGTGTCATCTCATCGAAGTCTCAAATGTAAGTGCATGACAATAGACGACTCTAATTAATGAAAGCAAAACTGCATCTGATTGCCCTCACCAGAGTCATAGATCTGTGCTCTGACTATAATATCTGAGAAAGGGAAATATTTTGCTCTTTGATATCTGTAGTTGCAGGTGATGCTGTCTCCAACAGTTACAAATCACCAAGAAAATGTAAAGTTGCTTAGTTTATTTACAGTAAAAAGGGCAAAAATAAAACTTGTCAACAACTATTAGTTCTTTCATTCTTTTTCATAATATTTTTGTTCCTCCTGTCTGATCCACCACTCTGTCAGACCTCCTCCTCTGATCTATTCAACTATGGTCAATACCAGGGCTAAGTAACTTTCCATTTCCTTACAGCCAGAATCCAGTCTTTCTAATATTCTAATAATATCTAGTCATTTTCTCCAGAGAACTCTTGACCTCCTAGTAACAACTATGTTCTTATAAAAATGCTTTGCGATTTATTAAATATCATAACACTTATCTATTTAGAAAATACACAGAAAACATAATACCCCACCTGCTTTTCTTAAAAAATTAGGAAAGGTGAATGTTTCAAGGAATAGTTTAAAGTACAAACAACTCAGTATTGTAATGTCGGAAATGGAATATCCTCAGATAGGCCATTATTTTCTGTTCATGATCTGAGGATGTTTTTCTTAGCTAATATTTGTCTTGATCCTGTCACAAATGCCTGAGTGTTTGAAATGTCTGCTATTTGTAATATCACATAATCTGATGTCCTCTAGGTTAATTGCTGCAAGTAGAAAGGAGATTTTATTTTAAATACTTTTTATTCTGTAATATGTTTTACATTTATTGTGATGACCCCTTTGTTACTGAGTAACAGTTAAAAATGGACACAACTTCTCTGGCTACACTAGACACTAGATACCATGAACAATTTGTATATTTTATATTCTGTAACTGGAGCTTATATCTAATGTGCATAATCATAACATTTGAAATCGCCTTATTCTTTTGTTTTAGGGGAACAAATGGAGCTTTCAGAGAAAGTAATTTATTTATGAATATTTTATCAGTTTTGAGCAATGCAAATTTTATTTCAAGATGAAAAAAAACGACACTAATAGTGTATTTTTATGGAAGCAAAGAAAAGTTATGTTATACTATTTCAATGCTATTTATTACCCAATTTATGTTCTGTTTTAGCTCTACCACAAAAAATGAAAAGGTCATCTTTTTCTCCATGTATTACTATGTCTCTTTGGAATATAAGTATTCTTTGATAACATAATGATTTTAAATACCTTATTTAGTTTTAACATGTTTGATTTTCACGGTTTTGCCATTTATACTGTCATTTCTGTTTTTGTATTCTCCTTAACACACATGTACACACCTGGAGTTTATGGTAGCATCTCTTACTTAAATATTATATAGAAAGATTTAAGACAAATTAAAAGGAAAAATAATAATGTAAAAAGCTTTTTCCACCTTCTGTCTTGTTTTTCCATAGGGATAAAAACTCTACTTTAAACTGGATTAATGTATTTCTCTCTCTATTATCTTTCTCTGCAGAAGGACTCTAGTCATAGAGGTTCTTCCCTTATGTGCTTGGAGTTTATTTTTGTGTTAATCATATGGAATTTAATTTAAATGCCAGTATTATAGATCCATATTGATAATGGATTTAAGGCTTTCAAAAATCAAATTGTTTTAAAGCTTTTGAATTAGAGCTTTGTAAGGACATCAGGGCTAGTAGTAAGTCATTGGTCATTGTAGTGAAGATGAATTTGCAAGCTGTTATTTAAAAGAGAACTTTAGAGCTTGTGACTATTGTCTATTGAACTATGTCACCCCTCAAATCCTTAGGTTAAAGCTCCAAGTGCCCATCATGACTTCATTTAAAGAGAGAGCCTTTAAGGAGGTAATTAAATTGAGGTCATATAATAAGGTCATAAGAGCAAGTTTCCAATTTAATAGAACCAAAGTCCTTATAAGAAAGTAAAAGACAACAGGTTTACAGGTTCGCAGAGAAAAAGGCCATGTGAGGTTACAGTATGTGATTGATTATAAATCAAGGAAAGACCTCACAAGAAGCCAAAATATAGAGCTCTTTTATCCTGGATTATAGAGATTCCAGACAGTAAGACAATATCAGGTAACAAAGCTACCCTATTTATGGTATTTTATTATTAAAGCAATGGTTGATTTCAAATTGGTGCAAGTGTAGTTTACATGATGAACCCTCTTGATATTCTTTTGCTTTATATATCAAAAATTAGGTTGCTTAAATACCTTGCAGAATTTAAGAAGATAAAACGAATAAAGTGTAGCAATTAGTAAAATTTTAACTATGAATTCTACACAAAAGGTTTCTGTTTAGCACCCACTGTATCTAGTGCACAGTGGCAGTCTTTGTTTTCATCAGTTCAATTATTCAAATCTTGTGTTGTCTAATTCTAGTTCATCTTATTGAGAGAGAAATGCAGGGCTGTTAAACTTTATACATTATATACTACTTTTAGTCTCTCTTTTTAAAATATATTTGTTTGGGACCTCACTCACTGTTTCTCAATAGTTCAAGTGAGATTTTTTGGTGCCAGAATTCTAACCCAAACCCTCCCTCATACAAAGCAAGTGCTCTACCACTGAACCACATCTCTGGACCACATCTTCTAATCTCCTATCCCAAGTTTTTTCACTGGCTACTTGCTGTATGAAAGAAATTTATATATATGTATAATATATGTGTGTATATAGGCATATATACGAAAATTTTATGACTTCATCTCTCCTGATGGCTGCATAATATTCCATTGTGTATATGTACAAGTTTCTTTAGCCATTCATCGGTTGAAGAGCATCTTGGTTGTTTCCGGAGTCTGGCTATTGTAAATAGCGCTGCAATGAATATTGGTGCGAGAAGGGGATTTTTGTATTGTATTTTTCTGTTCCTAGGGTATATCCCTAGGAGTGGAATAGCTGGAAAGTATGGGAGCTCAATTTCCAGGTTTTAGAGGAATCTCCATATTGTTTCTCATAAAGGTTGGACTAGGCAGCATTCCCCACCCTCAGTGAGTAAGAGTTTCTTTCTCTCCACATCCCCACCAGCACTGCTTGTTCTCATTCTTTGTGATAAGCGCCAATCTCTTTGGCTTGAGATGGTACCTCATAGTTGTTTTGATTTGCATCTCCCTGATGATTAGTGATATGGAGCATTTTTTTCATGTACCTTTTGGCCATTTGTACTTCTTTGTCCAAGTGTCCATTCATTTCTTCTCTCCAATTTTCTTGTAAAGTTCGGTCAGTGCCTTGTATATTTTGGATATTAGCCCCTTATCTGATGCGTATTGGGTGAATAGTTTCTCCCACTCAGTGGGTGGCTCTTGTATCCTGGACATTATTTCCTTTGAGGTGCAGAAGCTTCTCAGCTTAATATATTCCCATCTGTTTATCTGTGCTTCCACTTGTTTGGAGAGTGCTGTTTCCTCCTTAAAGATTGTTCTTTTTTTTTTTTTTAATCTTAAAATCTCAGAGATCCTGATACAGATTGAATTTACAGACAGGTCTGCTGCTAAGTAATTTTCTCAAGTGCTTCAGTCAAGTATTATAACAATAATCTTTAAAAAAATTGCATTATTTTCAGTAAAACTTCTTTTTTCTTGAAACAGAAAAACAAAATTTTAGGTTGGAAATTGAGAGTAGACCTGCTGTCCATTCAGGCTTTTGCATTGATTAAATTCCTTGAGTAAAAAATTTACTGGTAACTTTTTCCCAGATATTTGTCAGAGTGATTCAGTTCTTGGTGATTCAGTGTATCTGGTTTGTGAGTTCTGAAGAGATAAAACCTTGACACTACTATTATATAATTTTTATCAGAAACTTCGAAATGCCTGAAGGATATTTAGACCATCCATCATTCCAAATGCTCAAAATTATACCTTGTAATCTTGTCAGATCATTGGAGCGATGTTTATTGGGACCTTGGTGCTTATTTTTTTTGCCCATAGAACTGCTTTAGTCAAGTTTTTCGTTTATACTAGTAACCAAAGGTAAGATAGAAGATAACCAAGAAAAATTTATTGTGTCTGCTATAGTCATGCTGTAAAGTGTTATACGGAGTACTCCCCAATTTTTATTATGGAGATGCAAAAAGAAAAATTTATTTCATTTTGATATAAAACTGAAAACCTATAGCGCTCTTGAAAAAATGGCTTGTTCTTTTTTATGTCATGTATCTGGTAACTTCTATGTTTCTTTCAGTTTGACTCTTTGGAAGCATAAAAATACTTTTTGGCTCACAAATAATAAATATTCAGGACCATTTCTTTTGCTTATATTTTTTGATTAGTATCATAAGTACAGTCCTTTTAACTTTTGGATGAACTTTGGTTTATAATTTTCTATAATGTTCTTAGTTATACTAATTGAATTTTATTTGCATGCAATCTTTTCCATCTCCTTTATTCTAGTATCCTTGGAGAATCCTTTCTTATTCATCTTTGCCTTTACCTAATGGAACAATCAGTCATGTATCCTTGGTCACCTCTTGGCACAGAGATGGTCTGTCTACCCATTGAACACATGGTGGGTATTTTATATAATCCAGACCAATTAGTATAATCTCAAATTTACTTGTTGAAATGTTTGGATAACTTGTTCTGTGCATTATAACTGCCATGGTGTGAGTCATTGCTAACTGCATTTTCTGCTGCAGAGCTTTCTCCCACCATGCTTGCCTATGAAACTCTGATACTTTTAGGATGATATAAAAATTTAAAAAACAAAGGAAGAAAGATTTAAAAATCTGATTTAAAATACAACTGGGGCTGAAGGCAGATCAACTTTTACAAGTAACAGTATGTTCCTATTTTTTCTCCAAGAAATTTGGATCTGGCTCCTTTCATTTTCACCTAGTATATCGTATCATCTTTCCTTTTAAAATTATTGTAGTAAATATTAAATTGCTTGTAAATTTTTGGAAATGTGTCATAAGTTAAATATATGTGCAGTAGTTTGTGAGGGTAAGTTGGGATCTACACCTGGCAGCTCTAAAGTGTGACTTATGGTTTTGCTCTTTTTTTTTTTTGTGGTTTTTGTTGTTTTTGGGTCACACCCGGCAGTGCTCAGGGGTTATTCCTGGCTCCAGGCAGGCTCGGGGGACCATATTGTATGCCGGGATTCAAACCGATGACCTCCTGCATGAAAGGCAAACGCCTTACCTCCATGCTATCTCTCTGGCCCCATGGTTTTGCTCTAAAACTATAATGCTGTGCTAGAGATTGAGGGTCAGAGTTGGCTGCATGTAATGGCAACCCCTTAAACCTGGGCTCTATTTTGCCTCTGTGTGGAAATTGTCTTTTAAACTTAGACACATATCCTTTCATTTGTACATGATAAATATTGTATCCCTCTCTTCTCTCCCAAGTTCTCCCTACCCCCACCACTGGTTAAAAAATAAAGGGATGTCTATTTAGGAACTTGTAAATAACAGAAATACTTATTTGTGTGTGTGTGTGTGTGTGTGTGTGTGTGTATACATATATAAGTATATAAAGGAAAAAACTTCATCTATACTTCAACAATACAGAACTACAGAAATATACTACACAAAGATAACTTTTTGGAACTTGTGTTTTTATGCATATGGTACTTTTTCATGTGTAATATATACATATAACAACTTTACAATAGAATAAAGAGATAACTAATAACATCTCAGAAATAGCTATGAACATTTTATGTTATTTTATATATACAAAATAATTTTTTCTAAGTAAATTGTTTTAATCACCTAAAATGTAAAACTTTCTATGTATTATTACAATTTTAATGTGGATTTTTCTGTATTTTAAAAATTTTTTGTTAGCTTCTTACTCTTGTACAAGCATTGTTTTATAACTTGCATATTATACTCTAAAACCACTGAGGTTTAGTAATTTAGCATTTATGTTTAACATTTTGTGAATTAGGATATATAGTTACTACAGCCATTTCCTCAAGAAACCTATCTTATTACCTTTATGTAATTTTTTGGAACAAAAATGGAGGTTTCTTGTATTAAATTCTATACAACTGTGCTCTTCAGGGGCTGCAGGAATTTAAATTTGTGCATATGAATTTCTAAAACTTTTTCATTTCCTCTACAATTTTCTCTAAAGTAGATCAGCCTCCCTTAATGTTTTGTTATTGCATTTGTGCCAATCTTTTTTTATAAGATATTTTATTACAATGACAAATGAGTATTTCTTTTGATTTGGCAATTGGACTTACATTTGCATGTCTCTGAACTTCACTTGAACCTGGTAAAATGTGTTTTATTATGAGCATCTGCTTTTCAAAGACCCAAACAATTGCATTTGAATTTTTTTAACTGGTAGCTACTGTAAATGGAATCATGAAAGTCTAAAGAGGGCATTTCAGAATTAACCACATAATCGATTTTTAGACCTACATACTGAACCTAGTAGAGTCATATTTCTTTTTTTAATAATATATTTATTTTAGCATTTTAGCACAATTACAAGTATGATTGTAGTTGGGTTTCAGTCATAAACAGAACACTTCCCTTCACCAGTGCTAGTCTTTAGTTACTGTAAAGTCTAAAGAATCTAGTCTTTGTTCTTAGTTTGTAACCAACAACTTTTTCCCAAGACAAAGCCAGATTACTTTACCAATGACTTGTTAATTTTTAGCTCAAGTTTGTTAACTCCTCAGTTTTCTTTATAGTTTCTGTGGCTGGTGGAGCAAAGACAGATTAAGATCAGCCAGATTCAAGGGATCATGAAAAAAGGATACTGTAGAATTGTTTTCACTTTGATGATACATTCCATCTCTTTTATGATTTAGCTAGGATATAGTGGATAACAATTAATGTCACCTCTTCTTTTTATTTTCTTTGAGAAAATATCTTATTATTTTAGGTGCTATTTTTCAAGTAGTATAATTTACATACCCAATATTGAGGAACCATCCATAAGAATTAATCTAGATTTTTAATTCAACTTTCTTTTTTTTTTTTTTTTTTTTTTTTTTTTTTGGTTTTTGGGTCACACCTGGCAGTGCTCAGGGGTTATTCCTGGCTCCAGGCTCAGAAATTGCTCCTGGCAGGCACAGGGGACCATATGGGGCGCCGGGATTCGAACCGATGACCTCCTGCATGAAAGGCAAACGCCTTACCTCCATGCTATCTCTCCGGCCCCTTAATTCAACTTTCTTTCTCTTTATTTAAATTAGACATTGCTCCATAGAAGATAATTTAGTGTTTAAATTATTCTCCCCATTGCCAAATATGTTTATTTAAGGATGAGGTTATTTGTGTATATTTTTTGAATATAGTTCATAAATAATTTATTTTGTTATTCATTTTTCTGTGATGATTTTTCAGATTGACATAATACGGTTTAGGAGACTGTAAATGTGTGTCTTTTAGGGGTGGGTACAATATTACCAGATCATGCCTACAACTAAAGTGCTTATATCCTTTCACCACAGTCAATTGGTCTCTTCTGTATGATCTCCCTTTTCTCTTCCACATAGATAATCTCATATTTGAGGCCAGCAGCCAGAGTTTGGTTTCATTTGGCCTTATCTATTTACTTGCATTGTTTCTTTATATTTTATACTTGACTGAAATCAACTGACAACACTTATCTTTTATTTCTGATTATTTTGAGGGATGTTATCCTAGCAGTGCTCAAGAGGCTGGCTGGCTCTTACTGGGAATTTGGGGCCAGCAATAAAATGTGAGACAGCAAGGATTTCCCAAGAATGCAGTTCCAGAGATTACCCAGACCACTTCCATGGAGTTCAAGGAGTCCAGGACACCATTCAGTGGCCCTGGGGGCCAAACATAGAGTGATGTGGTTTTGAGATCTCCTGAGACCATGTGGTACTAGGGACCTAATGGGATTGGTTCCATTTAAGGAGATAGAACATATTGGTCTGGTGCCAGACTAATAGCACAGTGGTAGGGCGTTTGCCTTAAAAAGCAGATGACTCAGGATGGACCCAGTTTTGATCCCCGGCATCACATATGGTCCCCTTAGCCTGCCAGAAGTGATTTCTGAGTGCAGAGCCAGGAATAAACTCTGAGCACCTTCAGGTATGGCCCAAACCCCCTCCCTAAAAAAGAAAATTTAGTAAACTCTTAAAAAATGAAAGAACATGTTGTTCTCTGTTTTTCTCTAATATTATTTCCTTAGCATGGCCAATTATACTCACTTTGTAATAAAAAGCACATTTTAATCTTGTCTTTGAGCTGAACAACATTTTATATTTTTATTTCAAAAATTATTCACTGCCTGTCATTGAGTAAATGCATTATTTCTACTTCTTGACAAATGCACATAAGTGTGCATATATTTTGTAGATTTGGTATTTTTTAAATATATGTTTTTCATGTGTGTGAATTGAAATTTCAGTGACATACAGCAATGATTCATAGCAATGATTTACAACTATCTCATTTAATTTACATTTTCTGGATAGTACTAATGAGCATTCCTTTAGAAAACAGCTTTCAGATATGGAGATTCCTTCAAAAACTGGAAACTGAGCTCCAATACAATCCAGCTATACCACTCCTAGGGATATATCCTAGGAATACAAAAATACAATACAAAAATCCCTTCTTATACCTATATTCATTGCCTCACTATTTATAATAAGACTCTGGAAACAACCAATAACCATTTATTCAACAAATAAATGGCTAAATAAAATAAATGGCTAAAGAAACTGTAGTGCATATACACAGTGGAATATTATGCAGCCATCAGGAGAGTTGAAGTCATGAAATTTTCCTATACATGGATGTACTATTATGCTGAGTGAAATAAGTGAGAGGGAGAGAGATAGGCACAGAATAGTCTCACTCATCTATGGATGACATTTTTGCAATAATTCTCAGAGACAGAGAAGAGTGCTGGAATGATCTACCTCACAATATGAAGCTCACCTCAGAGTGATGAGTGCAGTTAGAGAAATAATTACACTGAGAATTATCATAACATGTGAATGAATGAGGGAAGTAGAAAACCTGTCTAGAGTATAGGCAGGGTAGGGTGGAGGAGGGAGATTTGGGACACTGGTGATGGGAATGTTGCAGTGGTGAAAGGGGTGTACTTTCCATGACTGAAACCCAACTATAATCATATTTTAATCAAGATGTTTAAATAAAGATATTAATAAAAAAGAAAACAGCTTTCAGCTTAACTTACATCTTTCTAGATAAAGTTGTTATGAAACACTGTATATTTTTGGTTTTGGTTTCTTTTAGGGACATTTCTAACAATGTTCAGGAGCTACTCTAGGCTCAGTATTACTGGCCATGCTCAAAGGACCATATAACCTTAAAGATAAGACATAGAACTCTTGTATAAAATGCATGTGTTACAGTTCATTTAGCTATTTTTCCTGGGCCTGAACTGGATATCTATGTAGAAAAAAAATTAATGTCTCAGTACATGGGGCTTAAGTGACATAATATTTTCCATGATAAGAGAGCAAATAAAAATTTGTGTTGTGAGTGTGCATTTTCTACTTTACCTTACCATATATATGTGTGTGTGTATATACACACATATACATGTGTAAATATGTAAAAATGTTCAGATTAAGGAGCAATAGGACAGTCAAACAGATAGTAAGGTTGGAGACTTGCCTTGCATGCAACAATCTTGAGTTCAAGTTCCAACACTCTATATGGCCCCCCCTTACCTTTCAGGAGTGATCCCTGACTGCAGAACCAAAAGAAAGCCCTGATAATCAGCAAATGTGGTTCAAAAGCCAAAATAAAAGTAACAATAAGTTTCTATTATATTAAAATTATTTTGTAGGATAACTCACTATACAATATTTATAATAGCTACTCCTATGTCCCATGTGTTTCAATGTTGGCTAGACTTGCAAAAAATTGATTTAGCCTTCTCTGAAGGCTATATGCAGGATAACTCTATATTAGACACATACTTTTCTAGGCTTTCTTATTTAGACAAGTTATTGATGGAAGGAAGCAAATGGGCTAAATTTCTAGCTTCACCCTAGAGGAAAGAGATAAATTATAGACATGTTGGCAGGTTTTCTGAGAAAATCAATTCCAACTCCCAAATTTGCATTTTACTTATAATTAGGGATGTATAATGCTCTTATTTTAAAAGGCAGTTACATTATTTTTCTATTTTAGCAGCTTATATATTTTCATAACACAGAGAATGACACTTTCTCCCTAAAGCCTAAAATATTAAAAACTCCCACACATTAATGCCCAACATAAGTTCTACATTATTCTAAGTTCTATATAAAATCATTTCTCCTAATTCTAGAAGACAGTGATATATTGCTTTTCCTTTTGTTTCTTCAGTTCAACAAAATTTTAGAGCAAACTATGTAGTAAACAAGATGTAGGTGACACATTCCATATTTTAAGTGATTAGATCCATAAACAGTGCTAAGTATTATGCCTGATGATATTCATAGGTATTTATTGATATGACTATTACCTTGAAATTTAAGGGCATGTGTGTTTGTTATGTGTGTATTTATAGGAATGCAGTGAAGGTAGCCTGAAAAGTCTGGAGGTATGTGTTTAAGTTGCATATGGATACAAAGAAAGCTGATAGAATAATATGATCTGTCTTAATAATAATAATATGTATAAGTATTTATATAATTACAATTATTATTTTTAAATATTTTTTACATCAATTTATTTAATCTGAACTATAATTCCAGTGAAGCAAATATTAAAATTTTCTTTACAGACAAGGAAGCCAAAGCTTCCAGAAGTAAAGGAATTTATCAAATCATCCAGCCAAAGGGTCTGGGAGACAATATTTAAGTCTAAGAGATATAAACCTCCCTACAGCATAAAATGGCCATTTATGTTCATTCACACTGTGTGAATTATTAGCATAAAAAGTGGAACTATTGTATAACTAAGCCAAGACTAGAGGCATAAATGAATTATGTTCCAGGCAAACTGGAATGTATTCTGTCTATCAACAAGTTCTCTCTTATTAAAATTTTAACTTCCCACAAAATGCTTATGATAGCTTGAGAAACATTGTTGTCTGGCATCATTTTAAATCTATTACTTCTCCATTCCTTAACTTTCATAGCATATAGTACTACTATGAGTGGTTAATGAAGTATATAGAAAACAGTTACAAATTAAGTATTCATCATGACAATGGGTCAGGGAATTAGCTTAAAGGCTGGATGCATGGATGTTGGATGCATAGGAGACCTGGGTCATATCTCCAGAACAGAGTCTCCCAAGAACTGCAAGTTATAAATGACTTCTGAACACAAAGCTGAGAGAATAGCCTCAGCATTTCTGGGTGTGGCCCTCCCAACCACACCAGTAAAACAGCTACTGGTCATGATAACCAGGTAAAGTAGTCATAGTATTCATAGGGTATACTGTTGTCTACTACCTGTCTTCTCAAATTGTAAACTGATTAACTATATTTATGTTTCAAATATTGAAGTAAAAGATATATAAAAAAGGGAGTAAAAGATAAACAGAAGAGGAAAGAAGGAAGGGGGAAATCATTTCAATTGTCTCAGTATATAGGAATATGGGAAATCATGGAGAAGAAAAAAAGAATTAAAGACACTGATCTTTCCTCTTGTTTATTCCTGCGAGACAAGCTTCCTTATTCTATCATTTGTGTGTATGTGTGCGTGTGTGTGTGTGTGTGTGTGTGTGTGTGTGTGTGTGTGTCCCACAGGTCACATGAGAATGAATTCCATAAGTGCTCAGATTAGCCATAACCTCTCATTATTTATTACTTCCCATTATGAACTGTGAAATAAGAACATATAGAGACTCAGCAGGTTGCAGGTAATTATTAATTCATGCAATCTCACTTCATTTCTTTAATCCCCTCTTCAAAATAGAAATGGAAATGAATTAAAAAGGATGTTTCTTACAATTAGTATAACCTTGAATAAGTAGTTTCAAGGTATTTATTTATTGCCCATACAACACACTAGGACAAATTCATCCTGACACCATACTTGAAAATCCTAGAACAGGTTACAAAAAAGGATATTAAAACAATTCAGTTTGCTGAGTTGCCATCTCAAATTGGAAGTAGCATAACATTCTTCTTTCATTTCCAAAAGAAATAGCCTATTTACTTAGGCTACTCTTATGAATTCTTTGTTTGGGGTGGATTGTGAGCAGGTAGCTCCATTCGCACCTATAAATGGTATCTTCGTTATTTGATTTCTGGGCCTTTCTGCATGGCTAGATTTTTATTTCAGACTATTCTTCAATTTCATGTTTGTTTGCTTTCATTCTCTAAAACAACAATTGGTGTTAGTACTCAATTTTATGTTGAATGCGCATATGTTATATCCTGATACAAAGAGATATGAAAGAGGATTTGGGGCAAAGCATGCTTAATCACTGTAGATATTACCTGTTGTTATTTATATTCAAGATGAATTTTAATCAGGTGGAAAACATCCTTAATTGGTTCAATTTATAATTAAGAAGTAATCCACTAAAATAATGTATTACAGTGCTGGGTTTAAATTTATGTGTTTTTCATCTTTAAGGCAAGTTATTAGCTGCTACATCAATATCAATCTATCTCTATTTAGCTTTTTCTTTTTTTTTTCCTTTTTTTTTATTGTGACTGAAGTTCATTACACAGAATTATTTATGGTACATAGTGATAATGAATAAAGGGCATTCCCACCACCACTCCTGTTCCCAGCATGTCTCCCACATATCCCTCCTCTACCCCCCAAAATCCTAGTGCAACTGGTCTCTACCTTACAGCTTGTTACAGGTTGGGTATCTATTCTGTTTGGTGTTCCAGTCTGGTCATTTTTTATTTACACTACATGTTCATATGACTGGTCCTGGTATCATTCTTTCCCCCCCTCAATTTAGGAGGCTGAATGATTGTATCAACTACTAAAAAAGAAAAAAAATCACCGAATAATATCCACAAAAGTGAAAAAGAAAGAGAAAAGTGGAAGAAAAAAGAGAAGGAAAATAATATCAAAAAACAAACAAAAAACAAAACAAAACAAAACCAGAAAAAGTGCTGCAGTGGCAGGGTTTGGTGTTACCCCAACTTTTTTTTTTTTGCATAGGCACAATAAATATTGGGGAAGGAAGGAAATTGTGACCTAAGAGATTCAGGGTTTTTCCACTCTTGCTTTTTCATATACAGAATGATTAAAGGATTATAAGTCTTATTGCCGCTAATAATATTTTGTCTGAAATATTTTAAAACATGAAACTTTGCTTAAAAGTATTTTATCCTAGTATTATTATTGTTGCCAATGGAAAAAACCCAAGCTCTTTCAAGTTAATTCTGGTGAACAAAGTGGATATTCAGGACCTTCATTTAGCAATTTCTTTGTGCTTATTTAAGTGGAATTCATTATCCTTTGTGGCCTGGAATCTCAACCATCACTCATACACTTATTTGTTTATTTATATATTTTCTTTATCTGCCCCTGTTTTGTTGTCCCTTTTTAGATATTGTGATTATTAAGGTCCCTGGTGATCACTGACTTGCAACAAGATGGAGATCACATATTTTTCTTGTGAAGCCAGTCATCCTAAACAGTAGTTCTACCAGGATTGAATGTGGGGTGATGCCAGGGATTGAATTTGTGTGTTATGCTTGTACAGCAGCTGCTCTACTGAGCGTCCCTTGCCAGCTCATACCTAGCCATCTATATCTTGCTTAGAAATCTTTGTTGCAATAAAATTTCCTTTCTGTGTTAGTTTGTAGTACTCTTCCCTGGCTGTTAATTTTAGGCCTATCCATTTATATTGAAAGGGAATAGATGGTATAGTAGTTAAAATGTTTACCTTTTTTTCATGAATCTCTGTATGGATATAGATTGATGGATAGAAAGTAATTAGCATTGTGAAACACACAGTTAGTATGCCCTAAGCAGAGGTGTTGAAAAGTTGAATTTTTGTCTCCATGAATTTAATGAACCATTTGGTTAAGAATCTCAATATTTTTGGCTTTGAGTTGAGTTTTCTCTCAGTTGTTTTATTAAGTTTGATTATCTTAAGAAATATACCATATTTCTCTTTTGGAGAAATGATGTCTTTCCCAAGATTGTGGGATTATGATGATTAAAATAAAACAACCTGGGCCCGGAGAGATAGCACAGCGGCGTTTGCATTGCAAGCAGCCGATCCAGGACCAAAGGTGGTTGGTTCGAATCCTGGTGTCCCATATGGTCCCCCATGCCTGCCAGGAGCTCTTTCTGAGCAGACAGCCAGGAGTCACCCCTGAGCATCGCCGGGTGTGGCCCAAAAACAACAACAACAAAAAAATAATAAAAAATAAATAAATAAAACAACCTATCTAGTCTATTTTCCTCTTTCAGGGTTTCGGACAATGGTAGTATTTACCTATGTAAATCACAAACAACTCTATAAATCCATCTCTAGCCAAGTCTGGATCCCTGAAAGTTTTGAGCTTGCACTATTACTATGATAGCTTCCTGCCAATTTTATCCTTGCAAGATAAACTGTTAGTTGCTGACATTGATTTGTAATAGATATTTGATCAAATTTAATACCAATAAAATTATTTAATGAAATACAAGTACTACTGTTTCTTAACAGAATGGAAAGAGAGAAATCAAGTTTTCTTCTACACTTTACTTAGATTTCTGTAATATAGCAGATGTAGAGCAAGCATGAATTCTATGTTCTCATTAATTTAGCTGGCCACACACATGAATTTTCATATTATGACATCTAACTTAGTGAAAATTCTAGACTGTTATGCTTCTGTTTATATTTATAAAATCTATAATGATTGTCAGAAAGAATAAGAAATTTCAGAGTTCCAAAGGTTAGCAGTGTATCCAGGCATAATGATCTTCTTAAGGAAAAAAATACAATTTGCTTTACTATACTACTAAGCTAGTAATAACTGTACCTCATTATTCAGTTTACAAGATCCTAGTTAACTAAAAATGCTATTTTTCCCGATTGATTTTTGGGATGGGGTGCACCCATCCAACAGTCCTCAGGAGTGACCTTTGACAATGTCCTGGGAATTATATTAGGTACTAGAGATAGAACTGAAGTTATTTCATGCAAAGCAAACTTTTTTTTTTATGTCACCCCATTCACAATACAGACCAGGCAAAGAGCCTGGGCTGAGGTGTATATGGGGTGCATTTAATGTACCTCCTTTTTCTATACAGTCAGTTTAAAGAACACAGCCTGTGGTAAGCATTGGGAGGCCTTATGTTTTTTTCTTTTGATTTTTATATATATATAAATATTTTATATATGCAAAGCAAAATTAATATTAAACTTTATATTATCTCTTTAGCTCTAAATATATTACTTCCTTTTGGTAGTACAATTATTAAGTACAACGAGAGACCCGTTTGAGGTGATAGTCTTACCTGACAATACTTTTTCCCAAAAGTTAAGAGGCATGAAATATAGTAATTATGCTATACAAATACTTTGGATTCTTTGAGTGCTCTAGTAGCAAGTATTCAAGAGGCTCAGTCATTCCAGAAAACTTTCAAGAAACCCTGATTCTAGAGCCTTAACCCCAAGTATTCCAATGTAGTGATTCACAGGTTACTCAGCCTTTCAAATAAATTTAAAAAATTGTTACTTGTTTTCGGCCACACTCCTCATAGTTCAGGGCTTACTTCTGACTCTGTGCACAGGGGTCACTCCCAGTGGTGCTTGGGGACCTAACTGATATGAGGTAAGTACCTGGATCATGTCCATACAAGGCAAGTACTTTAGACCCTGTGCTGTCTTTACTTTGTTTTCTCTAACTTTAAATATACTGTTTTTGGTATAGTGTTTTAGAGTGTATCTTTTAGAAATGAATGGACCTGGACTATTAGCAATTTTTATTTTGTAATGTGTAAAATAGAAAATGGTAAGTTGTTTATTTATTTATTTATATATTTATTTATGTATTTATTTGTTTTTGATGCTCAGTCCTGACCTTGGTTCCTTGGTATAATCTGAAAACTTCTGATTATATGGCCTATAGATTTCCTTCAGAATTTGATTTTTTATAAATGGAGGTAAAAGTTGGATCTGGTTATTTATTCAACTTATAGTGGTGGTATGACCTGTACATTGATTTTTGCAGATGACACACACATAACAACAGAATTATGAATATACTACAATCATTCTTACATAACTCAGGAATTGAATTTAGAGAGTTTCTAGACTTTTTCAAGGTCATCTAAACAAGCCAAATCCTTTGAAATATACCATATCTTGTAGAGTATTTGCTATCCTTCTCTTCCATTTTTCCAGTATATTTATTTTTCTAGATCCGAGGAAGAGAAATGGCAGTGCCTTAGGGAGCAATAACATGTGAGTTGTTTCTTAGATAAAAAACCTTAGTATGACAAGTTCTGCCATTTTATTTCAGTTTGGGGGTCATACAAAGACTCCAAAACACAAAGCTCATACACAGCTTAGGATTTACTCCTGGCTCTTTGCTCAGGTATCACTCTGCTGGAATTCAGGGGACCATATTTGACTATAGATATTGAAGTCTTATTTGTTTTGTTCAAAGAAAATGACATACCTCACTATACTGTTTGTCTGACCTCAAGGATTTCTTTTCATGAACTATTTATTTTGTCCTGAGTAAAGTCATAAATCACCTAATTGTTGAGATATGGTTCTCCTCTTTAAAATTATTTTATTATAGCTGAAGAGTTGAAGATAGTTATTGAATTGTCTAGCAGGGATCCTCAAACTTTTTAAACAGGGGGCCAGTTCACTGTCCCTCAGACCATTGGAGGGTCTGACTATAGTAAAAACAAAACTTATGAACGAATTCTTATGCACACTGCATATATCTTATTTTGCAATGAAGAAACAAAACAGATACAAATACAGTATGTGGCCCGTAGGCCATAGTTTGAGGACCACTGGCTAGAGAATGTATCTTCTTCACTTAGAAATGAGTACATGTGGTGCTGCAATGGATCTGATTAACCTGACGTTATATTAAGAATATCATTCTGCATACCAGATATCATCAGCATTGCAGCTGATGTATTTACAGTTGCACATATGCATATTTCTGTGAACAATGTTTTTGATAAAATAAGCAGCACAAGCAAGAAGCAGTATAAGGAGTCCAACAATAGTCACCTCCATTTCCCTGTCTTGAGACAGCTCTAAACAATCGCTCAACTCTCATAAAACTCTATGAAGACTTAAACTTAAATATATGTACATATATATATTCCATATCCTTTCTCTTATCCACTTCTGCTGACCAATTACATTCTATACAATGAGGTTTATGAAGCTCACCAATTAGATTTCAGATCTTATATGCCCATATGCAAATAAGGATCTTTATAATGACCAAAGAACAGTCTTTATTATCTGACACTGTACTTCCTCATTTCATCTATGAAATTAGTACATCAGAGTAGAGGCATTTTGAGTATGTAGTATTGCTATGAATGACAAAGAGAAACATACTTTTCAATTTTAAAGCTTCTTGATTATGCACATAATTTTGCTTAAATAAGATATTAATTTAGAAGAAAATATAAAGCAAATAATCAATTTTAAAGTTTCTTAATTATGCACATAACTTTTGGTTAAATAAGATATTAATTTAGAAGAAAATATAAAGCAAATAATAATAGAGCTTTTCTTGGCCATCAAGTTAAGTTAGGAAAACAAGAATGTGATTTAATGGACTAAGATTTGAAAATGCTGAAGAAGTCATTCTCTAATTTGACAAAGAATGTACAAGGGTATAAAGTCACAGGCAACTGAGTATTTTTTTCAGTACTACCTACCTTCTTTCATATTGGTATACATTTATTATGGGTCAATTATCCATGGGTTTTAGCTTTCAAGTAGCAATGACATTCAACAGTTTTACTTACTCTCAGATTGACAGCCCAACATGTTTTTGGGAAATTTAGGCTGCAGTTAGAGGCTGAAGGTGTAAACTATTTTGAATATGAAAGTGGTAGAGAGAGTGTTTGTGTGTTTTAAAATAACTTGACAGAAACAAAGTCCAAAAGTCAATAATTCATTTGGAGTGCTTTGAATAACACCGAGAAAAGGTGGTTTGTTTATATACTGGTTAGTTATTGCCATAATAATAATATATCACAGACCACATAAAAACTTAAAAATATCATTTATTTTCTGGGACCTGGATTATTGGGGTGGTGCTGCTTCATGCTGTGCGTTTGCTAGTGTGTACTTATTCCAGGTGTTTCCCCATCCTTCTTGGAGAGAAAATAAGCCAGAAGCATGATAGTTTATGGCTAAGTGCAAATCAAGCCGCAATTATGCATGAAAACACATTTGAAGCCTATGCTTATTTGTTAACAACCATTGATGGCTCCTAAGAAAAGATCAAGAAAATGCACATTTACTTTAGCAAGGGAACTAAAACTTATCAAAGTGTATGTATAGGGATTCAAATAATCAGAACCATTGATGCAATCTATGAGAGACTTGTGGAAGTAATGGAGTATGCAATTAAAATGATGACATTAATTTTGGTCAATGTTAGATACAAAGTGCTGTATAAGTAATAATAGATGACAAAAAGAATATATACAAATGAATGTAAATAGTGAACTTAGATTTAACTTGATTTAAAAACTTTTAAATTGAATCACTGTGAAATACATTCATGATCATTATTTATGATTGCATTTCAGGTGTATAATGTTCCAGAACCAGTTCTTTCATGAGATATAACATGATATTTGCATGAGTTTCTCCTATAGTTTTTTGACTGTAGTAATTTAAGTGAAAATAATATTCTTTAAAAGTGAATTTGGTCCATCAAAGTACATATTTCTCAACTCTATTACAACTTATATTTTTAGAAAAAGTCACTATTAAATTAAAACGTTATGTAAGATTAGGTTTGATGTATACAATAGTTCAACACCAAAACTTTCATTAGTATCTACTTCCTTCCATCAATGCTCTCCCTTACTCATTGTTTCCCATTTACCAGTCTGCTAAGAAGAGGCACTTTATTTGTTGGCTTATCTGATTTTGGAACACACTTGGCAGTGTTCAGGGCTTACTCCTGGTTCTGTACTCAGAAGTTTCTTCTGGCAGGCTCAAGGGGTCATATGGGCTTCCAGGAATCAAACCTAGGGTAGAAGTATGTAAAGCAAATGCTGTACATGCTATGCTATCGATCCACATTTTTATTTCATTTGTTTTTAATTTTATTTAAGCACTATTGTTACAGAATTGCTCATAGTTGGATTTCAGTCTTAGAATGTACACCACCCTTCACCAATGCAACTTTATAGACATCAATGCCCTTCATGTCCTTCCTACACCCAACTTTTGCCTGATTCTGGGCAGGTATTTTGCCTTTCTCTCTCTCTAATGTGTATTTTGACCATTTGTAATTCTTCTTTGAGGAAATGTCTGTTCATTTCTTCTCCCCATTTTTGATGGGGTTAGATGATTATTTTCTTGCAAAATTCAAACAGTGCCTTGTATATCTTAGATATTAACCACTTATCTGATGAGTATTGGGTGAATAGTTTCTCTCATTCTTAGGGTAGTCTTTGTATCCTGATTAATTCTGAGGTGCAGAAGCTTCTCAGCTTAATATAGTCCCATTTATTTATCTTTTATTTCACTTGCTTGTCTAGTGGTGCTTTATTTTTAAAGATATCTTTAGCTAGTTTGGCTTTGGTGTTATCAAACATTTTGCATGCTTTTCCCTCTATGGTTTCAGATCTAATATAAATAAAGGTTTTTAAATCATTTTTATTTGATCTTTATGCATGGCATTAGAGGTTTGAGTTATCTCTCTTTTTTTGTATGTAGTTGAATGAGAGATTTGCCAGTGGACTCTAGATTGAAAGTTTCTTTCATTCAGCAGTTTAATTATGTCACTCCACTGTCTTCTTGCTTGAATTCTTTCAAATAGAAGGTTTGATTTGATTCTTATGTTCCTTCCTTTGTATTTGAAGGTTTTGCTCTCTCTTATTGTTTTAAAAAATTCATCTTTCTCTTAGTTTATCTTTGTTTGTTAGGTTTTTTGTTTTGTTTTGTTTGTTGTTGTTTTGCCAATTGTATTACTATATGTCTTGGTGTTGGTCTGTTAGTGTCTAATTTTTTAGGGACATTTTTATTTTTGCCTCCTGTATTTGTACAAGTATATGTTTCCAGAGGTTGGGAAAATTTTGTGCTCTTAAGTCCCTCACTACTTGTTCTTCTCCTTTTCCTTTTTCCTCCACTTCTGGAATCACTATAATTTGTAGGTTTGTTTCTTTTATCTTTGTTCATTAGGTACCTACATTTTTTCTTCTAATGTTTTGTCTCTTTCTTATTGACTTCTTTGTCATTGTTGTTTTGTAGTTTTTCTTCAAGTTCCTTTATGCGTTCTTCTAACTGTGTAATTCTGCTATATGGCTTGCTAACATGTTTTGTATTTCCTTACTTCCAATCGTATGGATTCTTTCACCTTCTGTAAAAGTCCTTCGTTTAGTTGGTTGAATTGTTCATCTTCCTCTATAGATTTCTTAATCTCTCAGGCTAGTGATTCCTTGATTTCCATTGCTAGGACATTCATTGCTGCTTTTAGGTCCTCATCTATTGGGCTTGTGCTTTGTAGAGGACTTGGAAACTTGATGGGATTTCTCTCCATTTCACCAGCTTCTAGTTTCTTCCTTAGTTTACCCATATTTCTTTGCATTTGATGGTTTTGAATGTTGATTTTTCAGGTTGTTTAATAAAGTGGTCTGCTGTACTGATTATTTTAAAGCTGCTTAAAGGTTTATTCGATTTAGAGTTTATTTTTACTAGCCAGGTGGCTTGTCTAAATATGATAGAGATATTACAAGCTGCTTCAGTTTTTTTTTTTTTGCTATCTTGTTTTATGGGTTGTGAATTATCTGAGGAAATTGAGTGTTAGGTCTGAGCTGACTAGACCTATATGGTATAAGTTAGATTATCTTCGTGTGAACATGTGGTCTGTCAGAGATGGGAGAGACATCCCCAAACCTGCCCAGAAATTCCAGCAGCCCAAAGGAAGGTGTGCGCTTGTGGTCTGGCCAGAAGTTCCAGTGGCCAGGGTGGGGGAGTGGAGGGGGGAAGGTGCGTGCTGTGGTTAAGGGTTTCTTACAGGAAAATACCAAATTTCTTTGGATATCTCCTAAAAAATGACCTAAATATAAAGACCAAGACTTTCTACTTTTCTTTCCTTCAGAGACCTGAAATAATTAAATAATAAACAAAATATAAGTAAAAATAAATAAATGTATATTAACATTTAACACTATAGTTCTGAAAAATTATTCAAGTAGCCAAGTTACTATATATGTTAGATATTACACATAAAGAGATCTTTATTTCTTTTTTGCCATACCTGGTGACACTTTGATTACTCCTAGCTCTGTGCTTAGAAGTTACTCCTGCCATGCCCAGGGAATCATATGGGATGGTAGGGATCAAAACTGTGATATCTTTGTGCATAGCAAGTGCTCTTTCCACTTTGCGATTGGTCTGGCCCCAATGAAAGGATCTTTAATTAATTTACTGCTCATTCTTATTGGTTAGGTACAGAAAACATACTTCTTATACTAACCTGATAATATCTGTTTCAAGTACTTTGATAAATAAGAGTGCTACAGAACTTTTGGATCATTTTTCTCATTGCTATTTTGAATAAATGCAGAATAACTTTTCTCTGGCACCAAATTTATTTCTTGGTGCTGGGTAATGTTTATTTCTATATAGTCTTAATTGCTATTTGCCAGATATGATATAACTGGCCTTGAACATAATTAAGTAGAAGACACAGTGAGCAGCTTTTAATTTGCTTCTAGGTGTCACATTTTTCAAGTAGTTTAAATTAGGAAAAGAAAAGCTTCTGTATAAAAACTTGGATAGGTGTGTGAAATATTATTCATGGGGCCAGGGGAAGAATCTTATCTTTAATATTTTAAACTTTGTATGCTTTCTTTCCTGTGTAGCAACTCCTAAAATATGATATTAAGATATATAAACAGTCATGGAGTAAGTGTAGACAAATGTGCCAATAAAGTTCATTTACACAAATAGTTAGATGGAGGACTGAATATTATATTTTAATTTCAGGCCATATTTTATAAGAAAATTATAAGGAAAATTATCATGTATATGTACATTAATCTTTACCTTCCTAAACTGCTAGTCATTATACCATTCCATATGGCTCATGCATAAAACATTTCATAAAGTTAAAATTCTTCGGGCTTGAGATATAATACAGCAGGTAAGGCACTTACCTTGCATTTACCTGACTTGAATTCAATCCCTGGAATTCCATAGGTTAACACTAATCCTCTAGGAATTATCTCTGAGCACAGTGCTGGGAGCAAGCTCTGAGCACAACTGGGTACAGATCCCCAACCGAAAATAAATAAAATAAAATTCTTTATGATTATTAGTGTAAATTTGATTTGTATATTAATTTTACATACATATAAACTGTGTTCTATAAATATTTTAGTAAAAGGAGTTGTAAGTGCCAATGCCAAAATTAAGTAACATTTAGCTTTTCTTTATATAATTATATTATTCTACAGTACAAAATCTCTGACTCACATATTTTTAAATATATGAAAATGGACAAAACACTATTGTTTTCAAAGCTGAGATTTTAGTAACTGTCTATATACATTTTTCTGTGCAAATTAGCAAAAACAAAGTAGATTTTTTTGAAAACACATTTTCAGTTGAAGTGTGTTTTGATATGGAGCTCATATTTCTTTTTTTTGTTTAAAAAATGTGGCACCTCACCTGGTGGTGCTCAGGGCTTACTCCTGATTCTGCCCTCAGAAATCACTCCTGGAAGACTTGAGGGAACATATTAGATACCAGAAATCAAACTCAGGTTGACAAAACACCCCATCTACTCTACTATCTATAAATTTTTTGTGAGAGCACTTACATAGGAATTCTCTTTCGAGCTCTGACATGGCCTTAGAGCAATCAGAAAATCCTGTTATTGTAGGTGTCTTACAAAGTGGGGAGAATGTAGATATTAGCTTCAAGAGGGAGGTCAAATACTTTCCTCTCTGCCACCTGGTAAATTGCTTGGGTAATTTAGAATCGATAAAAGTTGGCCATTATACTCTATGCATAATAATACATAATAAATAAATAATAGAGCTTCCTTTTCCCCCATGTCATTGCCAATCCAGATTGTTTTCATTCCTTTTGATGTGTGCCAGTCTCACAGGTGTGAGGTACTATCTCATTGTTTTGATTTGCATTTACCTGTAATGATACAGGAAACAGAGTTTCTTTTTCCATATAGTTATGGATCATCTCTATATCTCCTTTAAGGAATTTCCATTCATTTCAACCCCTTTTTTGTTGTTGTGGTAGTGGGGGTTGAAAATGATATGGACAATTTTAAATCATGTGTAATACATTTCTATATGACCTAGAACTACTATATTTGAGGATCTATAAGGAGCCCAAAAGTTTCTTTTGAGGAAAGAAATTTGCACGCCTATTTTTGTTGTAACTTTATGGAGAGTAGCCCAAATTTGGATGCAACGTAAATCTTAGAACAGACGACTCAATTAAGAAACTTTTCTATAGATATACACGCTGCATTATTACTTCACTGTTAAAATGGTAAGTAAATGCAATTTGTTTCTATGTGGATGGATTTGGAGAACATTTGATGAGTGAAATTACTTAGAAGACAGTCATAAAATATTATCTCTTTTATAGATATAAAGAAGCATAATTAGAGAATAATACAAAAAAAAAAAGATTCAACAGAACCTGAAAGCTTACTCAATATATTAAACTGAATTCACTTACTGCATAGATATATGAGGCTAGAGGGACTCCATGTGACAATGTTGGAGGAAAATGAATACTATGGTGAAATTTGTGGTGTTGGAAGACTGTATTCATGAAACCTTATCATTTACAGCATTGTAAATAATTGTTACTAAAAGAAGAATTTAAAAATGCTGCCAACACCTCCACAGTACAGACCTTCTCATCATTTCTACATAAAGCCATTAAACTGAACCTGAATTCCTCTTGATCTTCACAGCATGAGAAATCATCCCTGCCACTTATGTTTTGGGGAGCCAGAGACCACAGGTTGTAACAAGGATATAAGTCCATGACTTTTCTTTGAAGGAAATAATTTCCAGAAGAGACAATTAATGAAGTAAAAAGTTTTATTTAGAGATTATAAGGAGGGAAATGAGACAGAGAGTAATGAGTTCAGAAAGGAACCTGGGTTTATTTAGAATTGAATGAGAGCTGGGAGTACACAACTCAGGTTAAAATGCTGTTAAACATTCAACGTGGAGAATATACACAAGTTCTTTACAAACTGCATTGGTAGATTTATTTTTTAATAGAAAATACCAAGCTGCCTGCACATGGGACATTGCAGACTGATACATAAATATCTAAAGGAGATATTATAGTGCATCTGAGGTTGCTTTGATTATGGTCATCAAAGTAGGAAAAAAAATACAATCTGGAATCAAATTACAAATGCTAACTTGGCTACTGCTCAAATTACTGTTCGTTCAGGAATTACTGTTAAGATTATGATAACAGGAAGGAAGCAAAAAAAAAATACCATAAGAGCCTAGTCCTTTTTATATTTTGAAATCTTCTAATCTCTACACCTTCAAGAACCTAAGGATAAAATCATCATTTTTTACTCATCACCAAAGTTTGGTATGACTTATAACACAGTTTAAAAATATTGAAGCAATTTTAAAAAGTAAAATTTAGAAAACCTGATATGTTATTAGAGAATTGCATTTGGTTACAATGGCAAAGCTAAAATTTAAACACATTTTTATGTCAATTATTTGCCTCTCCCATTATATCAGATTCCTAGAACAATGCCTGAGACTTTCATCAAGGGCCAGACAGTGCAATACACACAGTACAGGATAAATCATTGTAGCTAAAAATTTAGAAAAACTAATAAAGTTTTTCATTTAAGAATCCTTTATATAGGTTGTTGCAGGATATTTTTTTAAAAATTCAGAATAAATAATTCTTGAGTCTATTGTTTAGAATAAGTACTCGTTATATTACTGGAAATGCTCAAGAAAGCTAAAATGTTTGCAAAAACTTTTACAAAGATTAAAACGATCTTAAGTCAGTATCCCTTAGTGAAATATCATTAATTAAGCAAATTGGAAGCATCAATCGGTTTGCTGACATTCCATCAGCAGAGCATGCCCTGCAATATACAGAGATTCCATTCCTATTGCAGGGATGTTTCCCAGGAGAAGGAATTCATTCAGGTTGTCCTTGTTACCCATCAAAGGACACTGGAATCTATGGAGCAACATGCAATCAGTAGCTCTTCTTTCATCTTAGTGACATGATTGGGATCCTGTTTGTGCTATCATATTGAACAACTATGCTTCTCAATAATGAAAGGAAAAATAAATTGGATTTCAGGAAACTTAATGAGTCTGAAACAAACAAAAAAGGATCAGAATTTCTGTTACTTTGGTAGTTCTTCAAGAATCACAGATAGAAAGAATACATTTTGTTTTCTTATATATTGTCCAAGTATAATACATATAGTTTGGTCTAGAGATGGTTAACACAGTTCTAAACTAACATGGGTATGTATTGGATTTAGCACCATATGTCATTGTACTCTAACAGCTAAACACATACATTGTTTTCTTTTGAGTCATATGAATATTTTAGTCTGAGCACCCGTCTCAGTGCATTCTTCTGTGCATCATAGGGCTTGCTTCTGAATAGGTCCATAGAGGTTTTAAAAAGTCTTCTCTATTAATTTTTATCCCCTGAGGATTTAAACAAATAGCTGATATATCCCTGTTAAAGTTTATAAATATAACTTGACTAGAGATAAAATTTCCTTCCTCCCTTCCTTTTTTCTTCCTTTTTTCCTTCTCCCCTCCCTCCCTTCCTTCCTCTGCCTGTCCCTTCTTCCCTCCCTCCTTTTCTCCCTTCCTTCCTTTCCCCTTCTTCCTTTCTTTCCCCTTCTTCCTTTCTTTCCCCTTCTCCCTTCCTTCCTTCCTTCCTTCCTTCCTTCCTTCCTTCCTTCCTTCCTTCCTTCCTTCCTTCCTTCCTTCCTTCCTTCCTTCCTTCCTTCCTTCCTTCCTTCCTTCCTTCCTCCCTTCTCCTTCTTTTCTTTCTCCTTCTTCTTCCCTCCCTCCACCCTCCCTTCCTCCTTTCCTCCCTCCCTTTCTTCCTTCTTTTCCCCCTCCTTCCTTTCTTTCCCCTCCTTCCTTCCTTTCCCCTCCTTCCTTTCCTCCCTTCTTTGTTTGTTTGTTTTTCTTTCTTTCTTCCTTCCTTTTTTCTTTCTCTTTATTTCTAATTTATTTAATTTCTTCCTTTTTTCTCTATGACTCTTCCCTCTATCCTCTTCCTCTTTTTTCTTTCTTTTCATCTATTTTAGTGGGGTTTTTTTTGGGGGGGATGAGCCATATCCAGAGACATTCAAGGGTTACTCCTGTATATGAGCTCAGAAATTGCTCCTGGTTTGGGGGACCATATGGGATGCCGAGGATTGAACTCAGTTCTGTCCTGGGTCAGCTGCATGCTAGGCAAATGCCATATAGAGGTGCTATCATGCTGGCTCCTTTATTTTAGTTTTTTAAATACATTTCTTTAACTAAATACAATGGTTTTAAAACTTGTTTATAATACAGTTATTTATGATATTTAATTTTCCAAACCCACCACATGTGTAACATTCCCTCCACTTTTATCCCCAGCTTAATACTCTTTTCCAAATTAACTCCTTAATATCTATAAATTATTTACTTAATATTGCTTGATCCAACTAAATAGTAATGATTATTAAAATTTTTGCAATGGGGTCATTGCCATTGTCCGAAGATTTACTATTCTGTTTCTTGCTAGTTGAACACGTTGTTATTGGTTTTGTTTGCTGAGCATAAGTGGCTTCTATAATAATTACACATATAATTGGGTACATTCTTACTGAAATGTCAGTATTAAAAATATGGAGTTCCAAAACTTTGAGAATCTGTGGAGGTAGGCCTGTGAGCTGACATGGAAATGGATGTGGGCATAGGGGCCAGGAATTCAGAAAGGCAGAGGTGGGGTGGGGTGAAGGCCAGTGAGGAGGTGACCCACCCTTGTTCCAGAGAGCACCTAAAATCTCAAACACAAAATTGGCATCCCAGGTGTTTTTAGTAGTTAGGTATTTCCTATAAGAGATTATCTGAAAAATGATGAAGTTGGACAATTTTTATGTAGGTAGTGTTGGAATATATGTGCTACTGCAGGATGCTAGTTTTGCACTGTACTCCTCTTCAAAGGAGAAGCCTCACTTCTAGTAGCTTTGATACCCTTACATCCAGTGGATTTCCTGGTTTTATTTGTCTCTTCCGAGAGTTTAATCAGTCTATGGCACAGGTCAATGGGCAGGCATGGCAGCAGCTGTGAGACATACACATAGCTCTCCTTATTTTTTCCCTCCTTCTTCTCTTCTTATCTTCTTTTGCATCATACCTAATACTTACTACTGGCTCTATGTTAAGGATGAACTTGCATTTTATTTCAGACTTTTTTCTTTTCCATAACTTTTCTGAGATAGAAAAGTTTGATAGACTTCATTTTCAGTTTGTGAAATGAACATCCTACATCCACCTCACGGAAACAGTATTAAACTTAGAGGTGAGAGTAGATAAGAGGTGACTGCCTTACTTAAAAAGTAGGATTCCGGGCCCGGAGAGATAGCACAGCGGCATTTGCTTTGCAAGCAGCTGATCCAGACCAAAGGTGGTTGGTTTGAATCCCGGTGTCCCAATGGTCCCCGTGCCTGCCAGGAGCTATTTCTGAGCAGACAGCCAGAAATGACCCCTGAGCACTGCTGGGTGTGGCCCACCCCCCCAAAAAATGTAGGATTCCATATTTTAGTACATTCCTGGCCTATGTGAGGCCAGGATTTGTTTCTTAGAGCTATATGGTCAATTTAGCCCCAGTGGTTGCACCCAGTGGTGCAATATTTGGAACATGTAATTTCATATTCTGGTTTTGACCTTTTTACTGACTTGTTGATAGTCAGTAAATCAGAGGTGCCTTTTAACATATTTGAGCTTTAATGAATATAGCTGTGTTTTAGAAAAAACATACTTGAAATTGGCTTTGATTACATTAAGCAAAAGGGACTTATTGTAAGACTTTCTACAACTCAGACACTTTCCTGGTGGTATAAAGAAACTCTTGGAGAAAAATTGCAATCAAAGATACTCTTAATGGGCAGGAGGTGAAGGAAAAAATAGATAGTTTTAATATAGGAATGACTGAATAGATTAAACCTATTTCCCACTACTTATCTCTTATCAGTCAAATCAAAAATAGGAAGAGTGTTTAATTAATTAATTAAAAAACAATGATTTAACTGTAATTTTATGGTTTCTCATTCTTTTCTCCATGCTCTCTTCCATCAAAATCATCATATTAGTGCTTGAAGAGCATGAGACCAATAAGGAATTCTATATTCTGGTAGAAAAAGTAAGTGCATAGGCACACTACTGCTGTGCCATCGCCCGTATCCCAATATGTTTTTTTTACAAACACTGGACCCATAATTTCTCATTGGTAAACTTAAGAATTTTGATCGATTAGTTTGTTCTCCTGAGACAACCATTTTACTCTTGTAGAAAGTTTTAATTGCTCATCCCTGGACCTTCTCCAAGTCTCTTTAAGTCTTTATTGAGATGTGACAACCAAAGCAACACAGCGTTTTACATAGTGACATAGAACGATTGAAACAAAGAGAAGATAATATGTTTGATTCAATTCAGATAACCTTAGGTAACATTAATGTTATTTATTGGAGATTATACATTTGATTTGTGTATTTCTTTTTGGGTGGGAGTGGGGTCACACCCGGAGGCGCTCAGGGGTTACTTCTGACTCAGTGTTCAGAAATTGCTCTTGGCAGGCCAGGGGAGCATATGGAATGCTGGTATTCAAAGTACCATCGGTCCTGGATCAGATGCTTGTAAGGCAAATGCCTTTCCGCTGAGCTACTCTCCGGCCCCCGATTTTTGTATTTCATGAGCAGACAACAGTATAAACCTTGCTGACACTATAAAGACCTGGAGATTTTAAAATAGAATAATCAGAATGAATAATAGATGACAGAACTTGGGGAAAAGGGTAAATATAAACCTTGCCTTTCAATGTGCCCCAGAGTCATTGATTTGAGTTTAGAAACTTCATTGGTTTTGTTTAGGTCTATATTTATCTGGTTGTCATCCTGAAGTTTGAAATGTGTGAACTTAACCAAAACATTTCAATGTCCAAATTTTGTCATCAGCAAATTAGGTCTAATGATATCTAGTTTGACAAGATTAAGTGTGATTTTATATGATTGCATTTATTAACAGCTTTTTTTTTTCAGAATATCACATACATGATAGAATCTGAAAGCTCTGTTTTCTATTTCTTATTCATCAAAGTGACAAAAGAGGTGAAGGAATTGAACTCCCTGGATTTTAGGGGTCTTAGTCCAGGAGAGACTATACATAAAAGGTGAGATTGCAGCTCATCTTAGATGAGAAAAGTCTTTAAGTTCATCAAATTGAGTGAAACTCTGGTGTCACAGAGATAAAACAGTTTTCCTTTTAGTTATCAGAGCTACTGATTAGTAAAGATTGAAGATGGTGGTGAGATACTGGAAGAGAGAGTAGGATCTCTCGTAGTTTGTGTGCTCAAGATACACCTCTTAAGATGATACATTTATATAATAAAATTTTTAGTCTTTTAAGCAATGGTTTCTTTCATATATTTCTCCTATTTCTGTGTCACATAATATAAAGCATACTGGCTCTGTTGTTCCACTCTATGCTAACCTTTTTTTAAAATTTCTATGTGAATTTTAACTGTGTGTCTTCACCAGGACCTTTTGATTCAGAGCATCAGGGTGTATGTTCAAGATATGTTATATCCGAGCTATAAAACTAGTATTGAATTTAAGTAGTTGTTCAAGTAGAGTGAGAATATCCAGGAGGTAACCCTACCCCCTGAATACTGCTTGAGTGATACCAATTATTTCAGGAAAATAAAGAAAGGCTACTTAATACACCCAGTTTTCAGATACAAATAAAGAGAATAAAAGAACATAAAGTGCCATGGTTTAGAAATTTTTTTGAATCATTGTAAAGATATTTTATGTATCTTCATACTATCTTTATAATATTTAAAATGTATGAATTTGGTTATAGTATTTAACCCCGAGAACCAGAAATTTTTTTATTTACCTAAATTTGCATTATTTTTCTTTTTTTATCTCTGCATTTTCATTCATTGCACATTCTATGTCATTGGACTCTCTATATCATTGTCATTATACTTTCTATTTTTTAGAGGTGGAGTGATATTACAGCAAGGTAGGGTGATTGCCTTACATGGACTTCACATGGGTTCTGTCCCCAGCATAGCATATGCTTCTGTAAGCCTCATTAGAAATTATCCTTGAGTCTAGAGCCAAGAGTAAGTTTGGTATGACCCAAACACACACACATAAACACACATGTCCACACAACACAAATACACACGATTTTGAGTTTGAAATGAGGCATATCTTACAGAAATGCTCAATGCTTTTATTCCTCTCCCCCTTCCATCTATAATTGATGTTAGATCCTGGAATTTTAGCAAAGGGCTGTGGAATCCTTTAGGGGAGTGACATGAAGGAAAATGTGTTGATTGGATCAAACTCTCAGTGTTGATTTGATCTTTCTTGATTCTATTCAATTCCACTGGGTCATCTTGGTGAAGGAGGGGAATCACATTTCCTCCATGATCAATGTTTGGCATTGGGGTCTCATGATCCTGCTAGAATTTCAGTCTGACACTGGAGCTACAAGCAAACAAACTTTATTTCTGTTAAGAACTCTGTCTTTTATATCACAATGTTCTGCAAATGTGTTTTACTCCTTAAAAGGAGTTGGCAATTTCTATAGGTTGGCAATTTCTATAGGTTGGCAATTTCCATGTAATTATTTCTTCCAGGCTGGACATATAAGAACTTTCAGATGGCCTTGCAACTTTGTTCTCTTATCTTTACTTATTCTCACAATCTTGTAATTTTTAGATTGCAAGATAGCTACAGGGTACATGGGCTTTTATCCACAAGTAAAATCTATTGAAGTATATTACTTTTTCTTTAATTCTAGTCCCCTCATATCCACTAAGGATTGTTGTAAAAGTACCAGAAACAAAAGGAATAAAGCACATTACGTAAGGCATAGAAGACAGAGGCAAAAAAATAAAAATTAAAGAAAAATTAAATTTAAGTTTTAGTCTTTGGTTTTCCCTAAGGTCTCTTATACTGTGACTTGAGTCATATGCTATTAAATGTTTGGAGTATGTTTCAGAACAGTCTTTTGTGTTTTCATTAGCATATACCTTAAACCATATTTTTTAAATCAAGTGCAAGTAAGGACATTTAGTATAATGTAAAAAGTGTTTTATTATGCAATGAATTAATCATATACATAATACTATCTATATACTATACATTATATAGCATCATATATAGGGGGAACATTCTGGGGGCTTATTTATGAATCTGTTCTCAGGGTTCACTCCTTCTGGTGATTAAGGGACTATATATGAGACCAGAGAATGAATCAAGATTGGCTATGTTCAAGGCCTTAGCTCCTGTACTGGCATTTTGATCTCTCTTTAGTACAGTTTAAAATGTACAAAAATGCTATCGTACCATATATAGTTAATTTCCATTTTATTTTGTCTTTCAACCTATATATTTTTTGGTTTGGAGGCTATACTTGGCAGTGCTCAGGGGTTATTCCTGGCTCTAATTATTAATCCTGGATTAATAATTAATTATTAATTCTAGTATAATAATTAATTATGTATTAATCAGAAACTAATCCAGGTGGGCTCAAAAGATCATATGTAATGCTCAGGGTGAAATCTAATTTGGCTGCATGCAAGACAAATGCCCTCAATACTATTGTATCATTCTGGCCCACATTCAACATGTTTGATATTAACCAATGTTCACAAATTTAGCAATTTAGCTATTTTTAATTAGCTAAGCTTTAATTATTAAAATAAACTCCTGTATGGATATCCTTCATTTAATTTTTTTATTCTCTTCTTTTTATGATGGCAAATTATGCTGGCATCAATATACTGATGTAAGTCACACTGGGCTATGGGTGTCTTATCTTGTTATTGTCAGATTGATTCAGTGGTGTATTCTTCAGTTTATTTTTATATATATTTACTTTCTCTAGCAACTATGAAGAACCCTATATTTATTATCATTTTTATAAAGTCTCATTAATTTACCAATTTACTATGTTAAATATAAATAAATATATTAAGGTGATGATAACTATTATAGATGAACTATATGCCCTTAATATCATATGTTTAATAGAACTATGAAAGAGTGTTTGCTATGTCCATTACAAACTACCTATCTTAATTAAGTTCAGTGACAGCATATTACCATAACATTTTGTTTGTTTATTTTGTTTTGGGATCTTTCCAGCAGTGCTTAGGACTAGCTACTGTCTCTGCATTCAGAAAGTATTCCTCAAATGCTTGAAGAACCACATGGGGATTGCACCCAGCTTATCTACTTGCAAGGCAAATGACTTACTCTCCTCTTATAGAAAACCTCTTATTTTTAATTGAAATTTGTTTTGTATCATAAAAAATTATATTACTTGGATTAGAGATATATTTTAACTTTTAATAACTTGAGTCAGAGTCTTGTTTTTATGTATGGTTCAATTGCACTGTTTTTCCATGGGTCAATAATGCTTTTGGCTTGACATAAATTCCTATCCTATACCCTCCCTTAATTATAAAAAAAAAAACATGGGGCCAGAGAGATAGTTACAGCAGATAATGTACTTGCCTTGCAAATGGCTGACCCAGGTTTTATCCCCAGCAATCTATATGTTCCACTGAGCCAGTCAGGAGTGAACCCTAAACACTATTGGCTATGTACTCTAAAAAAACAAATCTTAAATCTAAGAAAATTTGCTACTTAGTAAAACTAGATATCTTGTGAATTTAACTGAACATAAACTTGAAACAAGAGCTTTTTACTTTATAAGACAATGACTGACCATTTTACTGTAATCCACACAATATCTAATTCTTGGACTAGTTTCAATGCTGCTAATTATGACAAGAAAATATTTGTATTAAACTTAGAACTCACTCCAACAAGAACATTTTCATTCTGTTTTTGTACTATCTGTGTAGATCCAATGGAATCACACCCATTTTTTTTATAAGTAGAGTTTGGTTTGGGGAGAAATAAAACCAGACAGATCACAGCACCAGAAGAAATTAACTCAAGATTAATGACTTTAAAAACAGACAGATGGGGCCACCAGGCAAGAAATGTAGGCATTATAGCCGAAGAAGGCAAGAGATTTTCTATAAAAGGAACCCAGTTCTGATGACATTTTTATTTTTGCCAGTGAGATAAATTTTGGGCTTTTGAACTCTATAAATCAAGGGCAATGCATTTTCATTGGTTAAAATTTTGTTAATTTATAAGAGAAGCAGGAGGCAGAGTGATGGCGCCAGCAGTAAGGGTCTGCTTTGCCCGCGCTAGCCTAGGATGCACTGCAGTTTGATCCCCCTGCGTCCCATATGGTCTCCTAAACCAAGAATGATTTCTGAGTGCCTCGCCAGGAGTAATCCTGAGCGTCACTGGATGTGGCCCCCAAAAAAAATTTGTAAGAGAAGCAGTGGATGCTGGTGGGAATGTCGTCAAGTCCAACCTCTATGGAAAGCGATATGGAGATTCCTCCAAAAACTGGAAATAGAGCTCCCATTTGATCAAGCTATACCACTCCAGGGATATATCCGAGAAACACAAAAATACAATACTAAAATCCCTTCCTCACACCTATATTCATGGCATTGCTATTTACAATAGCCAGACTATGGAAACAACCAAGATGCCCTCAACAGATGAATGGCTAAAGACTATGGTACATACACACTATGGAATATTATGCAGCCATCAGGAGAGATAAAGTCATGAAATTTTCCTATACATGTATGTACATGGAATCTATTATGCTGAGTGAAATAAGTCAGAGGGAGATAGGTAGATGCAGAATAGTCTCATTCATCTATGGGTTTTAAGAAAAATAGAAGACATTTTTGCAATAATCCTCAGAGACAAAGAGAGGAGGGCTAGAAGGTCCAGCTCAAAGACATGAAGCTCACCACAAAGAGTGGTGAGTGCAGTTAGAGAAATAACTACATTGAGAACTATCATAACCATATGAATGAATGAATGAATGAATGAATGAGGGAAGTAGAAAGCCTGTCTAAAGTACAGGTGGGGGTGGGGTGGGGTGGAGGGAGATTTGGGACATTGGTGGTGGGAATGTTTAACTGGTGAAGGTGGGTATTCTTTACATGACTGAAACCTAACCACAATCATGTTTGTAATCAAGGTGTTTAATTAAAGATAGTATTAAAAAAAAAAAGAAAAATAAGTAAAGGGCCAGAGCAATAGCACAGCGGTAGGATGTTTTCCTTATACACAGCCTTTCCAGGACAGATGGTGGTTCAAATCCCAGCATCCCATATGGTCCCCCGATCCTTCTAGGAGCGATTTCTGAGCACAGAGCCAGGAGTAACCCCCTGAACACCACTGGGTGTGAACCCAAAATAAATAAATAAGTAAATGAATAAATAAATACATAAAATAAATAAGAGAAGCAGTGGAAGCTTAAATAATACCATTAAAATCTTTGTATTTTAGTTTCTCCTGTTGTAAAGTGAGTGTTACAACAGTGTCTTCCCTTCTAATAGTTGTAAGAGATAAAAACTTATGTAGGTCACATTGAATATTTTAGTAAAACAAGTTTTTGGGTTTGAAGTCATGAAAATAAGGTTATTGTCTCAAACAATGTGAGGATAATAGTAATTCCTGCTTTCCTTACAGAATTCATATGGGTATCAAATAGATATATGTTTTAACTTTTTAAAATTAAGAGCCACTTCAAGATCATTCTTAATCTTTTATCTATTATAAAATGAGTTTATGTGATTCATTTAAAAATACACAAAAATAACATATATGCATGTTATTTGATTACAAAAATAGTGTTAAAGTTATAGGTGATATTAATTCCAAGTCTATACTGGGTAATTATTTTTTAATATTAAATATTCTATAATTATAATTTTCACTTTCTATTTATATGGCAGTGATTTTGTTGTTTTACTTCAAATACCAGGAATATATGTTATCTCTTAATTTCATTCCTTGCTTATAATGTCTGGCTGTAGCACCATAATAATTATTGAATTTTAGAATGAAGTACAAATATAACTTATTTGGCTATAATAAATGATAACAACTCCCATTTTCACATTTTGAGTACTTAAAATTTATATTAATTTATAGTTAGTGGCTCTCCTATAAAGTTCTCATTGTATGTTTATGTAAATAACTAAACATTTCAAAAATATTTGTGGTATAATTTTATTTAATATAATTTAAATAAATAAATTGGGATAAATAAATACTTCTCTTGTTTGTTATTTAAATGTTCTCTTTACAAAGGTCACATATGCTAGTTATGTTAGTGAGTATATGGAATGGTAGCAAACAAATTATTTTAAGAATTGTATTTAATTTTTATTTAAATATATGTAATATGAAAAATAAATATATGCAATATGTACTTTTTGATAAATTATTTCTATATTTTATTTGACTCATGAACACAGTTAAATGGCATTTTTTTGTTTGTTCGTTGTTTGGCCACACCCGGTGTCACTCTGGGGTTAGTCCTGGCTTTGCACTCAGAAATTGCTCCTGGCAGGCTTGGAGGACCATATGTGATGCCTGGGATCAAACCCAGGTCTGTCCCAGTTGCCTGCATGCAAGGCAAACGCCGCACCGCTGTACTATTGCTCTAGCCCATAAATGTCATATGTTAAATTTTTACTCAGGTTTTACAATTTTATTGTTTGTTTATTTGCTCTTGTAGCATACCCAGCAATGCATACTCAGTGCTTACTTTTGGCTCTGCAGTCAGTGATCACTTCTGGTAGTCTCAGGGGGACCACAACTGGTACAAGTTATTTAACCCAGGTTGGCCATGTGCAAGGCATATGCCCTACCTGCTATATTATCCAATCTAAAAGCACTTTGATTTACAAACATATTCATAATAGTGTTTCAGGCAATCATTGTTTCAACACTAATCCTATCATGTCAATCAGTTGCTCCTGATAGCATATGTAATATTACACAAATTCACCATTTAAATGTAATTAGGTATATTATTTAAGTAAGTCAAATATGTATATAGTAACTGCTTATTCATTGTCACTTCTTCTAAACAGGAAGTAAAAAAATCTGTTTGACTACTAGTAAATTAAAGTCTAAATGTTAAGACTGGAGAGATAAATGGAGTAAATTTCAGAGTAACAAATAATCACTTTCTATTATAAAAGAGTTAACCTTTTATTCAAAGCAGGTTGAGCACAGGGAGTGCTTTCCAGTTTTGATAATCTCAGTTAAATCAGAAAGGATGAAAGTATTTCTTGCTATTTCACAGAGAATAGGTGGTGATTAGGTTGTTCTGAAGCTAAAAAAGACTGACCCAGGATTATTATGTATAAAAGGAAAAGTGTAAATAAAAGGCATTTTGTTATAAAACTCTTAAAAATCAACTCAATAAATATTTGTTTACAATTTAGTCTGTCAACTTCTGTGGCATTGTTACAAGGTAGTAAACAAACTCATTCTGGAGTTGCCTACACTTAGGTTGGGAGGCATAATCTCTTTCCATTATTTCGGTGTAGGCTACTATAGCTGTGGTCAACCCACTCTTACTTTGATGATTAAAAATTCTCTTGACAGTACTTGGGGATAATATGTTGCACATAGATCAAAACCAAGTCAGTTACATGTAAGGCAAGCACCTTACCAATGGTACTGGTAATAATAGGACATAATTTCTCTCCTTTATGATTCTTCTTATTGTTTTCTCTTCTCTTCCTTATTTCCTCTCATTTTTTTCATTCTCTCCTCTACCCTTTCTTATTTCCTAAGAAAAGGAGAAATGTATTTAATAGAGAAGAGAAACCCTCTTTAGCTAAATTTAAGATAGAATTACTTCAGGAATATTGTGTCTGAAAAGTGTCCGATAGTTTGAGTTGCACTTTGACAAGTTACCAAATATCAGAAACTATTTTACAAATAAATACCCATTTTTTGATGTTCCTGAATTTCTGTTTTTGAGTGACAGGGATAAAGAGATGGTTTTGGATATCGTTGCTTTCATTTTTGGCATTGCAAAGGGAAAAAGTCAATATCATATTTTTTGTTCTCAGAATTTGTCTTACTTTTATGAAAAAAATGTCTCTGATATTCTTAGCTTTGTAGATTTTATAAGATTAAATGCTGACTCAGTTACTCTCATTTTTGAGAAGCCTCACAGATGTGGATCATTTCAATTCCATCAAATTTTACTCCCATCAAGCTCACTAATGGTTATTACTATCGGAGATTCACTGTACCCTCATGTGGCTGGTTACCTGAAAATATAGTTTAGATCGTCAGAACAGGGAGAGAAAGAAATAAAAGTCTGCTTGTAACCTCAATAAGTTTAACTCATCCCATGATACATTTACAATCAAATGATTATTTGAAAGAAAAATATTGCTATTCTCCAACATGATTTTGGAGCATTGTAGTCTGAGGGAGGAATGTCTCATATTGATTCAAAATATCAGCCCCTTGCAGCTGTCCCTTACAGATCATATACTTTATGACTTCATCATTGCTTGGGTGGTAGTTCAACTAAGTGTTACCAATGTAAATTGTACTTTTACTGTCTTGCCTATGTCAGAGTTCATAGTTGTGGGACTGCTAAGTCAGTTACTGAACTTGTGATATAATTAGCCCAGAACTGTGCTTAACATATCATAGAGAAGATGACAGAAAAACTCTCTTTTCCTGGTGTTTTCTGTCACTCTTTCAATCCAATCCTGATGGCTTTAAATGAAAGACATGGTTTCACCCTCATTCTAACTGATAGACCTGATTTCTTATTGTCATTCATCATTCAACTCTCCACTTATGCTACCCAGACCTCTTGACTTTTCTATCTATCAGTCAGTCCTTTCTCATGGCATTATTTTAATGCATGGATGTGCTACTGATTAAAATAATTATACGCTTATAGTTCTGGTTTCAGTGCTACCAGAAGAGCTTTACAACATTAGTTTTATTTGTTCCTATCGTCTTGCTTTACTTAATGTTTTTTTTTCATTTTATTAGCATGACCCTAATCTATGTTATATATTGGTCTGCCTATTTCTCTTTTGTTAGTATTTCCTCTTAGAGTATGGTCTTCAGTATGAGATGAAAATAAATTGTGCTGAGTTGTGCAACTCAAAGTAGATAGATGCTAAAATTATGTAGAAGTATGTTTCTTCCTTCTATTTTTGGCAGAATAGTGTGAAAGATAACATACCACAAATAGAAGTTTACAATGAGGCTGAGTAGCAGAATTGAAACTTGAAACCAAGTTACCTATGTCCAGAGTTCATATTCATAACCAGTGTACTTTTTTATTTATATGGAGGAATCATTTTTGGTATGATTTTATTCCTCTTCCTGTATTAATAATTGTTATACATATGAACAAATAGATTTATGAGCATATAATATCATGATAGATTTTACCATCAGAACATGCATTGATATTCTAGGGCAAAACTGTGATCAATAAAAAGATACTTCGTTGTAAAATTGCCTTCTTTGCATTCAATTTTGTTGCAAAATTACCTTTTTTTTTCATTCTGTGGATGTTAAGTGATTGCAGAGTGAAAACAGTGTGATACAGTTGACAATGAACTTTCCTTTAACTTCACTTAAAGATGAAAAGCTATTTCAGAAGGACAGATAAGTCTTTCTAGGTACTTTGGATTTTTTTTAAACCCAGTACTTCTAAACCTCATTGAACTTGAGATTCACATAGTGCCCTGGGCTCAAGACCATGGATAGCGGCCTGGTTATCTGTTGTGCAATGACTACCATGAATGAACTGATATAATAAAGCAGTCACCATTTTACTATCTCATAAAGTCCATAAATGATTGATTTGAAGAAGGACCCGCAGAAATGACTTCTGTCTCCTTCATTCCTCAACGTAAGCTTTTAAAGTTTGAGACAAGTTAAATAAAGTCCCATATCTGAAATTAAGAGCCTTTTTCAGCTTTTTTATATGTCACATGCCTGGGTTCATTCTCCTCAAAGTCTTGACTCAGCTGGGACCATTGACTTAATTTTAGTTTTCCATAGAATTACTGCTGAGCTCGAGGAGTTCCTAAGACAGAACACCAAGAGCATAAGCATCCCAGCAGCTGCTAGACATTTGACTTTGCTTTAGAAAACCTCAGTGTACTTTCTGCCACGTTATCTTTCTTGCAAACACATTTGTTGGTGGAGGGTGACAGAGAGAATGCTGGGCAATGTTTGGCTGTGCTCGGAGCTTATTACTGACTGTGCTCAGGGATCACTCATGATGGTGCTCTGCGTATCATGTAGTGCCAAGGATCAAATACATCAAATAGATGCTGCAAGTATCTTACTAACTGTATTATCTCTCCTGTCCACAACCACATTTTTATGGCCATAAAAGATTTAAGGCTTTTTAGACTGGACCTCTTGAGAGAGAGTTTTGCAGAATAGATGTGTTATATTATGGGAAATGTCACTGTGAACATTTTTAGAAAATATGTCATAGACACAATGAGTAAATGGCATTTGCTACTCCCTGTGAGTCCTAGGGCTTAACCCCTAGCCACGACACAATCAGAGGTTTTTTTAGGCAGCTTTGATTTCTTTTGGAAAGAAGTCCTGCTGTGGATTTTATGATTATAAATGGGTTATTTCTCTGCATTTTGTTTCCATCCCAGTGTTCATTGAAGGAAGTTTATAGAGCTGACTTTACTATAATTTCTATATAGTCATCACCTGACTGTGTTTGTTTCTTACCTCAGACTTTCAGCTGCATTTATTAGATTTCAAAGTTGATGAATAACAAGGAAAAAAAAGTGCAATAGTAAACTACCAAAGTTTTTTTTATTAAAGCTGCTTAAGTGGCTGAACATTTTTTTAAATAAAGCTAGGGGCTGGAGAGATAGCATGGAAGTTGGACTTTAGCCTTGCATGTAGAAGGATGGTGGTTTGAATCTCAGCATCCCATATGGTCCCCCAAGACTTCCAGGAGTGATTTCTGAGCATAGAGACAGGAGTAACCCCTGAGCACTGTCGGGTGTGACCCAAAACACCCCCAAAAAGTATAAAATAAAGCTAAACAAAATTTCATTACATTAACCATAAGCCCCACACTGGCCATAGTCATTCCCCAGAGGAGACTAACCATATCTTTAAGCACATATCTGGTAGGAGTGAGACTATGGCTTTAATTCTTTGGACAGTGTGACATCCTAAGATTATAACACCCATATATAAAATAATTTTCCCCTTTGGGCTGAAGTTTGACAGTGCTCAGTGTCTTCCTCTGTTCCATAGATTTTCTTGTGATAGATTTTTAGAAATTCTCAAAGAACTAAGGCCACACTGAGATTATCTAAGACTCAATATTTATTTCCTACTATAGTATTTTTTTTTTTTTTTTGGTTTTTGGGTCACACCTGGCAGTGCTCAGGGGTTATTCCTGGCTCCAGGCTCAGAAATTGCTCCTGGCAGGCACAGGGGACCATATGGGGCGCCGGAATTCGAACCGATGACCTCCTGCATGAAAGGCAAATGCCTTACCTCCATGCTATCTCTCCGGCCCTATGTTGCCTTTGGTAATTGGTTTAGAACAGGGGTGGCGAACATGTGGCTCTCTAGCCGCATGCGGCTCCCGGCCAAAATGAAAGCGGCTCTTTGCCTCTTATCATTCTTTTGTATACTGTGGCTCTTTGCCAAGTTTGGATTTTGTTCTGCTGCTTCTGAGGTGGGGCCTCAGAGGAGAGATCTCCGAGCACGGAGTTCCACCCTCAGGCTGTGTCCTCCCGTCTCCCATCCCTCGGAAACAACTGCACGGGCCAGGGAGCAGGAGACCCATGTGTCACATGTTGGGTCACATCTGGCCGTTAGTTCTTAGTGTGGAGGTCGCGGCACACCCTCACCATTACTGTAGAATTTGACCCTCAGTCAAAATAGCAAAATGCAATATGTGTTTAATAGATTATTGTTACAATTATATGCTTTTGTGTTTTGACAGGTCACTGCGTGGTGTGGCTCTCTGACTCTTACAGTTTAAAATTTTGGTTCTTTGTGTCGAACTTGTTCGCCAGCCCTGGTTTAGAACAACTTTCCTTAAGGACTCACTTTTACATACCTCCTCTAGTCTTCTAGAACCCAACACAGTTTTTGCTGAACTGAGAAATACTTTTTGGTCATTTTGTTTGTTTTGGGGCCACACCCAATGACACTCAGGGGTTACTCCTGGCTATGAGCTCAGAAATCGCTCCTAGCTTGGGAGACCAGCTGGGATGCCGTAATTGAATCCAGGTTTAACTTGAGTCAGCCGCATGCAAGACAAATGCCCTACTGATGTGCTATCTCTGCGGCCGCCTTTTTGGTAATTTTTAAACAGGTGTTTTATGCCTTTGTTATTTATATTTCAAACCTGAGTGAAATTATTCAACAGATCTCTTTCACTGTATTTATATCCAGTGATGTTTAGTGGCTAGTTCTGCCTCAGTGGTTAAGAGGTCTCTCCAGGTACTACCCAGTGGACCTATAGGGGATGAAGCTCAGGTCTTCTGCATGCAACACATATGCTCCAGCCCATTGAAAAGTTTTTCCACTGCCTTTCTTTTATCGTATCTTGGGTATTTTAAATGCAATAAATATTTAAAAGAAATTCCAAAACACAGTTTAGCCTTTATTAATTTTTTAGTTTAACTGCATTTTTAAATAAAAGCTGTGGTCCAAATATTAGTCCACATTGTTTGCCTTTTTGTGATGGTTTTTATTGCTTCTGTACTCAGGAGATGATACAGAGGCTTAGACACCTAACATTCTTAAATGCTTAACATTCTTACATCACTGTGGACACTTGACAAAACTGGATTTGAACTCAAAGTGATGGGGACCAATAGGAAGATAATAAAAGTCCTAGTTAAATATTACTAGAATTGAAGAAAGGTTCACGAAAAACACCTTGCTGAAATGATGGTGTTGAGGAGGATATCATAAGGGTCTCTTCCATTATGGGGCAAAATTGCATTCCAAAACTGATGCTAATGTGTATTTCTGTAGTAATTGACTATATAAAAGATTCAAAACCATCTTTCTTTTACAGAATCTGTTTGACTCTGAGGAAACCAATGTTAAACATAATTTTCTATTTTTCTACGATGAAGTTGAGTAGAATCATACACACAGGAACTAAAGCACAGAGTTTGTCAAATCTCTTGAAGATTTAAAGCCACTGCTAAGATTTGTGTCTATATCTAGCTTTCTTAAGTGCTTTATTTTTCTATACATACTTGAGTGCAAATTTGAAAAATATAAAAAAAGAACAATTCTAGAGCACAAATTTTATAAATAAATAGCCTAAATGCCACCCATTTATCTTCTATCCAAGTCCCTAGTATAAATCACTATTAATATTTAATTTACATTAATGAATGTTTTGTCTATTCATGAATATTATATAGATGATTAATATGCATTGTCTGTGACTTGCTATATGTAATATTGTATATTCACATAGAAAAGCACTTGACCTAGAGTTATTGCTTTATAATTTGTTTCTTACTGGGATGGGTGAATTAAGAAAGATGAAATTAGTTTCTTTTTACTCTATATCCCCTACTCTACAACTTTAATGCCATGCTTTTTTTTTCTCTGCCCTGATCTTTATTGGGGGTATTGAAAAGTATCAGGAAAGGGAGTCCTGGCTACCTTTTCTCTTGGTCGCTGGGAAATGAGTCTACTACCATGTTCTTTAGGCCAATAACATAGAGCCTCTACTTTTATAGGCAGAGTCAATGCAAATTTTTAAAGAATCTGGATTTCTCAGAGGGAGCTTTGAATAAATGGGGCTTCGAAATATGGGAGGTAAAAGATTTCTAAATTAGCCACACTGAGGACATGATACAGAGAAGCTTGTATTCTTTTAGGGTAATATTTTCCAAAGTAGAGGAGGAAGATTTGTGTTATACACAAAAATTCATGTCTCGTTCTTTTTATTTAACCAACTTTATTACATACATAATTGTGTTTGTGTTTCAGTCATACAGAGAACACCATCCATCACCAGTGCAACATTCCCATCACCAATGTCCCAAATCTCCCTCCTCCCCACCCAACCCCCACCTGTACTCTAGACAGGCTTTCTATTTCCCTCGTACATTCTCATTATTAGGATAGTTCAAAACATAGTTATTTCTCTAACTAACCTCATCCCTGTTTGTGGTGAGCTTCATGAGGTGAGCTGTAACTTCCAGCTCTTTTCTCTTTTGTGTCTGAAAATTATTATTGCAAGAATGTCTTTCATTTTTCTTAAAACCCATAGATGAGTGAGACCATTCTGCATCTTTCTCTCTCTCTGTGACTTATTTCATTCAGCATAATAGATTCCATGTACATCATGTATAGAAAATTTTCATGACTGCATCTCTCCTGACAGCTGCATAATATTCCATTGTGTATATGTATCACAGTTTCTTTAGCCATTCATCTGTTGAAGGGTATCTTGGCTGTTTCCAGAGTCTTGCTATGGTAAATAGTGCTGCAATGAATATAGGTGTAAGGAAGTGATTTTTGTGTTGTATTTTTGTGTTCCTAGGGTATATTCCTAGGAGTGGTATAGCTGGGTCGTACGGGAGCTTGATTTCCAGTTTTTGGAGGAATCTCCATATTGCTTTCCATAAAGGTTCAACTAGATGGCATTCCTACCAGCAGTGGATAAGAGTTCCTTTCTCTCCACATTCCCACCAACACTGCTTGTTCTTATTCTTTGTGATGTGTGCTAATCTCTGGGTTGTGAGGTGGTACCTCATAGTTGTTTTGATTTGCATCTCTCTGATGATTAGTGATGTGGAGCATTTTTTTCATGTGTCTTTTGGCATATGTATTTCTTCTTTGTCAAAGTGTCTGTCCATTTCTTCTCCCCATTTTTTGATGGGATTAGATATTTTTTTAAGAAAACTTTTCTTGGCATAATCTAAGTACCTGAGTTTAATGGCAAATAACAGAACTTCAAGTTTATACTTTTTGAAGTAAAGTAATAACAAGTGTGAAAATTATATATTCTCTTAACACCTTTTGTCTAGGAACCCAATAGTCATAGAGGGTTACTGCTAGGTATACAGTGGAGGTACTCCATAATAAACAATATTTACGTATCAGTTTGGAAAATATAGGACATAGAATTGCATTAACTTATGAATATGATTCTCACTTTTAAGTATAATATGTGAATGAATATAAATAATGAGTTTTAATATATGAGTTTATATGAGTTTTATATGAGTTAAATGAGTTTTGAATATAAATAATGAGCATTAAAGCATAGAATTTATATATCATAGTTATAAAATTGGTATTCATCTTAAAATAGATATATAGCGATATTATTCTTCCTTTCTCTCTCTTCCAAATGGGGGCTTTTGTTTGTTTTAAATTGCTTTTTTGGCCACATGTCTTGCTCTCAGGAGTTGATCCTGATGGTGCTTGTGAAACCAGAGAAGGTGTTGGGAATAGACTTGCATTGAGACTTATCCAATACCTTACCACCTGTATTATATCTTCAAACGTCAATACACATTTTTTGAATTAAGAACATGTTGCATACATCTAAGATATTCTAATATACATACACAAAGGAGATTTTAATCTGAGCATGACTTCCAGTGGATCTTTAAAACTCTAAAATATGAGATAAATGAGATAGCTTATTTTAGAAATTTTTTGTTTTAGCAGTTTTCACAACTTTGCCAGAGTGATAGTACAGTAAGTAGGATGGTTGGCTTGCACACAGCTGAACACTGTTTGATCTCTAGCACTCAACATGGTCCCCAAGCTCTCCAGGAATAATACCTGAGAAGGATCCAAAAGTGACTGTGGATACTGCTGTGTGTGGTCCTAAAACAAAACAAAAAGAAATAATGTTCACAATTTTGACTTTTAATTTAGATAACATAGAGTTCCTCTCATCAAAGCATACAGTTCAATTGTTTTAAGTATTTTTTCATAGTTGTATAGCCATTGTAACATAATATTACTACATCTCCATTACTTCCAAGAATAGAAAATCAATGATTATCCCTGTCCTCTTAAACTTTATTCTAGACCCCAGATTCTGAAAAAGGATCAGAACACTGTGTGGGTGCTATAAGTTTAAAAAAGTTTTGTTTTAACTTTTATACCAATACAAAATTTAACTCCAACACATCATGTGATTTAAATGTAAACTGTACAGCTATCATACCTATTAAAAATGTAAAGAAAAAATAAATGGAGAACTGTGATAATCCAAAAAATCTCCTAAGCATAATATTAAAAATACTAAATTTTATATTGATAAATTGGATTTCGTAAAAATAAGTCATTTTAAATTAAACCTATAAGAATTAAAATACAAGTTATATATCAAAATGTTTGCAAAAATATAAATATTCTTTAATCAATGACCATTGTCCAAACTCAAAAGTATCATATGTAAATAAGTTACAAAATGGGCAAGCAAGGACTAATGATATGGCTTCAGCTGTAGAGTGTTGTCTTTCATTGTAAGGTCACTGTTACTTCCAAAAATTGAAGCAGAAGATATATTTTTCTAGGAAAATATTTATAACAAATGGTATATGGAAATATGTTTGAATTTTTATATAAATGCAAATAAAAAGGAAAATACTAAAGGTACTGTGCAGTGTTATAACTCACATGGGTAGCTAAAATAAAGGCATGAGGATATGAAATGCTGTTAATATGGAGAAGTTTGATCATGAATATATTGCTGTGGAAATAGTACAGTCATTCAGGCATTTCATTTGAGTTTCTTACAAAACTAAAGAGGCATTGCAAGATAATTCTATAATCACAGTCTTAGAGATTTATCACAAAATCACAATAATATATGTTCACACAAATATCTGAATATAAATATTAATCACATTTTTATTCAGAATAATAAAACACTCCAAATAATCCAAATTTTCTTCAGGATATGGTTGATTGAACACACTATCATATATACATATATAAATCAAATGCAATAAAAGGTTACAGAGGAAGATAAATTAGTTCTTCTAAGTCACTCAATGGAAGTGAAAGGATTAGGCAAGACAAAGGACCTGTCTGTTAATGACAGTGCTTAAAGATTCCTTAATAAATATTAGCCAGCATTAGTATGATTACATTATGCTCTCCAATAATTGTTCCTCTATCAGAGGAGAGATAAATTGATGCCACAGTCATTATCTTTCTGAAAAGGTTGATATTCCAAATAGATTATACTCAAACTCAAGTTATTCATCAACAGTCCTTTATTTACCTATACAACTTAAGTCTTATTTCTTGAGAAGAATAATTGAGTAGAAGCAAGTACTTCTTTGGGCTTCAAAAATATATCTTACTTGATTGTGTTTAAATGCTTGTCCAGTACTAGAATGTAGACCTGAATGTACCAGGTTTGAGGGGAGAGATTAAGGGGAATAAATAGATTGACTGCAGTTAACATGGGAACATAGGTAGAGGATCTCAAGTACATGGGTGCTGCTGAAGGAGGTAACAGTATGCACTAAAACCTTAACTGTCAGACAACAAAAAACAGGGGGAGTAATTGAAGATATATCAAACCAGAGGTGACATAGGAATAGGCATCAAGTCATGAGCAGTTAATGGTGAAATGTTCAAGCTTTCTATAATAGCTTTGTACTTCAAGACCATAAGCATGAGCACTATGGTAACTATATTGCCTGATTATAAAAAAATAAATACCTAACCATGATGAGGAAGTTAGTACATATGTATACACAACATTGTTTCCATGCCCAGCAACTCATGGCCTTCTAAACAACACAGGATGTGGTGCTGGAGTATTGTGGGCATTGTTGAGTGATTATGCTGGTTCCTGGTCTCACAGAGTCTAGGTATTATCACATTTCCAGCCTCTAGTATTTAAACACTAATCCAGTAGGTTTAGTCTCACTAGGTTTGGGCCTCAGATTCCTGAGCTCTGCTTTTAAGGCTGCCAAAATCAATCATTACCTAACCAATTACCTAACCATAGATGGACACTATGTACTAATCAAGAGATATGTGCAACAGGAAGAAATCAGACTATTAAACATATATGCACCCAATGAGAGACCAGCAAATTATCTAATACAACTACTGACAACTCTGAAAAAAGAAATCAATAATAACACAATATTATGGGAGACCTCAACACGGCCCTATCAACACTCGATAGGTCAACCAGACTGAAACCCAACAAAAACATACTAGCCCTGAAAAGAGTAATGGAAGAAAGAGGATTAGTAGATATATATAGGACATTCCATCCCAAAAAACCTGGATACACATTCTTCTCCAATGTACATGGGTCATTCTCCAGGATAGACTACATGCTGACGCATAAAACATGCCTCCATAAAATCAAGAGGATAGAAATCTTGCAGGCTACCTTTGCTGACCATAAGGCCCTGAAATTAATGTGAAATACAAAGCCACACAGAAGAAAAACTTTAACAATTGGAAATTAGACACCCTGCTACTGAACAACAAGTGGGTCCAAGATGAAATCAAAAAGGAAATCAAAACTTTCCTGTAAACAAATAATAATGAAGACACAAACTGCTAGAATCTATGGGACACAGCAAAAGCGGTCCTGAGAGGAAAATTTATAGCTCTACAAGCACACATCAGAAAGGAAGAAAGAGCATACCTGAATAATTTAATGATGCAGCTCATACAATTAGAAAATGACCAACAAAAGGAACCAAATATAGGGAGACAGAAGGAAATAACAAAGCTGAAAGCAGAACTCAATGAAGTGGAAAACCAAAAAGCAATCCAAAAGATCAACAAAAGCAGAAGCTGGTTCTTTGAAAAAATAAACAAGATTGATAAACCATTGGCAAAATTCACAAAGAGAGAGAGAAATCTGATAACTCATATTAGAAATGAAAAGGGGGAGATCACGACAGATATTGCAGAGATCCAAAGGGTAATCAGAGACTACTTCATGAGAATCTAGAAGAAATAGAAAAAATTTTGGACACTTATAACCTTCCACGTTTAAGGAGGATGTAGCATATCTAAACACCCCCATCACTACTGAGGAAATTGAAACTGTAATCAAACATCTGCCCAAAAAGAAAAGCCCAGGCCCAGATGGATTTCCTAATGAATTTTTTTAAATCTTTCAAGAGGAGCTACTACCAATCCTAGCCAAGTTCTTCCATGAAATCAAAAAAATGGGAACACTCCCAAACAGTTTTTATGAAGCCAACATCACCTTGATACCAAAACCGCACAGAGATGCTGCCAAAAAAGAAAATTACAGACCAATATCCCTGATGAATGCTGATGCAAAGATTTTCAACAAAATCCTGGCAAATAGCATCCAATGCATCATCAAGAAGATAATACACTACGACCAAGTAGGTTATATCCCAGGAATGCAAGGATGGTTTAAAATCTGTAAATCTATCAGCATCATACACAACATCAACAAGAAGAAGAATAAAAATCACATGATCATATCAATAGATGCAGCGAATGCATTTGATAAGGTCCAACACACACTCTTGATCAAAACTCTCAGCAAGATGGGAATGGAAGGACCTAGTTGAAGCCATCTACCACAAGCATCTACCACAATGGCAAATATTATCCTCAATGGAGAAAAACTGAAAGACTTTCCTCTAAATTCTGGTACAAGACAAGGCTGTCCGCTCTGCTATTGAGTTCTTATTAGTTATATATTAATTTCTTGTGGCCACTGATCAGGAAAGCAGGGGTCGTAATTACTATTTGTATTCTTACTACTGACACTGATAAATGGATTCAAGTTAAATAATTATTAACTTACAATCTCTTAGCATCTATGTTCTTCAAATCTTGAGGTAGGGGTCATGACATGCATCATATGTTATCAGGCATATTTGATATATCTATACATTTGATTAGTTCTTCATTAGCACAGTATAAAACTGTATTCTCATAGATATCTCTTCTTTCAATGCTTAATCTGGACACATTCCTTAAATTAAACATGAGCACTACGATACCTCGGTTATAAAGCCTAAAGGAAAATTTACTTGGGAAAAGCCAAGATATTATCTCAGCACTCATATGCATCTGTGTGTTGGTGATGAACCAACTGTGTTATGTAGACTTAAGCCAATCTGAATATTGCATCACTGTTGTAAAAATTAGACCAAACTACTCGGATTGATTATATTTCAGTTAACTTGAACAATAATAGTTCAGTTAAGGATCTACATACCTTTTTTTTAATCAATGTTACCTTTTTATTAGAATTTTAACTGTGATTTAAGAGTTTTATATCCTGCATGACTTAAATAACCTGTTATGTTTTCTTTTAAGAATTTCAAAAGTACCTATGTATCTAAAATGATAGAGCACAGGCGTAGCTATGTGAGTCAGTGATTTCAATCCCCAGTACAGCATGAACCACTGAACACTAGCCCTGGTAGTCTCTAAGTACTTTTAAGCCTTTCTGTGAGTAATCCCCCTCCAAGACACGTCCAGGAGTTTCCCTACTCCTGTCTAAATTATTTTCAATAATTACACTATAGAATATTAAAGAAAATAAGGAAAGTAAATTATCATGTGGTTCATTTACATAGCTGTCATTAGATGATAAGTTAAGCTTTTTTATTACCACAGGAAAATAGAAATACCTGTGAAATCTTGTTTTGAATTGAGTCCCTTGATTCCATTTTATAGTATTATATTGATTTCCCCTAACTTATTGTGGATAAAGTATGCTGCAGCAATTTAAATATGTTTATTCATATTATACATATCCAGCACCAAGCCAGAGGTTAAATTCTGAACTTTATAAAAATTAGCTTTGTGGAAAATTAAACTGCCAAAGGTGTTTTAGTGAAGTTATGAGAGAAATTCTCTTTCCTGTTTAGAGTACATCCTATGGTTCTGCATACTTTTTCTAGCAGGAACTATTCTTTCAGAAATACTGTGGGTAAATGCTACTTTTACAGGCCATGTTATTTGGGTTTTATTCTGTGTTTTAAAGAAGTTAGTAAATATCTCATGAAAAAATTTTTTCTGAGTTTTGTATATGTATGTTTTCTGTTTATGTTTTTTTATTATGAAGGAAAGATTTCTAACCTATATTTTGTTGACATTTGAGGTTGTTTGATATTTTGTTATGGTGGGTTTACTTGTGCATTTACATGATACCTAACATCAACACTGAACTAGATTCATTAGATATGTGCATTTTCCCCTTACTTAAGCTACAACTAGGAAAACCCCATAGACATTGTGAGGTATTTCCAGTGAGAGGGGTAATGCGGATTTTACAACCACTTGCTCAAAAACTGACTTGGAGCTTCTGAAGACTTTACTGAACATCCTCCCATTCTCCCTCCTTCCTTTTTTCGAGATCATTTGTGGTACCAGGGATCAAACCCTGGTTGGCTTCAAGAAAGGCAATTGTCTTAATGTCTTTATCTCCAGTATGACATTCAGTTTCTGTACTTGTAGACTTTAGTGCAGACCATTCACCCATAAGGTGGTAGAAATTGTGAGCACAATAGTAGTAGCCGGGCATGTGGTAAGGTTCTGACAAGTGCTTTCTGCTGTTTTCTATTTAGTAAGTTTCAGCAAACTTTCACAGCTACCAGTGATTTCAACTTATGAAAGAATATCTTTCTCTCATTCCATTAACAGAGCATGATGAATGTGACAGCGGGCAGCACAACTGTGATGAGAATGCCATTTGTACCAACACTGTCCAGGGACATAGCTGTACCTGCAAACCTGGCTATGTGGGGAATGGAACCATCTGCAGAGGTAGGCTTGTCTTAAGGGCAAGTACCAATTTTCTCTATGCCTGAATTTTAAGAAAGCATATATCCCCTTTTGTGATCAAGCATGGCCACAATATATTTTTATGGGAAAAACACCATACATCAGAGAAGCCAAAATTCTTTTGAGTTGGTCTTATGGGTTGCATAAAAATGGTGTGAATAGTTACAGATATTGATGGTTTTATGTAGTCTTTTCCTCACAGTTTGAGTCTGTAAAGTAACTTTGATCCTAATGTAAGAGTTTTATTTAGTGAGCAAATGGTTATATCATGTCACTCATGGTCATCTCAGGTATCGGCTTGGGCAGAAAGAATAAATGTTTAACCTGCTTTATGTTTAGGAGTATTCAAAAGGTCAACATTCAAATTAAATTTCCTAGCTTCTATAGCAATGATCCTCAAACTATGGCCCGCGGGCCACATATTGTATTTATTCCCATTTTGTTTCTTCATTTCTAAATAAGATATATGCAGTGTGCATAGAAATTTGTTCATAATTTTTGTTGTTACTATACTCTGGCCTTCCAACAGTCTGAAGGACAGTGAACTGGCCCCCTGTTTAAAAAGTTTGAGGACCCCTGTTCTATAGGATAATTATTTATTATTTTTTTGTTTTATAAGGGCAATCCAAATATATTTGGATTTGGAGGGCTGTCATTTCTTACTCAGTCACCAAACTACCCCCGTACTATTCCTCTCTTTTTCTTGAACATGTAGCTAGTAGTCTAGTTTTAGGACTTTCCCTGTTGTCACTTCAACTAAATTGTTTTTTGTATGGGTTTTTTGTTTGTTTGTTTGTTTGTTTTGGGTCACACCCTGCAGTGCTCAGGGGCTACTTCTGGCTCTATGCTCAGAAATCACTCCTGGCAGGCTCCGGGGACCATATGGGATACTGGGATTCAAACCACCCTCCTTCTGTATGAAAGGCAAATGCCCTACCTCCATGCTATCTCTCAGGTCCCATGTTTTTCCTATGTTTTTACCCAAGTACTTTGCCAAGAAAGACAAGTTGGTTACTCCTAACATAGTGTCTCATTACTTCTCCAAAGAATTTATTTATTTGTTAATTTTACTGGCATAATCTGAACAATATGCACTGATATATGTGTCCCCTGTGTTTTTATCCTGTTCGGAAGTAATCTCCATAAAAACTAACTGCTTTGTTTTACTTGATCTTTGCTCTGTCTCTAGCAACACAAGTGATAAGTTCAAATTACAGGCATTGCTTAAATATGTGTTAGTAGAATCAAGTCAAATGGAAGGAAATGTAAAGATACTAACAAGATAAGCAAACATACGTGGGGCTCGCCCCACGATTTGAGAAGCACTGTTTTAGAGACAATTGTTAATGCTAGTTTGATGACTTAACTCAAAATCCTGCAGGCTTTTGAGAGAGTGATGGGTGCCATTTTCTAATGTCTCTTCATTTTCTTTCTGTTGTCTGCAGAAATAGATTATTTTGTTTTTTCTGCTCAAGTTTATAATTAAACCAAAAGGCATGAAATTGCAATAGTGCACAATTGATAGCAGTGTTGTTTCATTTCTCCATGCCTTTCAAGGTTTGGAAGACTTCCTTTATATCTTGGTCTGGGTTCACACCCATTTTCCGTATTCCAAAAATGCCTTGCTCACACTACCATTTCCCCAGAATATTATCAATCCATGCCTCTTCCCTATTTGTTTCCCTGGAACATGGCTGAATATGTCTGTTGAACCAGGTTTCAGCATAGAGCTAATGGTACAGTAGACAAGTTTCTTTTTTTCTTTTTTGTTTTTGGGCCACACCAGTGATGCTCAGGGGTTCCTCCTGGCTTTGTGCTCAGAAATCGCTCTTGGCTGGGGGACCATCTGGGACTTCAGGGATCGAACCTAAATCTGTCCTGGGTCAGCCATGTGTAAGGCAACAGCCCTACCATTGTGCTATCGCTCCAACCCCAATAGTCAATTTTCTTAATGAGTAAGCATAAGAAGATTTCTTTCTAATAGAAGTTGTTCCTGTTTATCTCCAAGATACTGCACCAAAACCAAAGTTAACTTGACATACAGATGTACTTGGACTTCTCAAAATTTATCCCCAGTAGGAGTAAACCCTGCTCCCAAAGGTAAAATTTCAAACCTACATAATGTAAAGGACCTGTGGCTAATGGAGAATTAGCTTCCAGAGATAATCAGTATAATACAATTTTGTTTATACTGCAAGTAGCTGAAATCAGGTGGGGCTTTATAATAAGACACTTTGAAATCTTATAATGCTCTAAAGTCCTTCAGTATGAGTGGGTTTCCAATGATAAATAAGCATAAAGTTCTGCTTCTTGAATGCTTCAGCTTAATTTTTCAATTTTGGATGAATTGTACAAGAAAGACACAGAAAGACTTGGAAAGGAATGGAAGGCCAGAGAGAAGATTTGCTATAGAGACAAAGGTTTATGTGACAGTTCTTATTCAAAAATAAATTTTGAATTCAAATTAGGCAAAAGGGTATGTGATATGTATGAAGAGACTTTCAGAATGTTCTTGGAAATATGAGAGAAATAAGATGAGTTTAATAATATATCAGTGAGATTATAAAATTGGTAAATTTAGCTGTGATTTAGATAAAAATAATATTTAGATTTAGAGATTTAGAGAAAAGTGATATTTAGAGATTTTGAAGCAAATATCAAGGGAATGTGGAAAGTCTTTGGCAAAATTCCTTACAACTCTCAACACAGTCCTGAAATATCAGGTTAATGTAATGAGGAATAATTTAGGAGGGCCTCAATCTTATCTTTTTTCCTTTCACTCTTCGGGCAAAGTGTTATATAGAACAGTAAGATTAACATTATAATATGGTTGGTCCTACTGGGATCCAGGCTCATTAATCAATGGGCCAGAGAGATAGTACAGCTGGTAGGGTGTCTGCCTTGCAGGTGACCAACCTGGGATTTATTTGTGATATTGTATATGGTCCCCTGAGCACCACTAGGACTAATTCCTGAGCACTGCCAGCTATCACCAGAAAACAAAAACAGATCCAAAAACTCAACTCTATTTATAAATAGATAAGTCTTGCAAATATATAACTGACGGTAAACTGCTGGCTGTAAAGCATTTTTATAATAGTTCAAGAAAGCATTTGAAAAGTATCTTATACCTGACTGAGAAAGTAATAAAGCAGGTAGATTAGAGATAGCTAAGAAAAAGACTTAGTCAATAGGAAAGTACTTGGCAGAAATGTATACTACAGTTCTAGAAGTTAGAGTCATTTTAATTGGTGATGTGGGTGCTTATTTCTGGGATTATATTAAAATAATTTGTTCATATTAGAATTATAAGAAATATTACTCAACATTTTCTTAGGACTACTAGATTTTTCCCCATATATCAGAAACCTATAAAATATGTGGAGGTGAATAATAGTTATGCTCAGTTATACTTAGTTATACTCAGCCAGTTATCATAATATGTTAACAACATAGAAATACAAATTTTAACATAGTGGTAAGAATTAGTGTGTCAGTGATACACACAATCATATTTTCTGCTTAAATATGTAGATAACAAGGAGTTTGCTACTGAAAGAAGAAGAACACTTTTCTTGTTTTTAATGATTTCTACTGAATGAAGTTCAAACAGTTTAGCAGAACCCACAATGACCATGATTGATTGTCACATTTGGATATTTCAAGCAGCATCTTTTAGGGTATCATTTCTCCCACCTTACCTGTTGCATTTGAGAGCTTTTTCCAGCAAGCCTTGTTACATGACCTTTTGTCCCCATCTTTTTCCTTATTTATTGTCCTGAATGGCTTTTTTCATCTTCCTCCTCTTGCAACTGAAAGCCTACTTATCCTCAGGGTCCAGTTTAAATCCAATTTTTCCTTGATTTTCTCAGTTAGAATAAATGTGCTCTCAATTTTGTTTGTAGCAGTCAATGTATTATGCCTAGTTAAGCTCAGCTGTTTACATAACAGCCTTCCCCACTGACAAAAGCCTTGTGTTCCCTGAATGCTCCATAAATATATATTGATGCAAAATAAGAATTGGTTGGCTCATTTGACATAAATCAATTCTGCTCCTGTGGCTTGATGTATTAATTACTACTGAATGTAGACCACCATTCTGAAAAAAAATCAAAGTAAAATTGTAAAGTAAATGCTCAAGTAATAGTTCTTCAACTGCTTTAGAAAATTCTCAGTGGACTTCTATTAAGTTCAAAGACATTATCTATGTTCAAATCCATTTATTCTGTTTATTCCTATAAATACAAAATACCCTAAAGGTATTGAATATTATGCATATATATATTGAACATAATTATACTAGAAATGAACAAATACTTTAGCTGAATGTGAAAGCAGCCCAAGTGTGGCTTATTTTTTTGTGTATAATTTTCTGCATCTATTTAAAAGGCTTTTTTATTTTACCTTTTTTATATGCACAGAATTTATTTTCTTAGTAATCCTAATATGGGTGATGTTTAGAGCTGGGAGGGACATAACATGCTGGGCAATTTAGGCAACAAAGGAAACAAGACAAGTGACTAAACACACATTATTAGATAAAAGATTGCCCAGCAGCTCTTTGGGAGCAGTGCATGTTTGAAAAAGGACACATACAAACAATTTTATTCTATGATCTATAAACCATGGATTGGCAGCTTACATCATGCAAATGTATGAAAAGCCTGCAGGCTCCTTTTTTAATGATGTTTAGGCAAAATACTTTACTACCTTATTTTTCTTCCCTTTGCTTCTGTTGGGTTTAGATTTAACTCTCAGCTATCTTCCATTTCTAAGGGAATCTGGGCTTAGTTTTCCAAGATGAAAACAATCTTTTATCTTTTATGTGGGATTGGCAAACCTGGAGCCTACTATACTGATGATTGTGAGTCATCTCTCAGCAACATTTGAAGCAATGCATTCCTACCATAATCTTTCTTTTTTTTTCCTCCTCTTTGGCACCAAACACAGGTTTTCACATATGCAAGGCAGCTCCCTAGCTCGCCTTCCATTATCAAAATACATTCTTCCTAAAATCAGAGAGGTAATAAGTGTTTAAGGTACTTGCTTTGCATAAAGGTGACCCTTCTTCTATCCCCAGTACTAAATGGTCACAAGATAGAAATTACTCCTGAGCTCAGAGATAAAGGTAAACTCTGAGCTGAGCATGTCTTTCCCCCTAATAAAAGTAAATATGTTATTATATCAGCTTCTGTTTAATTTTTTCTTTTTTTCTTATTTTAAACACCACCTCTTTTCTGATTCTGATTTTTAATGAATTCTCCTCACTGCTAAGTAATATGGTGCTGAAATATTTTTTCCATTTTCTAGGCAATCATGTTTAATCATGTGACTTTAAATATAATCTCTATGCTTATGACATATTAATGTATAATTTACTCTGCCATCTTTCCAAAATTCTCCAGTTATATGAGTATAATATTCTTTAGAAATCCTTGTTTCCCTGACAGTCATATCAAACCCATCTTTAAAAGAACTATTATATCTATTAATTACATGGATTTTATTTGCTTATTCTCTCTCAATTATTTTTTAAATTTGTTACTGTGATATGTAATTGTTCACATTCAAGCTTACATTGCTTCAACTGCTCTCTCAAACAACTATGTCATTATCCCTCACCTATGTCTTGCTAACTCTTATTTTATGATACTCTGAAAAACTTTGCTCATGTTTTGCTTAAAAAGTTCAATGATTATAGTATAGGACTCATGCTTACGACTGTGTTAATGCTTTTGTATTTGCTCCACGAAACTTCTTTATACTCCAATACTCCAATAGATCAAAATAATCAATGTCCTTTTACCTCTCCTCTGTCCTTTAGGTTCTCTCTGGTCTAACCTGTCCCTTTACTTAGAATTTTCAGTTCTGTAATGCAGAACCAAGGTTTGCCATCATTTGATACTATTGATTCTCTTTCTTGTTCCTCTATATGCTACTGATGAGTATGATCATTCAGTATCTGTCCTTCTCTCTCTGATTTATTTCAGGTGACATGATTCCCTTCAGTTCCATCCACATTGAATAAGGCTGCAAGATTTTATGTTTTCTTATATCATCATAGCATTTTCTTGTATATGCATACTACAGTTCCTTATTCATTCTTCTCTTGTTGGCATTTAGGTTAAAACTACCAAATAGGGCCGAAGAGATAGCATGGAGGTAAGGTGTTTGCCTTTCATGCAGGAGGTCATCAGTTCGAATCCCGGCGTCCCATATGGTCCCCCAAGCCTGCCAGGAGCAACTTCTGAGCGTGGAGCCAGGAATAACCCCTGAGCACTTCCGGGTGTGACCCAAAAACCACCAAAAAAAAAAAAAAACTACCAAATACCCAGGAATCAACTTAAATTGTAAAAGATCTGTCATTTAGAAACTATAATTTGAAAAAAATGGCAATGATAATAAAACAAAAAAATTAAATGGGTCTACATCATATTAAAAAGTATTTTGATGGCAAATAAGTGTGAGCTAAAGATATGTTACCCAAAAGGTGGAAATATTTTCATATAGTGTATCAGCTATTCTTTCTAAAACATTTAAACTAAAAAGTTCAGGAATAAAAGAAGCAAATAGCCCCATTAATAAAAGTAAGGAAAAGATAAACAAACATATCTATAGAAAATATTTGAAAAGCCAGTAGGCCTATGAAAAATTGTTCATAATCTCTTATAATTAGGAACATTAAAATAAAATGCATATATAATATTGCCTTGTACCAGTAAGAATAAAATATACCTATGTAATAGAATGTCACAATTAAAAATTGTTATGGGGATATTATGTTTTCTAGAGAAAACAGTATGGAGATTTCTTTATTTTTTTAAATATATACATTATTTTAAGAACATGTATTGATAACTGGTCATAATTTGTTTACAGGTTAAGTTGGTGTGTAATTATTCAAAATAAATGAAAGAACCTATATATATATATGTATATGTACAATATATGTATATATGTACATATGTGTATATATGTATATACATATATCTATGTGTGAATATATATTGTTGGAGCAAAATTAAACTGAGATGCTCAACTCTTCAAGTGTCCTAAGACACTTAAATGTTTGTCATATATGATGAGTAAAACTCATTTCCTAAAGTTTCTAAATCCAGTGTGGCCAATGTGAAACATTCATGATAATCAGGATCAGTAAGTAATTGTTCTATGTGAGCCAGCATGCAATCAGTTTATTGATAAGACACTTAATTTTTATTTTTAGATAAATTTTGGATCACTTTTGTTTGTATCTATGAAAATGGATATAGGACAGTTCGTGACCTTGACAACAAATCACTGACAAACACAGGAACTATATTGAATCTTATTTATATTGTTTTATTTTTGGGGTGGGTCACACTTGTTGGTATTTAGGTTTTAGTTCCAGTATATTGCTGGTTTTCTTCTTGGTGGTGTTTGGTAAGTCTATAAAGCACTAGAGATTAAACTAGGCCTCTAATGTCAAGCATGCATACTGATCTGTTGAATGTCTGGTTGAATGTTCCAAAGTCCCCAGTGGGGAAAGGGAAATCCCATACCCCCTATCCTGGGAGAAGAGGCGAAGCCGGTTTGGTAGTAATTTCCTGCAATAAATAATCCACACTGATATGGAGATTTTAGCAGGCAAGAAACTCACACTGCAAGCTGTTCATCCACAAGACAGTTGCTCCACCATATGGAACCACTGGCCTAGCTGTCAGCTCTAAGCTAAGGTCTCCTGACTAGAATTTATTGAGATTAAACAACCAAGCTCCACCCCTAGACTGAAGGGGAAAAGCCAGATGAAAGGCAGTGGGAAAAAAGACCAATGGAAAACAATTAAGATACAAATGAGGACTAAGTCAAAGGCCTCTATTTACTTCACACTAACCTTTTGATGTGTTCCACTAGCTGGAAACTGTGATCCTAAAGCTATCACCAACCCCTTAGCAATTATGGGTCTTGAGAAGCTAGGTTAAGTGACACAAGACACTCTATGTTGTTTGTATTATATTTTTCCTAACAAAATAGTCCGTGATGTAGTCCTGATCTTTGTTAATATTTATTTGAATTGTTTTTCTACTGACTGAGCAAAACACAGTTTCTTGGATGCACTAAAAACACTTCCTATCATTTACCAGAATCAGTGCTTACCTTTTTAAGTTTGCAGCCCAGTTAACAGTAACTACATCCCTAGGGGCTTAAGGAAAGTGCATTAAACCATCTTGTGTCTCCAAGGGAGAGGAAATCTGACACTTATACAAGTGCTGATTTTTTTGAATGCATGCTGAGGTTGCACTTTGCTAAATTACCTACTTGTTAGTTATTCATTTGTAGTCACCAAATATAAATAACTCATGATATTAGCAAAACCATAATAAATATATACTAGTCTGTTGTATTTTAAAGAAGGCTACTGAACATTAAGTTCCCATGGAATAATATTTTTTTCTATTAAGTAACCATTCTCAATGACCTATGAGTCTTCCTTTAGACTACATCATTGAATAGTGTTATAGTCAATTTCTGTGTTATCTGCTTAGTGTAATATGTTTAGGGAAAAATTTAGTTGACAAAATTTGCAAATTATCTAAGAATGGTATTATTATAGAATGGCAGACTTACTGATATTAGCTCAGAATAAATATAAAATGCATTTATTCTAAAATGAATTCAAACACTATAGTATCTAGTTGTCTTCTATATATTGTATTGTAATTTTGTATTGTAATGGTGCTTTAGAAGACTAAGTTTTACAGCTACAATTTGACAAATCTTTAAAATATGTCTTACATATGACACATATCATTTAAGTACCAATATCCCTTTACTACTGTCAATTGGTTATGGCTGTATTTTAAGGCAAGGATGCTTTAAAAGGTTAATCTAATTAATTGTGATATAAGTGTGAAGCAGCAGACATACATGGTCAGGATCTTTTTGTATAAATGGCTGGGACTCAGATATTTATTTTGACATTAAATGATTAATTTAAAATATTAGGGAAATGGAGAGAGAAAGTAAGATGAGATGGGCCTTTGATGCATCAGTGGTGTAAAGGTGTGGTATATTTATATTTAAAGTACTAAAACCACCAAAACTGCAGTCATGGGACACAAAACCATAATAATTTTAGTTTAAAAAGGTGCTTAATAAGGAGTAAGGCTGGTAGGTGGGAAAAAACCTAGAGACATTGGTATAGGAAAGTTGGCACAGTGATAGAATTGGTGTTGCAACATTGTATGCCTGTAATTATTATGAACAGAATTGTAATTCATGGTATCTAAAAATAATAGGGGGAAATTACTGTAAAGTCCACATGTTATTTTATATGCTTTGAAAATATTCTTAAGAAAGAAATTAAGAAGAAATAAGGATTCCTATTTCAGGAATAAAAAAATGAACTTCATTATTTATTTGAAAGTAATAATGAAACTAAAACAATTCTACTCACGAATAAAATATTTTAAAATTAAAGTTTTGTTTGTGTCACAAACAAAATAGTAACAAATTCTTTTGGGAAAGAAGTATTTTGTGTTCTGAAAGAAAATAAAATCTTAACTGACTAGTGTGAGGGAAATTAAGTTCAGAACTTCACTCATTCTGTCTTTTCTATCCTTATACGTAAGGATTGATTTATTTATTCAAATTTGTTTTTGACTTTATGGTTGCATACTTAAATATTTAAAAAATGCTGTAATTGGAACTTAAATTTGTTTTGCAAACATCTGAATCTTGTGCTGGCAATCTTGAGTGATTTGGCAGGCTAAGTCACTGCCCTTGCAAATCTATGCCTGCTGTACCCATCACCCACAATTGCCTTTCTTTGATGACCCCGCTTCACCACTCATATATGGCTCTCTGCAGAGACATAAATCTCTACAAAATTGTAGGTATGCTAGTATTTAGGCTGTTGTGTTCAGGACATTTTTTGAGTAAATATGAGCACTCTTCCCCCACTTTCTCATACTTCTGGGATTCCTGCCAGCTGAAAACATGTCCTCCAAAGCCACAGTAAAAGAAATAGTGCTTGGAATATCTGGACCATGCGGCTGTACTTGTAGCTATGTAACAACTCCATTATTTTATTACTGTCAACCCTGTAGGAACACATAAATTTAAATTCTAATGTGTATCTGAAGGCCTCATAATGTTCTGAAACAAATGCTGTAAAGAATGATGAACTAACCAGAGCTTTTAAACCTTCTGAAGACTTAATGATCTCATTGCAAGATACAATAATTTTCAGAATTCTAGCTACCATCCTGTTTTTTTCTTATTTTTTCTTTCTTCTTTTTTTCTTCTTTTCTTTTCTAAATAATTTCACTCCCACTTACCTGGAAACAAATTTATTATGATCTATTATGTCAACTTTGTAATACGTAGTTTTTAAGTAAAGTAATTTATGTTTTAAAAATAATCATAAGTTTAAGTTTTTTTTGTGAGACAATTTCAGTTTACCTACTTTGTATGCAGGGAACTTCATGCCAAAATGATTTTCAAAACATGTATATAACTTTCCCCCTTAAGTTATTCTCTAATTTTTTCACTTTGGAGAATCTTGTGTTCTCTCTTGAACAAAATTTTTCCTTTTCTTTCTAATAAAACTTCTTTAAGTCTCTTTGAATAAAACTTCCTCGTTTCACTAAAATAAATAGTAAACATTTGAGAAAAATGTATTGCAAAGACAGCCTAGTACTGCCTGCTATAAAAGCCAGTAAAGGGCTTCTGTATAAACTTTCAAGATTGTGAGGTGAGGAAATATGGAGAAATACTTGTTTTGTAGTCCCTTAGGGTTTTATTAATATATATAAATACTTTTAAAACATACACATAAGAAGATAGGCATAAGAAATTTATCAAAGCTTATATTTTGGTACTAATTTGTTGTTATTTATTTTCAGAGGTATCCCCAGAAATGCTGAGTGCCACCAGACCCACACCTGGCAGAGAATAGAAGGCTGTCTGTGACCCTGGGGCCCCAAGTAACTCACATATGTACCCTAGTCCTTTGAAAACTCTCCCCTATCTTTTAGGTTAAAATTATTGCCACATGTGTCTATAAGAAGTTTTAAAGCCCTTTCAATTTGTCATGGAACACTGTAATTTTTAAATCAGATCTGATTTCGGTTTTTGTTTTTGTTTTTTTATTTTTTTAAGATTGTTATTTATTTAAACATCTTGATTACAAATGATTGTGATTAGGTTTCAGTCATGTAAAGAACACCCCCCATCTCCAGTGCAACATTCCCACCACCAATGTCCCAAATCTCCTTTCATCCTATCCCCTCACCTGTGCTCTAGACAGGTTTTCCAGTTCCCTCATTCATTCTTTTTTTTAAATATATTTTTAAGTAACATGATCATATTTGGGTTACAGTCATAACCAGAACACCTCCCTTCACCAGTATAGCATTATCCCCTTCCCCCTTCCCATCCCTCGCCTATATTCAAGACAGGCATTCTACTACAATTGTTTTTAAGTTCAATAAGTTGTATTTTTTTTTCTTAAAGAATAAAAGTAAAAAAAAAGTAAAGGTGTGATAGTAGCAAGAGCCGTTGTTTGCATAGGTCCAAAAAAATGGGGAAAATGGAAAAAAATCCTTGACCTGATTACTAAAAAGGCCTCACCTCAGTTTATTGGCATAAGATAGACTCTGGGTTTCAGGCAAACCAGACCGTCCAACTCCAGTCATTCTCAAGGTCCTGGTGAAACTTTTTCACATTTTAGCTGTTGTTGGTATCAGATTCTTATATTTAAAGACTCTGTATTCTGTGCATCTCTTTCATCGATGTCAGGCTGATGTAGAGCATCCTCTTGTTTCAGCATACCATTAAATGCGGAGCGATCTGCCCTGCATGCAGACTGTTGCTGAGTCGTCTGGGTGTTGGGAGCACTCTTTGGAGTAAGTCACTGCCAAAGCAGTGGTAGGTCTTCCCTGGTAGAGGCTTGGATCCTGGTAATGTTGAAGACAATTGTGGTTGTTTCCATAGATGGTATCCATTGTTCAGGTGTGTATGGGCGATGCCCATTCTTCTGAGGCCTGAGCCAAATCATTATGCTAATGTTCAGGGTAAAATGCCTAATTACATTACCAAATTTGTGTCCCCATCTTTATTAGATAAGAACTTGTTTGCATATGTATTATTTCCCCATTTTAATGTGCCTATGCAAAAGAGAAGCAATGCCACAAGATATTATTGATGCATCTGGGGGCTGACGAATAAAGTCCAACATTCCCCGTAACTTGGTACAAACATAAAATCTATACAGCGATAATCTTCTACCAGTATTGCTTATAAAACAGATCAGATCTGATTTTGTAATAATTAAGTTTAAAAGATCCAATTTCAAGGCTGGAGCGATAGCACAGTGGTAGGGTGTTTGCCTTGCATGTAGCTGAACTAGGACAGATCTTGGTTCAATCCCCAGCATAGCCAGTAGTAACCCCTGAGCATCAAAGGGTGTGGCCCAAACACCATAAACCAAAAAAAAAAAATCTAATTTCAAATTTATAGTCTAGAGTTCTTTGGTTACTATTACCCATTTAAAAAGGAAGAGGCTTGATATATTTCAATAGAGACTAGCTATATTTCAAGTTCTCAGTAATCACCCGTTGCTAGCGGTTCTTACCCGCTGTGACATATTTGGGGTAAGTTTTAATTAATAAGAAATAAATGTACTTTATATTAATCTGAAGTCTTAATCACATATAGATCTGTGTGGAGAAATAGTAGGCATCATTAAAATAAGAATTTGTGCTTTAAAATATTGTCTTTGTTATTTTGAGCAGCCCATTACTGGCTTTTATTTGAATATAAAAGTATAATGTTTATTAAACAGACAGATGCTAGTATACATAGAACTGAAGCTGAGAATATATAATTTCTTCTACAGTAATATTTTCTGATGGGATATAATTTCACCATAAAGTCAGATATTGAATGGAAATGAGTAGCATTCATCAAAGTTTAAATTATACTAGGCACAAGTCAAAGGAAAAGAAAAACATGTCTATAGCATTTACTTTTATTGTATTTCAAGATCAATTTCAATTAAGAACAATTCATAAGCAAGAAGACATGATGCTTTGCTTAATGACCTGCTTGCTGTGATGATGCTTATCAACTTTCTATAGTGACATGCTCTTTAGTTTTATGTTATATTCATTACCTTGAAAACTGGTGAGTCATTGAGGATGTTGCAAAATGTGGATGAATATTTGACATGCTTTAAAACAAACCACGTAGCTGGTTTTAACAAACCTTAAAAGTAACCTATAGTGACTAAATTCTTACTATTTCAGAAAATACGTTTGGAGATTTTTTTGACTCATTTTATTAAGATTTTATTAGACAGAATTATCCTGAAATCTTACGAATATAAGGACAAAGAATCTGATTCTCTTGCAATAAACATCTTAATGTGACAAGCATCTGCGTTCCCGAGTAATATCTATATGTCTCAGAGTTGACTTGCCTAATTTTGTGAACAGGATAAAATGCCACAAACTTTGTAATAAATATGATCACTCCATTTTTCAAGTCTGGCTATTTAGATATACCCAGCACCCATCTTGGGTCCAAGCTTGATAAATGACAGAGTGGTGAAGCTCATGGCTTCCAGCTAAACTGCTGATGAGGAACCTAGATATTCTCTTTAATTATTCAAGTCATCCTGTGTGAGACACTTAGACTATCTGTGCCTCAGTTTGATAATAATTGTGTCTATCTCTCTGGATTGTATTAGGGTTAAAAGATATATATGTATATATGTTATATAGGCTTATATATACATATATATTTTCAAGATGCTACCAAGAATACATCATCTGATGCTACTTGATATCTGTCTTCTCTGGGACTCTGCTATAGATTGTCCTGTGCATCCTCATGGATTTTCAAGGCATTTATACTTCATAGACTGCAACACTCAGCTTTGCAGTTCTAATTCCCACCTATGCCCCAGTCTAATTTTATTCCACATCCCTGCAACAACAACAACAACAACAACAAAAGGTGTATTTTAGTTAAACTACTAGTGTTCCAATAATTTTTGTTAGGTGCATGGATTTTTAGAATCAATTTGCTAGATTCAAAACTGCTTAGCAGTTTCTTGACCTTGGAAGTTACTTAAAATTCTCAGACTTGAGGGTTAAATAAAATCCTTGGCACAATGCTTATACTGAGTATGTTCTTATTTGTCAAGCCCTGACATTAAGTGAAATATTTTTCCCTTCATTTTTATTTGACTTTTGCATGTCCTTCAAATGCAGCACTTGGTTTTACTTATAGCAATTTGCCTTCACCCTGTTCTGCATTCCTGTGTATCACTTTCTGTCTTGGCACTTATTGTGGGGACTGTAATTGCTAATTTGCTTAATCCATCACACACAAGGTCCCAGGAAGGAAGACAGCATGTCCTTGTCATCTTTGTGTCCTTAAAGCTAAATACATAGGAGTTATTTAGTAAATGTTGAAATAAGCAAAAAACAACAAAAAAACAACAGTTTTGAAGATTGAATGAAATAATTTATGGTGACTTTTGGGCATTTAAGTTCAGTAAATATTAATTTATTTTTTCTTACAATTCTTATATTTGTGTCATATTTGGGAAGTGATTTTAGATTTACTGAGAAAATAAATAAGAAAGTTTAACAATTTTCTCTGGAAAGTAAAAGTATTCTCCATTGGGCCTCTACATGTATGATATTTGGGGGGGGGGTTAGTGTGTTCCAAATGGTAACAGGAATTGTCCCTAGCACTATGCTCAGGGGTCACTCCTAGCCATTTTCAGGGTTGGTAAGGTGGTGCAGGGGATCAAGCCAGTGTTAGGATCGTGGAAGGCTCAGACTTTAGCTAAACACTGTAATATATCTTTGGTGCTAAATGTGTATTTAGATTTTAGAATAGTGACAGAATGATTAGTGTATAACATTAAATTTATTTTATATAATTTAAAGTATCTTTTTATTAATAAAAGAATATTGGAGCAGTTTAAATAAAAATTATAACAAATATTATGTCTATTTTTGCCACAAGCCCGACCCTAAGGTGCAAATCACTAAATCAGGCACTCACCTAAGAGAATGGAAGCATTCTCTATGAGGAATCATCATTAATACCATTATTTTATACCTTAAGGTATAGAAAAGGATGACTATATTAATTTGTTATTTAGTTTAGATTAGGGTAAAGGTAGAATGATAAAAGTTTTATATAACACTGATATTGTCATATTGTAAATATTAATAATGTCAAACTTGGAGCATGACATATATGTCTACATATATATACATACATATACATATATGTCATGGGTAATATCATTCTTACCTTGTTAAAATTATTATGAAACAGACTGTTGTGGTTTGAATGAGTTTTAACTAATTGGTAGGTAATGAGTGAAGCTTTCTTTAATGAAACTGAAGATTAAGGGAAATTTGTTTGTCTTCTATTCTAGAAGTCTTAGCAGAATATTTAGGTTTGAGAAAAGTAGGTAAAAGGCAAGAACTAAATATGTCTATCATATATTTGAACTAAGCCAGATACACATGGATTACAATTTGACAGAGATGGAGCTTTTTGCATTAATCTCAGCTTTCCAATGGAGATAGAATCATTTTTGTTGAAAGTGGATTATATGATGTTGAGGAATGTATATTTGACAAGAAAAGCAATGATGATGGTGAAAAAAAGAGAAGAGAATACTGCTTTTTAGTCACTTGCCATTTAGTTATTTTTTCTGTTAGCAAGGACTCTCAATTTTTTCATTGATCAAATGCTATCTACATAGAAACCATAACATTTCTGTAAGACAATAAGAGGATTCTTTTATCCTGAGCAGAGGATATATTCAAGATTTAGTACACTATTGCTCCCTCCCTCCCTCCCTTCTTTCCTCCCTTCTTTCTTCCCTCCTTTCCTCCCTCCCTCCCTCCCTTCTTTCCTCCCTCCCTTCTTTCCTCCCTCCTTCCCTTTCTCCCTCCTTCCCACGTACCCTCCCTCCTTTCCTTCCTTCCTTCCTTCCTTCCTTCCTTCCTTCCTTCCTTCCTTCCTTCCTTCCTTCCTTCCTTCCTTCCTTCCTTCCTTCCTTCCTTCCTTCCTTCCTTCCTTCCTTCCTTCCTTCCTTCCTTCCTTCCTTCCTTCCTTCCTTCCTTCCTTCCTTCCTTCCTTCCTTCCTTTTAGCTAGAGTGGGGTGTAAGTTGGTGGATATATAACACCTAGAAGTGCCTATAACCTTTTTTGGACTTTTGATGGTGTTCAGGGTACCGTATGTAGTGTTGGAATTGAATTTAACATGTTTAGCCCACCCACCCCTCAGATCTCCTGATAATGTTCTATATAAGCTTTAGTTTTCTATAATGAAAAGGAATCTACAAGGCTAGGGTTTGGAGTTACTTTTGTAAACATTTTGTTTGCAAATAGAAGCTATTTATGGAAAGTTGAAACAGATACAGAGAACTATATGGAGAGAGATAACTAGATCCTGTTAGAGTAGTTAGAGTTTCTTTAGTCAATCATTTTAGAAGAACCACTGTTGATTTTATTTTGTTTTTTGCTTGTTTGTTTTAATTAATTTTCTTATACAGTACTTGTTACCCCTCCCAGAGCAAAATGCTAATCTTACCTGATGATTAGACCAGCCCACATCTGGGAAGGGTCTATGGAAGGTAACAAAGGGGTTGCCTGAGGGGTGGAAGAGAGATTAAATGAAAGATTCAGCAAGAGAAGCCTTAGCAGGAAGCAGCATAGAGAGATGATAGAGACAGGATAGATGCAGGAACAGGAAAGAAGCTGCTGAGCTTAGAAGCCACACATAGTGGCTAGGGCCTTATAATAAAACCTTGCCTCCTAAAAATTCATGACTGCTATGGATCATTTCCTTGCTGTGATCGTGAACCCTCAGACTCTCCAGGCCAAAGAAGCTGCAGGTGTCTGACCAGGCCAAGAAAGGCCTCGCCATCCATCCACCAACATCCAGCACCATCAAGGACTCTTATTAATTTAATTAATACAACAAGTACTAATTATTAGTATAGGGTTTTAGGCTTCTTTATGAAGAAGAAAAGAATAGAAAGCTAATACATTTTGGGGGTATAATATGAATCAGGCTTGTCAAGACTCTTTATTAAGAATAAGGAACAGAACTTTTTTGATGAAAGAATTATTGCCATACTTTACTGCAAATTTATACATGTCTTTCCTCAGGCATGCTCAGCTTTTTATCAATCTCAACATTTTTCCATGAAATTTCTCATTTTCTCAAGTCACATGTTGAAGAAGCTGATGTGTCGGCTTTGTAGACATTTTTATTCTCTGTATTTTGGAGCCTTGATGTTCAGGGCAATCAAACAGTGATCACTTCATATTTTTCATTCCATCCTCAAAAACCACAGGGCTCTTTTTCTCCTGGCTGTTAGAATAAAAAGATTATTTCTCTCTCTTTTAGAAAAATGCTGCTTTGACTCCTCACCAGCTTGCCAGCTGGATTGCAAGGCCATCACCTAATTACCTTTATTAGTAAGGAAAAGTTGTCATATTTGTCCCTGGCTGTTAGAAATTACAACACAAGTGCACTCAAACTCTTATTAGTGGTTAAGATTAAACAAAGACTCCAAATTCAGATAGTTTTATAAACTATTATCTTGAGCGAAACAGGACCGTTTGACGTGAACAGATTGACAATTGGCAATACAGAGTGAAATGAAAACTCTCGATCTCCCATTGTAATAAATGCTAGGGCACTAGAGGGTACTAAGGCTTGTCACCTTTTCCGTACCTTTTTCAGTCCCTGGCTCTGTGGGTGGGAACCTCATAGATCTGCATACCTTAAGCTATTGTGTAGGAACTCTCTAGAATTTCTTTTCAAATTATTAGCCATCTTGTCATCTGAGGCTTCGTCTTGCCTGACCGAAATTGTTGGCTTGCATTATTCAGTAATTGAATATCATTGTATTACTGCAGTAATGTGGACTCCCCAAAGAAGTCACATTGTACTTCCATGCATTAGTTTACATTGTAGAGTGAAAATTGTCCAAATAAAGGCAGCAACATTCTTGGGATCTGAACCTCATATTTCATAGGAGGAACATTGATAGTAAGAAGAATGATATAACATCCTGGAATCTTATATAATATTTAAACACTAATAAATATGTTTATGCATTCTATTACCTCTTTTTATTTTTCTCTTTTCCTTTCTGAAGTTGTAATATGCAACTGATAACAGATGAAATATTTTACTATTTTCCTAGAATTGTTTCAAAATTGAGTAAATCTGGAAATGGTATGAATCTCTCTTTAATGAATTTTAGATTTAAGGGTCATTCCTCTAACCTACAGATTAAAATACTCTAGATAAGGACATACATATAACCTAATAGTAGAATGAGGCTAAAAGCTCAAGTTTCTAATTATTGGAACCTTTTTAGTATTGCATGATACTCTCCATTAAGTTCCTTAGTTTTATAACTATTTCTTTATACTTCTTTATGTACTGTGCACATTGATAGAGCGATAGTTGATTTACATAGCAATTTGTCTCTTACAACAGTAATTTTTACCCATATTTTTAGTGTATCAGAATAATTTTTGAGAGAAACATTGGATATTCTTTTCAACTGTTTTGTAGGTGATTAAGCTGAATTTAAGAGCTTAGTGCTACAGAAAGCAGAGTCAACTGCAGATTTTCTGAAAACAAAATAGACTCTTCTAATGAACTAATCAGAAAGTCAGCTGTGTCATCTAGTAACCAAGTCGATGCCCTTTTGAGTGTGAAGGAGGAATCTATTACTAATCTCAGAAGAGAAACAGACATTAAGCAATGTGATCATCCTTAAGTTTAGTCTTGTGTTGGTCAGTGAAGAAGGTCAGATATTTAAAATTAGATATGTAATGAAAAGAAGGAAAGGATTGCTATTTTAATTGCTTTAGATGTAAAATAGAACTCGTTTCAATATTATGTTAAAACATTAATATCAGTGAAGAAGTTAGTATTTCTATTTCTTGGAAAAATAGTTTTCTAGTTAGTGTTTGAACATCAGCTTTTCTTATGTTATAAGGTAAATAGATTTATCTGCTTCAATTATTTGCTATAGAGAATGACAGTGTTGCATGAAAACATGTAAGATGGGCCATTATCTTGGTCTTTGTTTAGGGGTAAAGGTTTGGGAAATGTGCATAGTTAATTTATGTTAAAAATTAAGATATGTAGATTTTAGTGACATAAATAAGCTTATAGGCTTACAGAGGCTATGTGAGAAACTGATGCCCAATGGGATAAGAACAACATAGTCCAATAACATGAAAGAGCATAGCATGCCTAAAGAATTCTCCATCTCCTTCTTCCAGTCATTCAACTATCAAAATTAGTTAGAATATGTAGACTACTGATCTACACAAATACATTACTTAATAGCATCAGACAATAAAAATAATGAATGTGTCTCTGTGCAGTCAGCATATATTAAATATAAAACTAATTTCATGACTAAATAGAATACTAAACGATACCTGAAGAAAATGTAATGATGGGGGGAAAAGCCATTTTCTTCCTGCCCCCAAAATTAGATTATGGAAATTGCACCATCAAAATGAATTAATAGTTGGCTTAGGAAAATTCTTAAGCCAGAAAACAAATGCATAAATTAAATGTATGAAATGAGGTTAATGTTAAAGTAACATAGACAAGGAGAAAGCTTTGACATTGGATGGGAGAAGTACAAGAAAATGCTCATGAATACTTTGGAAAGCAGTGGAAATTTTCCTTTGTCCTCCAGCCATTTTCAACCATTTCCATCTTGGCTTGTTGGCTATTACTCATTGGCTATCAAGTTTACAGACACTGGCAGGCACTTAGTGATGAAAAAACCAGTAAGGTAAACCATGCTGTCTGGCTGATTAATTTCTTCTATGCCATTAGTGGAGTTTCTCTGTTTCTTCTTTTCATAGTACTTTATTTCACAGCTATTTTGAAAAGATCCCAACTGTGTTGATATTTTACTAGGAACAGGGACATGGGGAGAAACAATGAAAATGTAGGCACCTCATGGATCTGAGAGTAGTGATGCAAGTCCCACAGCCTTCACATATTCATGGAACCGCTTTCCAGAAATGTTTCACTTTTCTTTGAAAATGAAGGCAGTGAAAGGAATGGTTATTATCTGAAATTACAGAAATGCTGAACAAGAATATGATAATATGCAAAGAAATATAATATAATAAATATAATATGCAGTTAACAGATGTAAATCGTAGAGTCTTGTGTCTTGTGTTGAGGCCTTTCATATATTCTATGAGCATATTCATTTGCAGAAGGACACTGTTTTTAGAACAATCTTCTCTCCCCTCTTGGTTATAGGGGTTTATATGGAAATTGACTACCTAAAGAAGCTGAATTTGTGAACTAGACATCTCAACTTAAATTTGTGCATAAGCTGGGCACTTCAGACATTTTCTTTTCTTTTTGGTTTTCACAGAGAATACTTGTCCTTTTAGTGATTGAAAAAAAAAAAGTCTCTCCTCAGGAAACTCCAGGTTATGTTGTATAGCAAATAGGCTTTTCTGCTTGGATCATCTACTACAGAAGTAACAACTAAGCTCAAAGTTGCCAAGCCAAAATACTTCTGTGAACTAGATTTGGAGGATAATTGGAATGCAATTTGACAAGATTACTTCCAGACAAACATCTGGGACTGGGAAGCGGAGGTAGTGAGAGAAAGAAATGTCTTTCATTTTGCTAGGAAACTGGAAATAAAAATATGTTGTTAAAGAAGTTGCTTTACATGTTTGGGTAGTAATCAGCCTATATCTATTTTCTATTCACATTTCTTAACACAGTCTGATTATTGTATTTTCTGATTGCAAATGGTCCCCTTTCTGTTTCTATAGTCACAAAAATATGCTTGCAGAATGAAATTTAGGATATATATTTAAAAAAAAGGTTTTATTAAGGAATCAAGAAAAGAGCTCAAAAGTGGATCCCCAAGTATAATCCGTTTCACCATATGGTTGCTGAGCATATCCAGTAATCCAGTGGGAAACCTTCAGCTTTGAATAGGGTTTAGCCATGAACTTGACAGAGTGTAGGCTCCTTACTTTCAGTTAAAGGTCTCATTTTCATGTGTTACTATCATACGTATCTTTGACTCTTCTCTCCACTGGTTTTATATGAAGCAAAAATAACCATGATACCAAAAGTAAACAGAGGGAGATAAAGAGATTAACTAGAGATACTTAAAAACTGATTTTCCTGATATAAAGATTGTCAATGGAAAATTAGCAAATGGAATTCAACATATTATCAAAAAGTTTATACACCAAGGATCATATAAAGAGATTCAAAGAAAGCATTTGAAATGACCCAGCAGGCATTCATGGTAAAAAAAAAAATCACCAAAATAATGGAATTTTCTCAACATACTAAAGGTTATTTTGTACAAGCCTGCAACAAACATTATGCTCAGTAGAGAAAGACTAAAATATATCCCATTTAGATTGCCCACTCTCATCACTTCTATTCAATGTTCTGTTAGAATTACTAGAAATTATAGTCATTATACAAAGAATGTCATTACACAAAAAATAGTCATTACACAAAGAAAATATATTAAATAATTCTATAATCAACACTTATTATTTTGGTGTGTGTATGTTGTAGATAATGGTGGGAGGTGGGTCATATCTGACATTGCTCATCGTAAACACTTAGCACTGTATGGAGATTGTTCCTGCTGGTATTCAGGAGCTCATGCACTACCAGTTGGTCTTACTACATATTGTCATAGTTGGACTTACAAATAAAATTTGAGATTTCTCTATTTAAATATTTTGTTTCTAGTATCTTTTATAGTACTGCATAATCTGAAACTATGAGTGCTTGAATCCTTCCTTTTCAGCCTAAAGTCTAAGCCATCTGATACTAGTATGGCCACCCTGATATTTATGAGAGTTGTTTGCTTCAATACTTGTCTTCCAATCATTGACTCTGAGTCTGTGTTTACTCTAAAGAAATGGCTTTCTTTCTGCTGTGTACAATTATAGTCAAAACTGAATACATTCTGATTAGTGTCTGAGTCTAGATAGAAAACAAGTCCCACAGGGTTTCCCTTAGTGTTGACAAACAGGCTTTGGAAAGCAGATTTTTGTTGGCACTATTGACTTCAATATGTTTTAAAGATAACCTAATCTTTCTTTTTGGACTAAAGTCATGAATTACTTAGCATCATCATCACACATTACACAGTCACCTTGAAATATGGAGCTAGCTTTAGGAAGAGGTCAGCAATATCAATACTACCAAATTTTTGATGACTGAAAGTTATCACTTTGTTAAAAATGTGACATCTTAGGGGCTGGAACAATATACAGTGGGTAAAGTGATTTGCCTTGCATCAAAACTGGGTTTGATCCACAGCATTCCATATAGTTTCTTGAGCCTGCCCAGAGTAACTTCTGAGTGTAGAGCCAGGAGTAATCCCTGACTGATGTCAAAATTATTAGAAACTCAGAAATGTAGTTTATGTATGCATTATGCCAGCTCCATGGACTAACTCTACTCTTGAATAGAGAAATATCAAACTATGAAAAATCATGAGTATACCAGGCACACAGCTGAAGAAAATAGCAATCCTGGAAGGAGAGGTAGAATCAAGTCCTTTTTCTGCTAAAACCACCTGCATCCACCACCCACAACTGCCACTCTGACAGTAGCTCACCTTTACTACTTACCAATGGCTCTCTGCAGAGACACCAAACTGTATAAAATTCCAGGTATGCCTGTATTTGGGCTGACATCTCCAGGACTATTTTTGGAGAATGGATACCCTATACCTGCCATCTCATACTTCCAGAAGGTCTGGCAGTAAAAGAAAACATGTCAAAAATACAGTTGCAATATCTGTATTCAGCCAGCTCCATAGGCTCCATTTTTAAAATGCTGTCATCCTCAAAGGAATACACCAATTTAGAAGCCAATGTGTAACTGAATCCACCTAAGGTTCAGAAGCAAAAGAAGTAACAGAATGATCAATAAGCAACAAAAACTCACTAACTCTTTTGACAATGACTTATTCACTTCATTGCAACATACGATAATTTTTGAAAATTCTCATTGCTATACTTATTTGTTTTTTCTTTATTTTTAATTTTTTGTTTGTTTTGTTTTGCTGTTTTGTTTTGTTTATTGGGTCACACCCAGCAGCATTCAGGGGTTACTCTTAGCTCTACTCTCAGAAATTGCTCCTGGAAGACTGGGGGGTGACCCTATGGAATGTCGGGATTCGAACCACTGTCCTGGATGCAAGACAAACTCCCTACCTCCAGGCTACCTATCCAGCCCTTCTTTTTAAAATTTTTTTATAATTTATCTTCCACTTACTTTGAATCATATATATGATAAACTATGTCAACTATGTGATACATGGTCTTTAAAGAAAGTTATTTATATAATATATGTACATATGTTTATATAATCATGTGTATATGTTTATATAATTATATATATACATATATAAAAACAGAAATGCAGAGCCTTAAGCCAAACTCTGTCTTAATCTATTCTTTTTATTTACTTTTTTAACAGAAGAATTTATTCTCTAAGCAATGGGTTCAAACTTGGAAGAAAGAACTATGTGTGTTAAAATTAGGAGAATGTAGCAAAGTGAATAAGTGGGGAAATATTTGACCCTAGATTTTCTCAGAAGTATAAGTAGGCTATGATAAAAAGTCTTTGTATTCATAAGTTTCATTTGGTATGTAAACATAAGAAATGTTGGTAAGGTCATGTTCTTGTCATATAATAATAGAAAGATGTCTCATGTTGGCTGCTTTGGTGAGTTATAGATTTCTGCAACAGTAGCTCAATTATTTTTCAAAAAGCAGCTGTCCTTTCCATCTGTTTGATGTTATGATGATTGAGGGTCACACACAGACTCGATTTTGTTGCTTGCCAGCAGATCATGATCAGATCAACATTAGATGTGCGAATACCTAACAATCACACAAACTCAGTTTTGATTATAAAATTTGTCAAAACTGTGTCCCAGAGTTAGGGAATAAGTTGTTGGTGGATAGCAGATCCCCAGGAAAATTGACTTTGTAACATCTATATTTCCAGCATCCTATTGAGCTCAGAGATTTAGATGCACGGTATTAGAAATCCAGTAGATGTGTTGGAAAATGGTAAAGTGCATGGAGATGTGAGTCACTAACTATTTCATTACAAGTTATAAGGTGACTTAAGTAGTATATGAATACAGTTAATATGCAATTTCAAATTAAGATGCCAAGATCACCAACGTCTGCTTTTAAATAATTATTTAAGAGTCATTTTATATATTTCGGAACCAATTATCCACTTTATAGTTTTAGAAAATTCAAAGCAATAGAGGTGGAATGATGATGATGATTACAGTTAGTTTTATTTTGGCCCCATTTTTCTTTTTTTAAATACAAAATTTTAATGTATTTGTCACATTTGAATTTTGATATTCATTAATTATAATTTTTTTAAAATTTTTATTGTGATCATAATGGCTTACATATCTTTCAGATTAGTATTTTAGGTACATATTAATACTGAATCAGGGGAATACCCATCACCAAATTTGTCCTCCTCCCATCCCAGTTCCCTTTCTGCAACCCATATCCCCCACCATCACCCCCCCCCGGGCTGCTAGAGTAGGTGGTCCCCTCTTTGTCTAGCTTACTATTAGTGGTCATATATCTGTTTGGTCCCTCTCTTGTTTCCCCCTCTATTTAAGAGGTGGAGCTAGATAAATCGAGTTATCTGGTTTTGTTTGAAGGAAAGAAAAGCAATACAATGGAGTACAAAATAAGAAAAAATTAAAAAAAAGTCAAATACTTTGAAAATGGGCGGAGACCTTCTAGAGGCTTCTAACCTCAATTTGAGAGAGGATGTGAAAAAGGTAATTGAAACCCCACAACAATACAGAAAGAACTATCAAATTAAATATCCAGTGAGCACTACAGCAATAAAGACAAGCACCACACAATAGTCTCGGTCCTGAAATCAGATCATGCCGGAGTGCAAAAAGATAAAAGATAAGATAAAATATAATAAAGTGAAATAAAATAAAATTAGAGATATCAACTTCAATATCTACACCAAAATAAAGACGTCAAAAATATCGATCAAACAATAAATAAATGTGTGGAAAGATGATTATTTTGTGTGTGTGTTTTTTTTCCCCTGCATAGGCACATTAAGTATTGGGGACATTATAGAGGGAATTCCCTTGGCCTAGGAGTTACAGGGTTTCTCCATCCCTGAAGTATACTGTCATGGGATTAACTGTAGACTCCCTGCATGATTATTTACTCTCCCCTCGGTGCTTTTGTGGTGTATGGAAGACTTCTGCTTCATCTTGGATAGTAAAATCAGACCTCTGTATCTAGAGATCTTGGTGACTGGGCAGCTCAAGAAATGGAGCTTATGATGAAGGCTTTCTTTGTGGTTCTAGGAGTTCTGCATCTTCAGTGTCGTTTTAATCCATCTTCTGTAATTGGTTGGTCTTGGTCATTATATTGCTAGGATAGAGCCTGGGATAAAATTTTTCGTTATGTTTCCGGAAGACCCATTCAGTTGTGGTTGTCTTAGTCAGACCTCTGGAGTTGGAGATCTTGCTTGTTGAACAGATCGTGGACCAAAAGCTAGGCTAGAGGTTTTCGTTGCTGATGTTGTTGTTGGTCCCAGGATGCATACAGTCGAGTCCTGGTTGTAACAACCAGTCATCTGTATATAGCGATCTTGGCTTTTGCTCAGGTCAAATGGTGACATGTTTTCTGATTTTGTCTTATCGTTGGCTGATGAGGAAGGACAACTTACTTTTTAGATCAAGTTGTTCCCATTTCCTCATTGTCAGGTTATAAATTTAGAACTGGCGCATGTTGGCATCAGAGCAGCATTATGAATGCCCTGGAGGGTATTTGGTTCCTGAAGCTGTTGTGGAGAACTCTGTCATTTCTATGACTGGGATCCAGGAGTCAAGGCTGGACAGTCGGTGTCTAGTTCCCTGGAGTCTAAGTTAGTTCCACATGACATACGTTCAGGTTGGGAGATGTCTCTGTGTTGTAAAGAAGTATGTGTTCTTGTCCCTAGTAGATAAGAGTTTGTTTTTACACGTAAAATTTCCCCTTTGTTTAATATGTCTTTGCAGGAAGAAGTGGTGCTACATTATATTGCTGGTGGATTTTGGGTGGTGGAGAAAGAATAAAACAGACACATGCCAAAAACTAAAAATATATATGCTCACACATATCTAAAGAAAAAAAGTTTCTTTTTTTTAAAAAAATAAAAGATTAAATAAAAAACGTAATTAAAGGAATAAAGTGGGTCCAGGAGGGATAGCATGGAGACAAGGCATCTGTCCTTCCTGCAGAAGGATGTTGGCTCAAATCCCGGCATTCCACATGGTCCCCCATGCCCACCAGGGGCGATCTCCAAGCATAGAGCCAGGAGCATCCTCTGAGCGCTGCCTGGAGTTACCCAAAAGAAGCAAAAACAAGTCAAATCAAAAAAAAAAAAAAAACTAAAACAAAACAAAACAAAAAACGGACAAGAATAAAAAAGAAAAGAAGTAAAAGAAAGAAAAAAACAAAAAGGGAGGAAGCGAAATAGATTATTTTACATTTGGGGAGAAGCAGGGTAAGAGGTAGTGTTATATAGCTCTATACTTATGATGAAAGTGTAGGCTTCCCTATTGTCTTTTGAGATTTCCTTGGGAGGTGTGTGGACCAGGCAGGGAGGTAGAGTTCTTGCAGTGGGGGTCCTTTGGAGCTAGTTCCGGTATCAAGTCACAGTCCCCCTTAGGGAGAGGTGATTAGGAGGGCCACACTGCATGAGTCAGTGAGGGTGTTGGTTGTATTTTCTTGCTGAGAACGAGGTGAGATCTTGAGTGGGTGTCTCTTCACTTGGGTAGTGGGTACTGGTTCGTTGGGGTAGGAGGTCAGTCTTGATGCCTAATGGATTAAGAACTGAGGATGAAGAGTTACAATGTGGTGGGGATATCGGGTGTGGGATTGAGGGGTGAAGGGATAGTCAGATTTCTGGAGGAGGGGGAGGGAATAATATATAGGAGGGGTTATATGGGGTATAGGTATGGGTTGTTTGTGGTTTAGGTTTGTCCCTTAAGGAGGATTCCTATATCTGTGTGCTCCTGCCCACATATAAACATATAAAAGTTAGCTTAGGTATATTTTAATGTAGAGAGGTGGGGAGGACAAGAGGTGTGCTGAGTACAAAAAGATAGGTAAGTATAGTACTTGTAAGGAAAGGAAACTAAAAGATCAACTTTTAGATATGTATAGGTTTCGTGTCTCGAGTACTGACCGCTGTGTTAGTGAGGTCTATCTATATAGGTGTTTACCCTTTGCAGTATTGTCCACAGCACCCTATAAGTCAGCTTTCCTTTCCTATAGAGGAGGTAACTGTGTGGTTTTTATTTGACATAGATTGAATTGATGATAGTGAGGAAGAGAAAGTGGAAGAAGAGGGAGACAAGAAGTGAGAGAAGGCAAAACAAAACAAAACAAACCAACAATCAAACAACAACAGAAATACAAAGTAATGAGAACAGAGATTACAAGAGCAAGGGCCTGTTAGTTTGCTTGAACATGTTCAATGCTTAGGCCCTGTAGTAAAAAGTCTGTAGGTCACGGTTGTTACTTCAGTGATCTGGCTGGTCATGTACTTAAGGCATAATCTAGAGATAAAGGGTATATTAAAGAGTTTTATCCGGCCATTATCATGATTCAAGATGAGTATGGTACCACCATAATATGTTCACCCTTTGTCTCCAGGAACCCCTATGAATAGAAAAACTTGTGTGGACCTGGGAAACCTCAGAGATGCGGGCCTTGGCTACATTTTTCAATACTTGAGGTAAATTTCCACCAGTTTTTGGGAGCCAAATGATTTAATAAGCTCCATCCACATGATAGAAGACAGTCTCATTTACTTAAACCATGGGCTTAAATGTGAGGCACAGTTATATGGCTATATTCTGATTCAGTTAAGTCATGAGATTAATCATTATACTAAGTCTGAAGTTTATCATTTTATAATTTGTTATGAGATTTAAAGAAGAAATTTTGTGAGAAATAGACTGTCAGAAACTGAGGAAAATGAATTATTAATTCTAACATTAATAAAATGTTTAATCCAAACCTCGCCAACAGAGAATTGGAGTACCAGAAATATCATCAGTAATCAGGTAGTCAAAATAGAGAATAAATAGAAACAGTTAAGCATAAAATAAAAAATGTTCATGTTCAAAATCCCCATTTAGCATGCATATTGAGGTGGGAAGAAACAAATGTCTGATTTAAAATTAACCTTTAGTCAAGTACTATCGAACAAATAGCATGGTAGATTTTGCAGATCAGGATTGAATAAGCTGCCATTTCTGCCTCTCAGAATATTATAATTTAGGATAGATAAAATCTGGATTCCTCTACCATTATTCTATTGAGGCATTATATAGTTGTTGGGCATGATAGTTTGTGTGTGTGATAGTGGTATAAGGAGAGACTACAGAAATGGGCACATTTTACTAAATTTATCATGTAGGAATTTACCAAATTGAATATGAGAAGTAAACATTTAGTATAAAAGAAAAGAATGAAAGAAGTTCTGAGAATATAATTATTGACTATATTTTGTGAGATAGAGAAAATAAATGTAGATAATAAATTGAAAATAGGTCAAAATATTTCCAAGAAGCAAACAACTTGCAAATGAGGCTAGTGCCTGGTAGCCTTGAACACTCTGCAATAAGTTTGGGTTTCAATATTTGGAGAGTAGAAGAGTAACATGGTCACACTACTATGTTATAGACTAGACATAGAGTATATAATACTAACTAGGACTTTTTCTTTAAAATTTTCGGTGAGAATAATCTTTTCCCTCATAATGTACTCCTTTTTCAATATTTGCCAAGCTCTTGGGATCTCATTTATATCAACGAAGCAATACATCCTGCTGAAGAGATAGGGATTTAAGTTGAATTTGAATTGAATTGTACTGACGATATACTTTAGATTGAGTTTATAAAGAGGGCAATAAGTTCTAAGATGCAATTTATGTTCGGATTCTTCAAGAGTCCTATAATGTTCACCTCAGCATAGTTTATCTGATGAGTGGTTTCAGTATTTCAGATAAGATAGTAACGATAGGAAACCAAACAAATTAAGTCCTTGAGGCTGAGGATTTATTCAAAACAAATAAGCATATGCTTAAAACTAGTGATATAAACCAAGAATAAAAATAAAACGGAATGAAGTGTGAAGGATGGATGAGCCTGTTTTATAATACTGTTTCTCAGATGGTGCTACTTGATCATTCTTGAACTAGTGAGGGGATAAGCTAATTATATATCTAGGAAGACTTCCAGACAGAGAACACTGCCAGTGTGATGTCCCTGATAATGAGCTACTAAAAGAATTGTAATTAGACTTGTATAGCTAGAGCAAGTCATAAAGAAGAATGCTAGAAGATAGCATTAAGAAGAACTTGGGTCAGTTCGTCAGGGAAAGGGAAGTTGTATATTTTTAGCATTTAATTCTGTTTATAATGTTGACCTAATTTTTATGAGAAAGTTAGTGGCATTATTCTATTTGTCTTATGCAGAAAATGACTTTCTGCCAGGAATTTGAGATTCAAGATACAATGTTAAAGAAGGGAGACCAGATAAAATAATGCAATAGTTCATATGAGAAATGATGAAGCCTACCATTGTAAAACTAGAGTTCATAAATGTGGCTAACATGTACTATTTTAAATTTTGATCCAAAGGTATTTTTATGTAGTTGAGTGTAAGTATGAGATAAAGAATGGAAAGTGATAATTCATAGATTTGGTGTCATTTAAAAGGAAAGGAGAACCTATTGAGATGGGAAAAATGGTGAAATAAAAAAGCTGCTGAACTCTTCCTGTGGTGTTTTAAAAGACCAGCGTGTGTCTATTAGTGTTTTTTAATTGAATTGACAATTATATTACCTAAATCTGAGGTATATATTAATAAAAATCAGCAGGTTACTATAAATGGGCATATTAAAACTGTACTAAAATCACTACTAAAATGCCACATCTGTCCATTTTTATTAAGAGGAAAGACCTACAAGGTATCATGTATAGTGAGATTGGTATTTCTTAAGTCAAATACCAGATGACGATTTTGTCATATTTTAGAAGATATCATAATGATGACCAAATTAAACTGTGTCTTTAAATATTTAAGTGTAGGGTACCTATCTGAGACCCACCCATTTCTGGGAGGGGTCTTGGGAACCGGATAATAGGTGTGACCTTACCTGCAAGACCCCGCCCATTCCTAGGAGGTTCCTGGGCGGGGTCTTGGAAAGAATAGATAAACCTCTGAGCCAGGGGATTCGGCCCTTTTGCCGTTCCTCTCTTTGCCCGGCTGGGCTCCCTGGCTTTTGGATCTTGGCCCTTTGGCTCTTTGGGCCGCATGGAGCCCAAAGGGAAGATGGCTGAAAAGAGGATAAGATGCAGGGCAAGCCTAGAACGGCTGAATGCTTGAAAGGTTATGACATAGGCCACACACATGTGATGGCTAGGGCCTGAATAAAGATGATTCTTCCTGAAGCCTGCGTGTGAGTGAGTGATTTCACCTGGGCGACTCGCCAGGCTGCATGGGGGATGAAGCCATGTGGCTGGGGCCTAAGCACAAAGGCCTCCATCCATTGCCATCCAGCCCCATCGTTATTTATTTAACTCAACATTTAAGCAGTTAACTATTAGTGATATTGGATTTAGGAAGAGTAATGGAGACTGAATTAACTATAACAGTGTCTATATATATTAAATAATCTTATTTTATGGCAAACAATTTTTTAAATGAAATTTAGTGGCAGAAGAAATTAATGAGTCTACAGTATTTCTTCTGATCTTATTTCCTTCCTTCCTTCCTTCCTTCCTTCCTTCCTTCCTTCCTTCCTTCCTTCCTTCCTTCCTTCCTTCCTTCCTTCCTTCCTTCCTTCCTTCCTTCCTTCGTACCTTTTTTCCTTCCCTCTTTCCTACCCCCTTCCTCGCTTCCTCCTCCCTCACCTTTCTTTCTCTCCTGATCCTCCATCTCTCTTACATCCACACTTGTTTTGCACTGAAGAATAAATGCTCCAACTTTACTTTGATTTTAACTAATTTTTTTCTTAGTACATAAAATGCAGAGGAGTTAAATATAAAAAGAGAAGCAGTATATCTCCAAGAGTGTTGTATGAAAGTAAATTGATTTTCTTAATTTTCCGATACACAAAGTGCCACTTTAATTATTGCTATGTACTTTATATAGATTCAGAGATGATATAAAATTTTCCAAAAACAGTTTGATTGAGTGGCTCACATGTATTGCAAGGCTTTTTTTAAGTGATGGAAGACTATTTTTATTGAATAAAACTTCCTTAGAAAGATGTGAAAAAAGAGAAAGCAAATGGAAATAAATGTTCAAGACAGAACATGGGCTTCTCCAGAGAGGATAAAAAAGCAAGCAAAAATACTTAAAGACAAACAATTGAGATGCATTTTCAAGGAAGAACATAAGTTTGAGAGCACATGTTTTACAGCACTGACATCATCACCAGAAATCAAATTTAATTTGATTTTAGCAAACTTGGTACATTATATATATTAAAATTATTACTTAATTTTATCATGTAAGATTTTATGACTCCCAGTCTTTGTTCAATACCACAGAAAATAAAGATTTAGGAATGTCGTACTATACCATTATGGTATTCATTTCATAGAGGCTCATTTGGGACATGTTAACAAGGTACCAGACAAGTTAGAAGTTTTGCTCATAATTAAATTTGACAGTAGTATCAAAGTTTTCTCCAGAAATGGAATGATTTCTGTATATAAGACAGCTTTTAGTATAAAGAAAATTGCTTTATCAGATGTCCCCTGTACAGTCCAAGAAATTCAGGGTAATGAGACTGACACAATGAATAGTCAAATGTGACTCATAGGCGATTTATTCATTGGTATCTTAATTTTAATTGATTCTGACAATTTGGGGTTTATGGAACATTACTTTTCACTGAGCCTTTAGGTATGCATATCCTCATTTTTTTGACAATTTCTACCAGGCTGTAGTTCAGTCAATGCGAGTGTTTTAAGTTGCTGAAGAATGGTCTATCTTCTCAATAGTAATCTAGCAGACTAATAAATATGCAGTAGAAAGAACCTTCATCTACATGAGAAGAAAATGACATTACATCTTCAGGGTTATTGAGAGTTGTTCCTTTTTGCTAGGCATGCCTTAGATAAATTAATTCCAACTTATACTCTCTAAAATATCTAAAATAGATATTTTTTCTAAAATATCTAAAAATTAGTCAGTGCTCATAGAATATGAAGACAGGATTTTAAAATAATTTCTTTTTGGTAAGGGTAAAATTATAAATGGATGTAAATTCATTTTCCCTTAAAGACATATTAATTTTTTTCATAAATTTTTCAAATTGTTAAGTGAAGGAAGATTAGACTATTAGGGGCTATAAATATTCTTTAAGTGAATATAGTATTAAAGAACATTTTATGGCTATAGTAATCAGCTGCAATTAATCATTGAAGGGTTGCTTAATAATCAAAACTATTTAGTGTTATTTTGATGATTCTTAGAAAATTTTAAAATACAGTTTTGGAAAATCTATATAAATTGAAAATAAAATGAAATATATACCTTAGATTTTTTTGGCCACATATCATTGTACTTACGTCTTACTCATGGCTTCATGCCCAGGAATATTTTATGTAGAACTTAGGGAACCATATGTGATATCATATATTGAACTTATCCAGCCACATGTAAGGCAGGTGACTTATGCACTATATTAGCTTCACTCTAGCTTGATTTAGTTTTACATAGATTTAAAGTACTCTGAAATATTGCATTTATATTAGTAATTAACATATCAAGTTAGTTTCTGTAAAACAGAGATATTTAACATGCATTAACTGTTGTGACAGCTGAAGAAACTGAGTATTGAAAACATTATGCAATTTCTCAATCTTAAATAGTTAGAAATGAAAGATTCAGCATTAAAACAGCAATCTGGTAACTTTTCTTGATGCCTAAGCTTATTGAAGACAATTTATATGGGGCGAGATGATTTATATATGTAAATTTAGAGGCTTGTATTTAATCAGTGGAAACTGGCATTAATGTCAAGATCACCATCACAAGTAACACTAACTGTTACTAGGGGTCTTCTAAAGATAGGATATCTTCCCAGAACATGTGATCTAATTGATTAATGAGGAAACAACTGGAAAAGAAAAGAATATTTCTTAAGTTTACAAGAACTAGCATTATGAAAGTCAAAGAATGTCTGAGGAGCGGTTACTAGTTGAGAAGAGATTTGTCCGGGGGACCAGATCCCCCCCACGCCAGAATGGTCTTCATGGCCAGATCTGGTAACCTGGGCCCTGGGGAATGGAATGGTGTGGAGGAAAACTCCTTCTCTACCCCTATGCATTCATTCACAAACTGCAGAGGCGAGAGCTGCACTCAGAGACCCCACATGCCAGGACAGCTAGTCAAAGGAAAATTCTCTTATCCACAGCAGAACCCCGATAGGGGTGTCTTTTCTTACTGACAGCCATTTTCAAAAGCGCGCAACAAATATCCTTTTTAACATCGTTCAAAAATATTCTAAGTCTTGACTATTTATAGGAAAGGAAGTGGAATACCCTATATATGGAGGATAGCACTCAAATAGATCTCTGAAATCAGTGTCTATGTGAACGTTACTTTCTTTTTTTTTTTAGACAACTTTATTACATACATAATTGTGTTTGGGTTTCAGTCATGTAAAGAACACCACCCATCACCAATGCAACATTCCCATCACCAATGTCCCAAGTATCCTTCCTCCCCAACCGACCCCCGCCTGTACTCTAAACAGGCTCTCCATTTCCCTCATACATTCTCATTATTAGGAGAGTTCAAAATGTAGTTATTTCTCTAACTAAACTCATCACTCTTTGTGGTGAGCTTCCTGAGGTAAGCTGGAACTTCCAGCTCTTTCTCTTTTGTGTCTGAAAATTATTATTGCAAGAATGTCTTTCATTTTTCTTAAAACCCATAGATGAGTGAGACCATTCTGCGTTTTTCTCTCTCTCTCTGGCTTATTTCAGTCAGCATAATAGATTCCGTGTACATCCATGTATAGGAAAATTTCATGACTTCATCTCTTCTGACAGCTGCATAATATTCCATTGTGTATATGTACCACAGTTTCTTTAGCCATTCGTCTGTTGAAGGGCATCTTGGTTGTTTCCAAAGTCTTGCTATGGTAAATAGTGCTGCAATGAATATAGGTGTAAGGAAGGGGTTTTTGTATTGTATTTTTGTGTTCTTAGGGTATATTCCTAGGAGTGGTATAGCTGGATCGTATGGGAGCTCGATTTCCAGTTTTTGGAGGAATCTCCATATCGCTTTCCATAAAGGTTGAACTAGACGGCATTCCCACCAGCAGTGGATAAGAGTTCCTTTCTCTCCACATCCCCGCCAACACTGTTTATTCTCATTCTTTGTGATGTGTGCCATTCTCTGGGGTGTGAGGTGGTATCTCATCATTCTTTTGATTTGCATCTCCCTGATGATTAGTGATGTGGAGCATTTTTTCATGTGTCTTTTGGCCATTTGTATTTCTTCTTTGTCAAAGTGTCTGTTCATTTCTTCTCCCCATTTTTTGATGGGATTAGATGTTTTTTTCTTGTAAAGTTCTGTCAGTGCCTTGTATATTTTGGAGATTAGCTCCTTATCTGATGGGTATTGGGTGAATAGTTTCTCCCACTCAGTGGGTGAGACTAATGTACATGGGACATTCTCCAGGATAGACTACATGTTAGCACATAAAACATACCTCCATAATATCAAAAGGATAGAAATTTTGCAGGCTGCCTTTGCTGACCACAAAGCTCTGAAATTATATGTGAACTACAAAGGGACACAGAAGAAAAACTTTAAAACCTGAAAGTTAAACAGCCTCATACTGAATAATCAGTGGGTCCGAGATGAAATCAAAGAGGAAATCAAAACCTTCCTGAAAACAAATGACAATGGAGACACAAACTATCAGAACCTATGGGACACAGCAAAAGCAGTACTTAGAGGAAAATTTATAGCTTTGCAAGCACACATCAGGAAAGAAGAAGGGGCATACCTGAATAGCTTAATGACACAGCTCATAGAATTAGAAAGTGCTCAACAAAAGGATCCAAAAATAGGGAGGCAGAAGGAAATAACAAAGCTGAGAGCAGAGATCAATGAAGTCAAACCGGAAAAAAACAATCCAAAAGATCAACGAAAGCAGAAGTTGGTTCTTTGAAAAAATAAACAAGATTGATAGACCACTGGCAAAACTAACAAAGAAAGAGAGAGAAACTTGATAACTCGTATTAGGAATGAAAAAGGAGAGATCACTACTGATATGGTAGAGATTCTAAGGGTAATCAGAAACTACTTTGAGAAACTCTATGCCACTAAAAATGAAAACCTAGAAGAAATGGATAAATTCTTGGAATCTTATAATCTTCCATGATTGAATGAAGAGGATGTAGCATATATAAACACACCCATTACTATTGAGGAAATTAAGACAGTAATCAAATGTCTGCCCAAAAACAAAAGCCCAGGCCCAGATGGATTTACTAATGAATTCTTTCAAACCTTTCAAGAGGAACTACTACCAATCCTGGCAAGACTCTTTCATGAAATCGAAAAAACAGGAAAACTTCCAAATAGCTTTTATGAAGCCAACATCACCTTGATACCTAAACCAGACAGAGATGCTACAAAAAAAGAAAATTACAGACCAATATCGCTGATGAATGCAGATGCAAAGAATCTCAACAAAATCCTGGCAAATAGGATTCAATGCCTCATTAAGAAGATCATCCACTACGATCAAGTAGGTTTCATCCCAGGAATGCAAGGCTGGTTTAACATCTGTAAATCTATCAACATAATACACAATATCAACAGCAAGAAAAATAAAAATCACATGATCATATCAATCGATGCAGAGAAAGCATTTGATAAGGTCCAACACCCATTCTTGATCAAAACTCTCAGCAAGATGGGAATGGAAGGAACCTTTCTCAATATAGTTAAGGCCATCTACCACAAGCCAGAGGCAAATATTGTCCTCAATGGAGAAAAACTAAAAGCCTTTCCTCTAAATTCTGGCACAAGACAAGGATGTCCTCTCTCACCACTCCTATTCAACATAGCACTGGAAGTACTCGCTATAGCGATTACGCAAGAAAAAGATATCAAGGGAATCCAGATAGGAAAGAAAGAGGTCAAGCTCTCACTGTTTGCAGATGACATGATACTCTACTTAGAAAACCCTAAAGACTCTACCAAAAAAGCTTCTAGAAACAATAGACTCATATACAAAGGTGGCAGGCTACAAAATTAACACACAAAAATCAATGGCCTTTCTATACACCAATAGTAATAAGGATGAAATGGACATTACGAAAACAACCCTATTCACTATAGTGCCACACAAACTCAAATATCTTGGAATCAACTTGACTGAAAATGTGAAGGACCTATACAAAGAAAACTATAAAACTCTGCTCCAAGAAATAAGAGAGGACACGCGGAAATGGAAGCACATACCGTGCTCATGGATTGGCAGGATTAACATAATTAAAATGGCAATACTCCCCAAAGCACTGTACAGATTTAATGCGATCCCCCTAAAGATACCCATGACATTCTTCAAAGAAGTGGATCAGGTACTTTTGAAATTTATTTGGAACAATAAACACCCTCGAATAGCTAAAGCAATCATTGGGAAAAAGAATATGGGAGGAATTACTTTCCCCAACTTTAAACTTTACTACAAAGCAATAGTTATCAAAACAGCATGGTTTTGGAATAAGGACAGGCCCTCAGATCAGTGGAATAAGCTTGAATACTCAGAGAATGTTCCCCAGACATACAATCACCTAATTTTTGATAAAGGAGCAAAAAATCCTAAATGGAACAAAGAAAGCCTCTTCAACAAGTGGTGTTGGCACAAGTGGGTAGCCACTTGCAAAAAATTGAACTTAGACCCCCAGCTAACATTATGTATGAAGGTAAAATCCAAATGGATTAAAGACCTCAATATCAGACCCAAAACCATAAGATATATAGAACAACACGTAGGTAAAACACTCCAGAACATTGAGAACGTACTTTCTGTACAGTTGTCCTCTCTGATTGCCGAGCCTTATCCTTAAACAATTCATCTATACAATGTAGATAGCCGCTCTTATATATTGCCCCTCCACACCCAGAGACCCTTCTACTCCCCCATATCCCAACCCGGATTTGTTATCTCCCCCTTATTTAATCCTCTTTACCCTCAGCTCTTAACTCGTTAGGCACCAAGACTGACCAATCCTTCCCCAACAGATCACCATCCAGCTCCTCAATGAAAGACACCCTCTCAATCCCCCATCTCGTGTCTCAGCAAGAAAACACAATCAACACGTCTGCTGACTAAAGCTTGTGACCCCTCTCACCCCCATCAAATCGTGGACTGTTGCATGATACCGGATTCAGCCGCAGCAAATCCTCCAGCTCAAGGACATTACAGGACTCTGAAATGCTGCAAATTATATCTTAAACTCTAGACCAAAGTCTGTGATATGAAAAAGTGCCTTGGCTTTCACCCCCACAAGAGTATCTCAGAAGACCTAATTGTGAGGGCTATATTGCCAATGTAAGCTTAATACCTTTATAATAATGCATCTTAAGATATGTATTCCTAAACATACAGATAGCCTCCCCATCACTTTCTTTTTTCAAATACCTTTTTTCCTTTTTTTTCTCAATTTACTTTTTTTATTTTATCTCAGTTTTATCTATTTGTTCTATTTTTTATATATACATATTTTCTCTAACCTTGCCAGTTTTGTGCTGCTTGGTACAAAAACCAAGAAAATGTCTTGCCTGGGATAAAATCTCAGACTACACCACAGATAATGTATATGTAGCCTGTCATCCTTACCTGGAATAGCACCAGCAATACAAAAGGACACCATACGTTTTTGTATAGGCACAGTAAATAAGGAGAAATCATGGACTCAGACACAAGATCTTATCTTCTAAGGATAAGAACTCACACTTTTTATACAAGGGTGCCTCCCATCCTAGACATATGTCATGTGGATACAACTGAGTCTCCACAAGATTGAATAGTGTTAGTTCATTCTCAAATCTCAGATCCCAGACGTAGAACTGAAAAAACTCCCTGCAACAACACCAGCAACTAAGCTCTATTGGGAGATATGCTTGTGCCAGTGTTAATATGACAACGAGGACAGCGAGGAAATGACAACTTGACCTAAGACCAGGAGGTCCTATCACATCACCTAACACTAAGTGGAAATCAGATGTATGTCCTTTGAACTATGAAAAAATAAGAGCACTAACTACAGAAAACTGACTTTGACAACCGTGACTGGGCAGAACTAACCTTGAGACCATTAAGAAAAACCCTACCCTAGGCTATAGCCTAGGTCTTTTACAAAAATCAAGATTTCTTAGTACACAGGCCTAATTCTGACAACAGAGACTGAGCAGAACCTTTGGAAACCATAATTTTCTAGACTTCGGCTTAGGGAATGAGCAAAAACATGGAGCACATGATACAGAAAACTGAACACACCAACAATGTTGGAACAGAACCTCTAGAACCTTAAAGACTCTAACCTAGGCCTTGTCTAAGGACCTGTGCAAATACCAGATTGCTTGATACATTGGCCTTATTTTCTCATCCACAACTGAGAGGAAAGGTTCCTCACACCACAAAACAAAACAAAACAAAACAAACCCCTGGGATATGGCAATGAGAAGGTATGGAGCCAGTGGTTGTTCCCATGACAATATGTTTCAAGAGTGGAGAAACCCTGAATCTCTTAGGCCACAGGAATTTCCTTCCTTCCCCAATACTTACTGTGCCTATACAAAAAAGAAGAAAGAAAGAAAGAAAGAAAGAAAGAAAGAAAGAAAGAAAGAAAGAAAGAAAGAAAGAAAGAAAGAAAGAAAGAAAGAAAGAAAGAGAGAGAGAGAGAGAGAAGGAAGGAAGGAAGGAAGGAAGGAAGGAAGGAAGGAAGGAAGGAAGGAAGGAAGGAAGGAAGGAAGGAGGGAAGGAGGGAAGGAGGGAGGGAGGGAGGGAGGGAAGGAAGGAAGGAAGGAAGGAAGGAGGAAAGAAGAAAGGAGAGAGAGAGAAAGAAAGAAAGAAAGAAAGAAAGAAAGAAAGAAAGAAATAAAGAAAGAAAGAAAGAAAGAAAGAAAGAAAGAAAGGAAGGAAGGAAGGAAGGAAGGAAGGAAGGAAGGAAGGAAGGAAGAAAGGAAGGAAGAAAGGAAGGAAGAAAAGAAAGAAAGAAAGAAAGAAAGAAAGAGAAGGAAGGAAGGAAGGAAGGAAGGAAGGAAGGAAGGAAGGAAGGAAGGAAGGTGGGGTAACACAAAACCCTGCCACTCCACCACTTTTTCTGGTTTTGTTTTGTTTTTTTGTTTTGTTTTTGATATTATTTTACTTCTCTTTTTTCTTCCACTTTTTTCTTTCTTTTTCACTCTTGTGGATATTATTCAGTGATTTTTTTTTTATTTTTAGTAGTTGATAACAAATTTTTTCTTCTCTTTTCCTTAAACTTTTTATCTCCAACAGAATAGCACAACTTGAATCATTCAGCCTCATAAATTGAGGGGGGGGGAAGGATTATACCAGGACCAGTCATATGAGCATGTAGTAAAAATAAAAAATGACTAGACTGGAACATCAAACAGAACAGATACCCAACCTACAACAAGCTGTAAAGTGGAGACCAGTTACACTAGTATTCTGGGGGGGTAAAGGAGGGAGTTATGGGAGACATGCTGGGAACAGGAGTGGAGGGAGGACAACATTGGTGGTGGGAATGCCCTTCATTCATTGTCACTATGCACCGTAAATAATTCTGTATAATAAACTTCAGTCACAATAAAAATTAAAAAAAAAATAACAGTGGTGAAGGGATGTATATTGGAGCATTGTATAATTGAAACTCAACAATAAACAACTTTTAATCTCTAAAAAATAAATAAAGGATATGTCTAAAGGAAAAAAAGAGGTTTGAAAACTAGTTGAAATAAATGTTCTGGGGATTGGGCATAAACTTTCTATACTGAGGCAAATACAGTACTGGAAACCAGTGAACTTTGAACTTGGAATGTATATATATCATAACATCAGCTACATAATATATATGCTGATTGTAATTACTGCTTTATACTTAGGTAAAAAAAATGTCTCTATACTTTGTAGAAGCTGAGTACTTAAGGGTGAGAAAAAGATTGTAATCTGTGCAATTTTGTCTCTAATGGTTTATCAAAGATGATATAAAACTGGTACATTTCTCTTATACTAAAATATTTTTCTAAAAGTATAAAGTATATTTAAGATATATTTATTAAAATATTAAATATCAAACCATTTATTTTATATTAAATATATTCTAATATTAAAATATTATATATATTTCAGATATATAAATATTTTAATGGAAATTTTAACATAATTTTAAATTATTTTCACAAGATTAATGTTAATTTCTTTTATAATGTTGTATGAGTGATTAAAAATATACAATATAATGTATGGACCATTAATACTTTCAGAATAAAGATGCTATTTCTTCTATTATAAAGTTATTTAGATATAAAAATTTTAAGAGCTGTAACTATGAAAATATTTCACTTCTATAAAGAAAGAAGACTCTACTTCTTTTTGTTTGTTTTATGTACAATATTAATGTAATACAACTGGCATCTCTTGGAAGAAACCAGCAATAGGATTGGTGATTTTTACAGTCTGCAGAGCTGGGGATGCTTGAGCTACCTCAAGAGAACTTAGAGGCTTCTTGAGTCATACCCAGTATTGCTTAAGAGAACACTTGGTTTTGGGGATAAGAATCTAGGTCAAGCACGTGCAAATCATGTTTTAATACTTATACTGTTACCTCATCCATTAACTTTTTGTTGTTGTTATTGTTTTGTTTAAATTGTAGTTTAGGAAACGTGACTATAATAGAAATAGATATACTTGGATGTACAACATCACTGCACCTTCTAATCAACAATATGCTAGGGCTCTCTAACACTCAGTCTCTATTTTTAAGAACCAGGATATTTTCTTTTTTTTAAATATAGTTTTTATTTAAACACCTTGATTACATACATGATTGTGTTGTTTGGGTTTCAGTCATGTAAAGAACACCACCCATCACCAGTGCAACGTTCCCATCACCAATGTCCCAAGTCTCCCTGCTTCCTACCCAACCCCCCGCCTGTACTCTAGACAGGCTTTCTATTTCCTTCATACATTCTCATTATTAGGATAGTTCGAAATGTAGTTATTTCTCTAACAAAACTCATCCGTGTTTGTGGTGAGATTCATGAGGTGAGCTTTAATTTCCAGCCCTTCTCTTTTGTGTCTGAAAATTATTATTGCAAGAATGTCTTTCATTTTTTTAAAAACCCATAAATGAGTGAGACCATTCTACGTTTTTCTCCCTCTCTCTGACTTATTTCACTCAGCATAATAGATTCCATGTACATCCATGTATAGGAAAATTTCATGACTTCATCGCTCCTGACAGCTGCATAATATTTCATTGTGTATATGTACCACAGTTTCTTTAGCCATTCATCTGTTGAAGGGCATCTTGGTTGTTTCCAGAGTCTTGCTATGGTAAATAGTGCTGCAATGAATATAGGTGTAAGGAAGGGATTTTTGTATTGTATTTTTGTGTTCCTAGGGTATATTCCTAAGAGTGGTATAGCGGATCGTATGGGAGCTCGATTTCCAGTTTTTGGAGGAATCTCCATATCGCTTTCCATTAAGGTTGAACTAGACGGCATTCCCACCAGCAGTGGATAAGAGTTCCTTTCTCTCCACATCCCCGCCAACACTGTTTGTTCTCATTCTTTGTGATGTGTGCCAATCTCTGTGGTGTGAGGTGGTACCTCATAGTTGTTTTCATTTGCATCTCCCTGATAATTAGTTATGTGGAGCATTTTTTCATGTGTCTTTTGGCCATTTGTATTTCTTCTTTGTCAAAGTGTCTGTCCATTTCTTCTCCCCATTTTTTGATGGGATTAGATGTTTTTTTCTTGTTAAAGTTCTGTCAGTGCCTTGTATGTTTTGGAGATTAGCCCCTTACCTGATGGGTATTGGGTGAATAGTTTCTCCCACTGAGTGGATAGCTCTTGTATCCTGGGCACTACTTCCTTTGAGGAGCAGAAGATTCTCAATTTAATATATTCCCATCTGTTAATCTCTGCTTTCACTTGCTTGGAGAGTGCAGTTTCCTCCTTAAAGATGCCTGTAGTCTCAATGTCCTGGAGTGTTTTGCCTATGTGTTGTTCTATATATCTTATGCTTTTGGGTCTGATAATTGAGTGAGGTCTTTAATCCATTTGGATTTTACCTTTGTACATGAGGTTAACTCTCAGTTCAATATTTTGCAAGTGGCTAGCCAGTTATGCCAACACCACTTGTTGAAGAGGCTTTCTTTGCTCCATTTAGGATTTCTTGCTCCTTTATCAAAAATTAGGTGATTGTATGTCTGGGGAACATTCTCTGAGTATTCAAGCCTATTCCACTGATCTGAGGTCCTCTCTTTATTCCAATAACTATCACTTTGTAGTAAAGTTTAAAGTTGGGGAAAATTATTCCTCCCATATTCTTTTTCCCAATGATTGCTTTAGCTATTCTAGTGTGTTTATTGTTCCAAATGAATTTCAAAAGTGCCTGATCCACTTCTTTGAAGAATGTCATGGGTATCTTTAGAGGGATCACATTAAATCTGTATAATGCTTTGGGGAGTATTGCCATTTTAATGATGTTAATCTTGCCAATTCATGAGCAGGGTATGTGTTTCCATTTCCGCATTTCCTCTTTTATTTCTTGGAGCAGAGTTTTATAGTTTTCTTTGTATAGGTCCTTTACAATTTTAGTCAAGTTGATTCCAAGATATTTGAGTTTGTGTGGCACTATTGTGAATGGGGTTGTTTTCTTAATGTCCATTTTTTCCTTATTACTATTGGTGTATGGAAAAGCCATTGATTTTTGTGTGTTAATTTTGTAGCCTGCCACCTTGCTATATGAGTCTATTGTTTCTAGAAGCTTTTTTGGTAGAGTCTTTAGGGTTTTCTAAGTAGAGTATCATGTCATCTGCAAACAGTGAGAGCTTGACCTCTTCCTTTCCTATCTGGATTCCCTTGATATCTTTTTTTCTTGCCTAATCTCTATTGCAAGTACTTCCAGTGCTATGTTAAATAGGAGTGGTGAGAGAGGACAGCCTTGTCTTGTGCCAGAATTTAGAGGGAAAGCTTTCAGTTTTTCTACATTGAGGATAATATTTGCCACTGCCTTGTCATAGATGGCCTTAACTATATTCAGAAAGGTTCCTTCCATTCCCATCTTGCTGAGAGTTTTGATCAAGAATGGGTGTTGGACCTTAACAAATGCTTTCTCTGCATGTATTGATATGATCATGTGATTTTTATTTTTCTTGTTGTTGATGTTGTGTATTATGTTGATAGATTTATGGATGCTAAATTATCCTTGCATTCCTGGGATGAAACCTACTTGGTCATAGTGGATGATCTTCTTAATCAGGTATTGAATCTTATTTGCCAGGATTTTATTAAGGATCTTTGCATCTGTGTTCATCAGCAATATTGATCTGTAATTGGTCTGAGTTCTAATAAGAGATAAAGTGAGATGCATTATATCCCTTCAGCAACAATATTGCAAATCACAGTGTCTAGAGAAAAAAGGAAGAGGAGCGAGAAGAGAGAGAGAATGAGAAGAAAAATATTTGTCACGTAGTCAAGCAGTGGGAATAGCAGGAGGGAAATTGGGGCCATTTTTGGCAGGAAACATGCTCTACTGAAGGGTGTTGTACATTGTATGACTGAACTCAATCATGAACAACTTTGTAAATGTGTATCTCACAGTGATTCAATTAAAGAAATTATTTATAAATGAATACATAAGTAAAGTAAAATAATTTCTCGATATGAAAAATTACTCTGATATTCTTTATACTTGTGGCTTATTTTAAAATGTTGAAAATTATTTTAATAAATTTTATACAAATATATGATCATATATTTGCATAAGATTTTGTAATTAGCTACAAAACAAATATTTATTTTATATGAATCTTCTATATGATTTAGATACATATATATTTTGTGTAATACATGCAAGGTTGATTTTGGCAAAGTTTGTTAGTGGAAAATATAGAATTTTTAAATATGGTGAGAAATCTAAAATGCTTTCTAAAAATTTTCTAAAATATTTAAACTTTTCTAAACATTTTCTAAAATGCATACAGCAGGGTTTTATTCCTTCATATTTTCAATTTTGGCATTTTTAATGAACTTTCCTACTGTAGTAACTTGGCTATATTTCATGATTTTCTAAACATGTCTTTTCATTAGATCAATATTGTGTGTTTCTGTTATCAAGGCTATATGCATGCTATTGTCAAATAAATTGAGTATACTTAATTTTCTTCTTTGCACATCTGTTCCCCCTGTCATTAATAATCATCTGGTTTATTCATCTTTCTACTTAGTTTGCTATGGATTTATCATAATTTATTCCTAAATTATCACTCGTTACCCAAATGCCTTGAAAGACATTAATCTTTTCAAGTTCTTGAATAAATCACCTACAAACATTGGCTGATTTTTAACTCATTGCAGAGCTCATGACTTAGGATATTGTTGAGGTTTTCCTTTGTATTTTCCTGGGATGGTGACTCCCATTCCTGTGTTCTATTATATTCTTTCTTGGCTTATTTTTCAAGCTTGATAAAGCACATTTACTAATAACATAAGAAAGTGTAAATGACAGGAAAAATGAAAACTTGCAGCTCTGAAAACTCTCTTATTAACTTCAATAATATTTAAAAATTGCTTAGAAGTCTGCCTGGCACTCTGTAAGCAAATAATACTAATGTTGAATAGTTTTAGTTTTCACCAATAATTTAAAAAAAACTGTATTTTACATTATAAATCAATTTTTCTCAGAATTTTAGAGATATTTACTTTGTTTTCTCAGTTTGTGTGAGATTTAATAAATCAATAATTTGAGGTGATTGATGCTTGTCAGATCACGGGGTGCTGGGGATTGAACATAGAATGGACAACTGTGAGGTAGGCCCCTTAGTCCAAGCACACTTTCCACTCCATATCCACACATCTATTGCCTCTTTTACTTCTTAGATTTCCAATTGTTTTGATGATCAGATTCTTGGTCATTAATTTGTTCTTTTAAATTTTAGCTACCACAATTTACAATATTGATAATGCTAAGGTTTCATGAATAAAATATTTTATAATCATACCTTTCATCAGAATGTCTGCTTCCCTCCACCATTGCCCCAGTGTATTCCTCACATCAAATTACCCCTTCATTTACCATTCCTTATGGTAAGCTTGAGTTAAGAGGAAATAGAAGTCAAACATGTAAATTACTTTGTTTCTTTATATTTCATCTATGGGATATATAATTTTATTTTTGACCCTCACTTTTTGACCAACTTCAATGATACTTTCTTCTTTTTAATTAGCTTTTTTAAGCAATGTGGCTACAAAACTGTTCATTATTGAGTTTCAGTCAATACAATATACACCATACTTTACCAGTGTATTCTTCCAGTCATCATTGTCTCCTGTTTCCCTCCAACCTCAACTCCCACCCCTGCCTTGCTCTAGCGCAAGAAATTTGCTTCATTCTTTCTCTTTCCTTTTTGACACTGTGATTTGCACTATTGTTAATAAAGGGGTACCTATCTTGTTAGTTTATTCGCTTTCAGTTCTGAATTTTTGTCCAGAGCAATCAGTTCCAACTATCATTGTCCTTGTAGACCCTTCTCTACTTAACTGCATTCATTGTTCTTTGTGGCCAGTTTTCTACCATTGGTTGGATCTCCTGACATTTTTTTCTATTTTTCCTAGGTATAATTACCATACTATCTCTTATTTTTATTAACAAATGATACTTTCCAGATCTAGCATGTAGCATCAAAATGCATATTTCATCTTTTATAATAGACATTAATATTCCATTTTTCTAGGTGCCATAGTTTTTTTAATCAATTATATATTCTTAGTACTTGAGTTGTTTCCACATTTTGACCATTGTTATGAGTGCTTCAATGAACACAGGAGTGCAAATACCTTTTCTGAATAGAGTTTTTTGGCTCTAGGGGTAGGTGCCCCCAAATGGAATTACTGAGTCATATGGAAACTCAGTAATTTTTGAAAAGTATTTATATTGTTTTCAAAGAAACTATGTCAGTCAACATTTACACCAGCATTAAATGAAGAATCTGTTCCCCAACATTGCTGGTTAGGTTTGTTTTTTACCCAAATATGCACCAGTCTATTATTGTTATACAATATTTTATTTTCATTTTGATTGGCATTTCACTGATAACAGATGAAGTAGAGAAATTTTATATACTTTTTAGACATTTGTATATTTTTCTTAAGGAAGTTTCTTTTAACCTTTTACTGTCATTTTCAATGGCTTTTTTCTAATAAATTTCTACCAGTGCTTTATATATCTGATATATTAACTTTCTCAGATAAAATGAGAAAAATTATCTCTTACTTTCTTATGTGTAATTTTATTCTGGTCATAATTTCTTTTGTGGAACAGTTTATTAGTTTGAGATATCCATAACTTTCTACTTAAAACAATGAAATAAAAGAGAGAGAAAAATTTAAAAACAATTGCATTCACATTTTGTCTCAGAAAAATCAAATGCTTATTAACAAATAGGTGATCAAATTTCACAAAAGAAACTAAGAATAACAAGTAAGAGAAATAAAAGAAGACATAAGGAAATAGAAACATATCAACTGTTCATGGATTGGAAGAATTAATCATGTCAAATTCAAAATCTTTGCAAAGCATTATACATATTCAATGCAGTCTCTATAAACTTAAATATGACTTTTTAAAATTCATATCTCAAATGCTGTTGAAATTTATATAAAGAAATTAACCCTCTATTTATTTTGATAAGTTCTAAGAATAAAGAAACCTGAAAACTATACTATACAGCTATAAAATCAGAGGGGGAGATAAGGGAGGCATCAAGACCAAACAGGGGCAAGGCTACTAAGTAGTGGGTTGGATACAGAGGGGAACACATATTCTAGCCGCCCTGGGGGTGAGGGAAGAGGAAATGGGAGGTAGGACAAAAACGGAGGTGTAGGGAGGACAAATTGGTGATGGGAATCCCCCCTGATTTTATGTAAATATGCACCTATAATGTTATTGTCAACAATATGTAAGACACTATGATCAAAATAAACATTATATATATTTAAAAAAAAAGAACTAAAAAAAAAATCAAAACAGTATGGTACTGGGAAAGGACAGATTCCAAAGAACTGAGAATCAGAGACAGAATCCCAGGTAGTTGATAATTCTTTTTTTTTTTTTGATAAATGATCAACTATTATAAAGTGTATCAAGGAAAGCCTCTTCTTTAAATGCTGATGAAAATATTTGTAGGTCACATTTAAAAGTTTAATTCAGACTCATTTGTGATACTGCTCACAATATTCAAATCAAAATAGATAATAATAATAATGGATTAAATAGATTAAATATCACCTCTCAATCTATAAATAATATTGGGGAAAGCATAGGTAGAACAATCATGACCATGAATCTAGAGGGATCTTTAAGGTGTTAGTGCTATTTGCAAAACAAAAAGAAGCACAGATAAACAAATGGATCTTCATTTTTTTAAATATTAATATTTCACATTTTTTATTTTATCTAATATTTTAAATTTCCTCCATTGTTCCAATATTTTCATTAAATAAATGTTTAATTTTTATTTCATATTTTTCTAAGTCTACTTTTTATTCTTTATTACTTCCCCTAAAATATATTAATTTTGTCTTATGAATTTAGCATCCTTTATTATAGAGAATTAGTGATAGTCTGTTTTAAATATGTTTTTCTGAATGGAGTTCTAATTTTTATATATTGATTTAATTAATTTGATTAGGATATAGTTTTTAATTTTCAAGATTACCTATGTTTGGAGATGGGTAGATAACATGTAAACCACATTGCCTTACATGTGGTTGACCTGAGTCTGATTCCATGTACCTCTTCCAGTTCCTTAAACTTTGCCAAGACAGATCCCTAAACATAGCTGGGCATTGGCCAATAAATAAACCAAAATAAAGCAAAAATCTTCATTTCCTTGAGTTTTGGTCTTCATTCAGACTTCATATCTGCATAAAAAAGCATTTGCCAAAATTTCTGTGCAAATGGAGATGCCATGGTTGGTAATACGTGTAATACGTGCCATAGGACATTTTGTTTGCCAATATCATAAAATATTTTATTATCAGTTCATTGTATGCCTGGAAACATATTCTTCAAAATACTTTCCAGAGAATGTAAGCCCTTCTGTCAAGATTCTGCTTGATACATAAACTTTCACTCATTTCCTTAAATTTAATGTGGAACTTCCAATGTTGTTAATGATATTCTCCTTATAGAGAATAGAGCCTCCCACTTTCTAGATTTATAAAGAACATTGTTGTAAGTAAGAAGAATGGGGAAGAATATGAGTTTCTTTTTTTTTTTTTTTTTTTTTTTTGGTTTTTGGGCCACACCCGTTTGACGCTCAGGGGTTACTCCTGGCTATGTGCTCAGAAATCGCCCCTGGCTTGGGGGGACCATATGGGACGCCGGGGGATCGAACCGCGGTCCGTTCCTTGGCTAGCGCTTGTAAGGCAGACACCTTACCTCTAGCGCCACCTTCCCGGCCCCAGAATATGAGTTTCTATCTATCATAGACATTCATCCTTTCTTTACATGCCACTATCTAAGAGAAATTTGTATTACTGATCCCCAGGCCTTTTGCCATTAGTGGTACAAATAAAACTAATAATGACTTGGCTTTTCTCTTTTTGGTATTTTTACAAATCTGAAAACCCAGTTATCATTTTTTCATTTGCTTTCTAGCTTCTAAAATTTTATTGTTTATTTTGTCATTGCCTAGTAGGCAATGCCTAAATTGAATAATTTAAAATAAGAACAGAAACAACATAATTTTATTGTGATTTCAAAAAAAGAATAGATTGCAATTACATGTACTTAGGTAACCATAATTACTTTGAAAGTTTGGGATATATTTAGTTTAGGGGTATATTTAGTTTTGTTTAATTGTCAAAAAAAAAAAAACTACCAGAGGGATTTGATATTGTATGAGAACTTTCCTTTTCCCATAATTGGAAATGTAGCACAGATAAATATATGAGTACAGAAAACAAAAGCAGTGGATATAAAGGAGAAAGCACATGCCTATTGGGAGAAATCTGTATTTAAATCATCTGCCAAGATAGTAGAAATTATTTATCTGATATCTTCTTTATTTATGAAATGATAGAAAAATCTGTACCTCTTAGTTGTATGTTTAGATTGAGTATTATCTAATATGGTGTCCAGTAAAGAGCATTTCCTGGCCAATATAAGAAATACATTTGGAAGCACATAATAATGAGACCAGAGTGACTGTATTAGACAACATTTTTTGATTTATATAATTTCAAATTTTGTATCCCCAAGGATTAACTAATTGGCTAAAATATATGACTTCAGAAAGTCACCCTCAATTTCCAGCTCCATTACTTTTAAAATAATAAATTGTAAGTATTGAGTCATACTTATGCTGAACTTATTTTGTTTGGGGCTATACCCAGCAGTGCTCACTCAGGTTTTACTCCTGACTCTGTGATGAAGGATCACTCCTGGTAAATTTGGGGTACCATATGTGGTGCTGGGGATTGAATCAGTCAGTCACTTGCAAGACAAGTTCCCTATCCACTGTACTATTGCCATACTGGTTTAACTAATGTGAAAATATAACTTTTAGGGCATATATCTGAGGCTAATTGAAATTGGCACTTGTTGAGAGAAGTGAAATTGTCTGAGCTGGAGTTGACTATTATGGAGTGAGAGAGAGAATAGAGGGAGAAGGAGAAAGATAAATGAAAACTGCGATTGGTTTAACAAAGACACTGATGCAGGCATCAGTCATTGTTAACACAAAGAGATTCTCTTACTTTATCCTGACTAAAAGAAAACCTTCTAAAATTCACAACAGAAGAAAATTAAATTCACCCCAGTGAATAGTTTTGGGAAGTTCACATCCTGCTAGATAAGTAGAGAGAATTTAGAGTGGCATAGTCAAGTCCCTAGGTAGTAGACAAGTATTTAATAGACTTGTTCTTCTGTCTGTAAGATTTAGTTAGAAGGAAAGATAAAAGATAAGCTTTTTCCAATTTACCTGTAATCTTGAATCTTCACCTGTCTTTGCTGTCTTTTCAAAAAAGGCTAATGTTGCTGCTTAAGCATCAATTTCGTGACTCGACTATAAACTACTGTTTTTAACAAAAAAAATCTAACAACACAATAATATGGACATGAATTTCTCAGTCCATATATACTTCATTTGTTTTGCAAAGGAGAATTTTAATTTACTAAATTAAAACTGTTTTCACAAATTAAGCATCGCTTTTGCTAAAATAGATTCTTCAGTGCATTTTTTGTATTATATGTATATTCCATTTGGGGAGGAAAAGGACATTTCTGAATCATTTTGAAATCTAGTTCTTAACAGTTCTCTGAGATTTGTTCCACTTTTCAGCTAGTTGGTGGTTATTACTTAAAGATAGAATGAAAGGTAGGAAATTGTTTTAATTATGTGATAAAGAAAGTAGAAAAAGTTAAGCCTCTGTATTAATTATTTTTTAATAATAATTTTTATTTTGACCAAAGTGGATTACAAATCTTTCACAGTAGTATTTTAGGTACATAGTGACATTGAATCAGAGCATTCTACCACCAATGTTGTCCTCCCTCTACCTCTCTTCCCAGTAGACATCCCATATCACCCCTTTTTTGCCCCTCAGGCTGCTAGTATAAGTGCTCCCTTCTGTGTCTAGCTTGTTGTAGATTGGGTATCAATTCTGTTGTAGTTGGCTTTGGATTTGGTGTTTAAATCTGATCATTTTTTTATTTCTACTCAATGTAATCTTTTTCTTAATAATTTTTATTATGACAAAAGCAAATAACAAATCTTTTACAGTAATATTAGAGGTACATAGTGACAATTATAATCAGGACCATTCCCACAACCAGGGCTGTCCTCCCTCCATCCCCCTTTCCCAACATGCTTCCCTTATCTCCCTCCTTTGCCCCCCACCCCAGTGCTAGTGTAACTGTTTCCTTCTGTGTATAGCTTGTTGTAGATTGGGTATCAATTCTGTTGTTGTTGACTTTGGGCTTGGTGTTTAAGTCTGATCATTTTTTATTTCCACTCAATGTTCATATGGCTGTTTGGTCCTGGTACAGTTCGTGTTATTTTCCCCCTCAATTCATGAGGCAGAACAAGATGATTCAAAAAAAATATTGTTAATACAGCACTCATAATCTGTTGGATTTATAGAACAAAATAAAATGTATTTGAAGATATTTAAAGTGTGTTCTTAAAATACAATGAAAATATTTTAATGAAACCATTGTGATCAATTAAGTTCTTCATAGTTGGACATTTCAGACATACTATGCTTCAGGGCCTATCTTAATACCATTGTCACCCTCCATCCATCAATGTTTCCAGAGTGCATCCCATGCCACCACACCTGTAGTGGAAGCCTCATAGTCCACCCCTGGTGGAATTATGGAATGTGGGTCAAGAAGTGATGCTGACACAGGAAGTAATCCTCACGAGTTAGGGAGATAAAACAGGTTCAGGAACTTCTGTGACAAGTTATCTGCAAACAGGCAAAAGGGTATTGGCAAGCAGACAGGCAAGCTGTGGGGCCAAAAACAGAAGTCATTCTGATCCATGATTTTATGGGAAGAATAGAACTACCCCCATGGATGGAGAACAGGTAGGGTTGGGGCCAATCCAGAGGTTCTCTTACCCAGGAAGATAAAGCACAGGTAAAGAAGAAACATTCCCATTAGAGTGAGAACCGATTACTCTAACACACTCCTATCTGCCATTATAATAATCCTATTTTAAGTTTAGATTGTTAAAATTTCCCTTTTAACAGCATTTGTATGTTTATTGTTTGTGTCTTTATAATTCAAATTTAATTACATCTGTTACTATTTTCTATTCTATGCTCACTAAAACCTAACTCCTAATATAATTTACAAAGAAATTATAGATATTTTTATTCATGTTCCCAACCAATAATCTGTTTAGTCTCATTTACATTATTAGTAGCCTTACTTTCCCCGTTTTCTAATATTACTTAATGTCAATACTGATCTTGACAATTATTACTCATATCTTTTTTTTTTTGCATAATTTTTTTTTATTTAAACACCTTGATTACATACATGATTGTGTTTGGGTTTCAGTCATAAAAGGAACACCACCCATCACCAGTGCAACATTCCCATCACCCAAGTCCCAAATCTCCCTCCTCCCCACCCAACCCCCGCCTGTACCCTAAACAGGCTCTACATTTCCCTCATACATTCTCAATATTAGGACAGTTCAAAATGTAGTTATTTCTCTAACTAAACTCATCACTCTTTGTGGTGAGCTTCCTGAGGTGAGCTGGAACTTCCAGCTCTTTTCTCTTTTGTGTCTGAAAATTATTATTACAAGGGTGTCTTTCATTTTTCTTAAAACCCATAGATGAGTGAGACCATTCTGCGTTTTTCTCTCTCTCTCTGACTTATTTCACTCAGCATAATAGATTCCATGTACATCCATGTATAGGAAAATTTCATGACTTCATCTCTCCTGACAGCTGCATAATATTCCATTGTGTATATGTACCACAGTTTCTTTAGCCATTTGTCTGTTGAAGGGCATCTTGGTTGTTTCCAGAGTCTTGCTATGGTAAATAGAGCTGCAATGAATATAGGTGTAAGGAAGGGGTTTTTGTATTGTATTTTTGTGTTCCTAGGGTATATTCCTAGGAGTGGTATAGCTGGATCGTATGGGAGCTCGATTTCCAGTTTTTGGAGGAATCTCCATATCGCTTTCCATAAAGGTTGAACTAGACAGCATTCCCACCAGCAGTGGATAAGAGTTCCTTTCTCTCCACATCCCCGCCAACACTGTTTATTCTCATTCTTTGTGATGTGTGCCATTCTCTGGGGTGTGAGGTGGTATCTCATCGTTGTTTTGATTTGCATCTCCCTGATGATTAGTGATGTGGAACATTTTTTCATGTGTCTTTTGGCCATGCGTATTTCTTCTTTGTCAAAGTGTCTTTTCATTTCTTCTCCCCATTTTTTGATGGGGTTAGATGTTTTTTTCTTGTAAAGTTCTGTCAGTGCCTTGTATAATTTGGAGATTAGCCCCTTATCTGATGGGTATTGGGTGAATAGTTTCTCCCATTCAGTGGGTGGCTCTTGTATCCTGGGCACTATTTCCTTTGAGGTGCAGAAGCTTCTCAGCTTAATATATTCCCATCTGTTAATCTCTGCTTTCACTTGCTTGGAGAGTGCAGTTTCCTCCTTGAAGATGCCTGTAATGTCCTGGAGTGTTCTGCCTATGTGCTGTTCTATATATCTTATGGTTTTGGGGCTGATATCGAGGTCTTTAATCCATTTGGATTTTACCTTTGTACATGATGTTAGCTGGGGGTCTAAGTTTAATTTTTTGCAAGTGGCTATCCAATTGTGCCAACACCACTTGTTGAAGAGGCTTTCCCTGCTCCATTTAGGATTTCCTGCTCCTTTATCAAAAATTAGATGCTTGTATCTCTGGGGAACATTTTCTGAGTATTCAAGCCTATTCCACTGATCTGAGGACCTATCCTTATTCCAATACCATGCTGTTTTGATAACTGTTGCTTTGTAGTACAGTTTAAAGTTGGGAAAAGTAATTCCTCCCATATTCTTTTTCCCAATGATTGCTTTAGCTATTCGAGGGTGTTTATTGTTCCAAATGAATTTCAAAAGTGTCTGATCCACTTCTTTGAAGAATGTCATGGGTATCTTTAGAGGGATGGCATTAAATCTGTATAATGCCTTGGGGAGTATTGACATTTTGATGATGTTAATCCTGCCAATCCATGAGCAGGGTATGTGTTTCCATTTCCGTGTGTCCTCTCTTATTTCTTGGAGCAGAGTTTTATAGTTTTCTTTGTATAGGTCCTTCACATATTTAGTCAAGTTGATTCCAAGATATTTGAGTTTGTGTGGTACTATTGTGAATGGGGTTGATTTCTTAATGTCCATTTCATCCTTATTACTATTGGTATATAGAAAGGCCATTGATTTTTGTGTGTTAATTTTGTAGCCTGCCACCTGGCTATATGAGTCTATTGTTTCTAGAAGCTTTTTGATAGAGTTTTTAGGGTTTTCTAAGTAGAGTATCATGTCATCTGCAAACAGTGAGAGCTTGACTTCTTCCTTTCCTATCTGGATTCCCTTGATATTCTTTTCTTGCCTAATCGCTATAGCAAGTACTTCCAGTGCTATGTTGAATAGGAGTAGTGAGAGAGGACAGCCTTGTCTTGTGCCAGAATTTAAAGGGAAGGCTTTTAGTTTTTCTCCATTGAGGATAATATTTGCCACTGGCTTGTGGTAGATGGCCTTCACTATATTGAGAAAGGTTCCCTCCATTCCCATCTTGCTGAGAGTTTTGATCAAGAATGGGTGTTGGACCTTATCAAATGCTTTCTCTGCATCTATTGATATGATCATGTGGTTTTTATTTTTCTTGTTATTGATGTTGTGTATTATGTTGATAGATTTACGGATGTTAAACCAGCCTTGCATTCCTGGGATGAAACCTACTTGATCGTAGTGGATGATCTTCTTAACGAGGCATTGAATCCTATTTGCCAGGATTTTGTTGAGGATCTTTGCATCTGCATTCATCAGTGATATTGGTCTGTAATTTTCTTTTTTGGTAGCGTCTCTGTCTGGTTTAGGTATCAAGGTGATGTTGGCTTCATAAAAGCTATTTGGAAGTGTTTCTGTTTGTTCAATTTCATGAAAGAGTCTTGCCAAGATTGGCAGTAGTTCCTCTTGGAAAGTTTGATAGAATTCATTAGTGAATCCATCTGGACCTGGGCTTTTGTTTTTCGGCAGACATTTGATTACTGTTTTAATTTCATCAATGGTGATGGGGGTGTTTAGATATGCTACATCCTCTTCCTTCAACCGTGGAAGATTATAAGAGTCCAAGAATTTATCCATTTCTTCCAGGTTCTCATTTTTAGTGGCGTAGAGTTTTTCAAAGTAGTTTCTGATTACCCTTTGAATCTCTGTCATATCAGTAGTGATCTCTCCTTTTTCATTCCTGATACGAGTTATCAAGTTTCTCTCTCTCTCTTTCTTTGTTAGGTTTGCCAGTGGTCTATCAATCTTGTTTATTTTTTCAAAGAACCAACTTCTGCTTTCGTTGATCTTTCGGATTGTTTTTTGAGTTTCCACTTCGTTGATTTCTGCTCTCAGCTTTGTTATTTCCTTCTGTCTTCCTATTCTTGGGTCCTTTTGTTGAGCATTTTCTAGTTCTATTAGCTGTGTCATTAAGCTACTCAGGTAAGCTCCTTCTTCCTTCCTGATGTGTGCTTGCAAAGCTATAAATTTTCCTCTCAGTACTGCTTTTGCTGTGTCCCATAAGTTCTGAGAGTTTGTGTCTTTATTGTCATTTGTTTCCAGGAACCTTTTTATTTCCTCCTTGATTTCATCTCGGACCCACTGGTTATTGAGCATGAGGCTGTTTAACTTCCAGGTGTTAAAGTGTTTCTTCTGAGTCCCTTTGGAGTTCACAAATAATTTCAGAGCCTTGTGGTCAGCGAAGGTAGTCTGCAAAATTTCTATCCTCTTGATCTTATGGAGGTATGTTTTATGTGCCAGCATGTAGTCTATCCTGGAGAATGTCCCATGTACATTGGAGAAGAATGTGTATCCAGGTTTCTGGGGATGGAGTGTCCTATATATATCCACTAGGCCTCTTTCTTCCATTTCTCTCCTCAGGTCTAGTATATTCTTGTTGGGTTTCAGTCTGGTTGACCTGTCCAGTGTTGACAAAGCCGTGTTAAGGTCCCCCACAATTATTGTGTTGTTGTTGATATTATTTTTCAGATTTGTCAACAGTTGTATTAAATATTTTGCTGGCCCCTCATTCGGTACATATATGTTTAGGAGAGTGAATTCTTCCTGCTCTACGTACCCCTTGATTAATATAAAATGTCCGTCTTTGTCCCTTACAACCTTCCTGAGTATAAAGTTTGCATTATCTGATATTAGTATGGCCACTCCAGCTTTTTTATGGGTGTTGTTTGCTTGGATAACTTTTCTCCAGCCTTTTATTTTGAGTCTATGTTTGTTCTGACTATTCAGGTGCGTTTCTTGTAGGCAGCAGAAGGTTGGATTGAGTTTTTTGATCCATTTAGCCACTCTGTGTCTCTTAACTGGTGCATTTAGTCCATTGACGTTGAGAGAAATAATTGTCCTGGGATTTAACGCCATCTTTATTTCAAAATTTGGTGTGTCTTTTGGGTAGTCTTGTCTTAGATTAGGTCTTTCAGTTTTTCTCTTAAGACTGGTTTTGTGTCTGTAAAGTTTCTGAGCTGTTTTTTGTCTGTGAAACCATGTATTCTTCCATCAAACCGGAAAGTGAGTTTTGCTGGGTATAGTATTCTGGGTGAAGCATTCATTTCATTCAGTCTTGTCACAATATCCCACCACTGCATTCTGGCATTGAGCGTTTCTGGTGACAGGTCTGCTGTAAATCTCAGGGAAGCTTGCTTGAACATGATTTCCCCTTTTGATCTTGCTGTTTTCAGAATTCTCTCTCTATCTGTGGGATTTGTCATTGTGACTAGGATGTGTCTTGGGGTGGTTTTTCTGGGGTCTCTTTTGGTTGGTACTCTTCGGGCATGCAGGATTTGATCACATATATTCTTTAGCTCTGGAAGTTTCTCTTTAATGATGTTCTTGACCATTGATTCTTCCTGGAAATTTTCTTCCTGGGTCTCTGGGACTCCAATGATTCTTAAGTTGTTTCTGTTGATCTTATCATAGACTTCTATTTTCGTCTGTTCCCATTCTTTGACTAATTTTTCCATTGTCTGCTCATTTGCTTTAAGTTTTTTGTCCAATCTCTCCTGCTGTATGGAATTGTTATGTATCTCATCTTCCACAGCACCAAGTCTATTCTCAGCTTCTGATACCCTGTCCCAGAGCTTATCCATTTTGTCATTCACTTCGTTTACTGACTTTTTCAGTCCTGTTAGTTGACATGTTATTTCAGTTTGGAGTTTTGTCATTTCTGCCTTCATATTTTCTTGGTTCTTATTAGTGTTCTGTTCAACTCGATCCATGGTCTTGGAGTCTGTTGAGCACCTTCCATATTGCTAGTCTAAAGTCCTTATCTGAGAGATTGATTAGTTGTTCAGTCATTATCTGGTCCTCAGAATTGTCATCTTCATTCTCTATGTCTGATGCTGGCCTGCGTTGTTTCCCCATTGTCACACTTGTATTGTGGGTTTTTCTACGTGTTGTAGTGGTATTCATTGTCTATATGATGTAGGCAGCACACTCCTCTGGCTCCTCCCTTTCTGGATGGGCTGACTTGCCTCTAAGGGAGGGGAGTCCTCCGTGGATGAAGCCTCACACTGGGTCAAATCTTAGGCCCGAGCATGCAACAGAGAAGACAGTCCAGAGAGAAATGTTTGCTTCTGTGATATAGCGCCGTTCTTAGTGTGCTTTTTCCTTCTTGTTGCAATGGAGGTCTTTCCTTAGAAATAGTGCACGGCCGTGTAGCGAAGCGGAGCGGCCGTGCTCCTCTGAGCCTCTTTTTGCCCCACTCGCAAGAGTTTCACGCAAGAGGACAGTAGACAGACATAGACAGGTCACACTCACAGTCTTTCACAGCTGAGCCCCACTGGGCCGGTGTACTTTCGCGGATTTTCCCCGCCTGGTGTCACACACAGGGAGCCAGCTTTTGCAAAGGTTAGCCGGTTTTTATGACACTTAATTATTTTTATCTAATCATCTCTTTTGACAATTAGCCGTTCATTTGGTTGGCTCTAGTTTTAGTCCAAAGGCTCTAACTCAGGAAAGGCCAGATGGAAGAAACATGACGCCAGGTCTGTGGAAAGGACGAGTACTCCAAGAGCACTGTTTGCAAACCTTCACACATCTCCTATTCGGATCTTTGGGAGAGGGGGTTCCGGCAAGTCGTGATCAGGAGAACACCTCTGGTGTTTCAGAGCTCAACCAGGCGATGTATTATTACTCATATCTTAAATGTTTCAGTTCTCTTCACTCCATCTTTTCTTCTCCTTTCTCTTCTAGCCTTATGGATCTCTTGACAACTACTTTTCACATTTTACACATAGAAACTTGCAGTTTGGTCTTTGCCATCATTTTTTTCTTTCTTTATAATCATCATTGTTTATGCTTTGTTTATAATTAACTTTTCAGACTGGTACTTCTTGACTATAGTGACTTGATTCATCACAGTGTCACAGTCTGTTATAATTTATGACCTAACCTCTCACTTATTTAAAAGCATTAATCTACAAGTGCTTATGAATAATTTACTTTTTAAAATAGAGTCTTATCCTCAATTTACCACAATAAGGATATCAAGCACCCCATTTGACTCTTAATAGTGTGTTTATTAATATAGAGAAGGATGAAATTATAATTAGATATTGTTATAATTCATACTCTTTTATGTTTGTTAAAAAAACCATGAACTGAATTTACTGATCTGTCATTATTGTGATTTGTAAATTGTGGATTTATAAATATGTTGTTTTTTATTTTACCCATGACTAACTATTTTATAGTGGGATAAAGGAAGTATCTATATGTATCAATATCTATATTTTATGAAAATTAAAATGGGTATACAGTTACAATTTTCCACCAAAGGCAATGAAATGTGCAGTGATACTATTTATATTGACATTATGAATAAATATAAAATTATTGCTATGTTTTAAACCATAATCTGATTTTTCTTACTTTTATTTCTGCCATTTTCTTTATCATATGTAGAGTTCTAAATTTGATCTTGAAAATATAGTGATATACAAATTTTTGTTATATTAAGATTTCTGTGGTTTTTCCTTAAAATGTACATGTTTTGCAATTAAATAAGTGATTTTACTAATCATTTAATTTATGTGCTTTCATAAATAAAACCTGTAAAAGCAGTATGAGAAACCTTTTTATATATGTGTATTATATCTTTGCCATAATATGAGTGATATACTCTGAAGAGTGTGTCCCTTTATAAATGTCATTTGTCATTTGTCACACTAATAATTGAAAACTTCTGTTTAAGGATATCTCATATAGTTCCATGCTATTATATCTCTCCTGTATGTTGGTAACTCCTGGATGTGTTTTATAGTATTTCACGTAATTTTTATAACTTTTTATGTAATAAAACTGCAAATATTTATTAAACCCTGAATGGGGCATCATTTTTGTGGATATATGTAATATGCTCTCAAAATACATCAAGTCTGAAATAAAATCAATTTTCATTTAATTACCTCGCTAAACCGGCTATTTAGTGTTTTACAATTTTACAATTTTATAATTATTCACTGGAGTTTGTTTATAAACATTTTATAGATCAATAGCCTATTCCTTTTTCATCCTATATGACTGAAAGTTGCTCTCTTTTATCTCTTAATCTTTGCTCAGTAAATCTTCTATTCTTTCCACTTGGCTCCCCTCCATAGCCCATTGGTTTTCAGATTTTAGCAAGGACCAGAGACATTAAAAGCACAGTTTGTTGAGTTCCAACTGCATACTTTCTGATTAAGTCTAAAATGTCTTTCTAAAATTTTATTTTAAAATGAAGTTCTGTTGATCCTGAAGTTGCTGTTCTATGATGATAAGCTGATTTTAAAGATCCAAGCATCCATTTCATCTCTGCCTTATTTAAACCCTTTTACTCTCTGTGTGCCGCACTTCCACTCAAATATTTGAAATCATGGCATTCTGGTTATTCTTATATCTTCATGCACATATGGCCCTTTGCACTTGATATCTTTTGACATCATCCAGGATTGTTTGTAGGTTAATCTGCTATTAAAATCATCCTACTGAGCATCTCATAGAATCAGGGTAGAAAGCAAAGAGGGGTGTGCAGAATTGGTGGAGGGAAGTGAGCTGGTGAAGGGATTGCTGTTGAAATATTGTGTCATAAAACCAAACCATAAATATCTTATAATTCACAGTATTTTTGAAAGTAAAAAATATGTAAATAAAACAAAACAATGCAGTTTATAATTACAGTTTCAGGTTTTCTGTCTGCACCTAGAACTTTTGCAGATGTATTTATATTATTCCAGGTGTTAAGAAGAAGGTTGTAAAGGTGGTTCACTGCTTGTATCTGGATTGTTTTTCTCAAAAATCATTCTTATTGTACTATTATATGTTCTTATTGTAATATTATATGCTCTAGCATTCAGCACTGGGAGTGAATGCCTATTAAATATCTTTTTTTTTTTAATTTTGGTTTTTGGGTCACACCCGGCAGCACTCAGAGTTTACTCTTGGCTCTACACTCAGAAATCACTCCTGGCAGTCTCAGGGGACCATATGGGATGCCGGGATTCGAACCAATGACCTTCTGCATGAAAGGCAAACACCTTACCTCCATGCTATCTCTCTGGCCTCCCTATTAAATATCTTATGTGACATTTTGAGCCACATAAATAAGCTGGTTCTCTATATTTTATTTCATTTTGTGTGGTGTGGGGTTGAATGGTGGTGGCATGACTTAGAGAGCTCCTCTTAATCTGTTCTAAGGGGCCACTTCTGATAATACTAGACTAACAGGGGCAGATGGTTCAATGTTTAGGCCTGAACATGTGGTTCTGGTTCAGGGGAAACCTGAACCATACAAGGATGCACCTAGGAGCAAAGGAGCAAGTGCATAGATTGTGTCCCAGAACCACGCTTTCTCATCATCCCTTTACTGTCTTTTTATATCAGTTCTTTGGAGGAAGGTACAAACTGCCTCTTTTGTTTACTTCTAGAAAGTTGCAATTAAGCAATGTAAAGCTGCCCTACCACAACCTTGTAGGAACATAAAGATTGGTTTTTGCTACTCAAAGTGATCTGAGACCAGCAGAATTACTACTCCAGAGAGCTCTTTATAAATGCAGAATGTATGGGGGCCGGAGAGATAGCATGAAGGTGGGACGTTTGCCTTGCATGCAGAAGGATGGTAGTTTGAATCCCGGCATCCCATATGGCCCCCCCAAGCCTTCCAGGAGTGACTTCTGAATGTTGAGCCAGGAGTAACCCCTTATACTGCTGGGTGTGACCCAAACCCCTCTCACCAAAATTAGAAATGCAGAATCTAAATATCTATTCAGAGAGCAACTGAATTAGAGTCTGAAGGTCAGCAGTAATCTAAAGAGATCAGGTTTGATAGGCACTGTCATAGGTTATTAGAAACCTAGAAATAGCTCACTTTTTGTCATTCTGTTTATTAAAATCATAAAGATTTGTTAGATCTGTGATAACTTTCTTCTTTATATGTGAAATGGGATCTAAAACTACCTTGATAGATGATAATATATGTTAATTCTATAGCATGATATAAAATATAGCAATTGCTCTATAATAGCAGCTATTATTATTTTTCAATCATTTTTGTTTTAAAATTGATTTACACTACTATAAAATCTGAGGAGTACAGTTAACATTTATTTATATGTATAAATATCTTCTAATATCTATTTTTCTGTATAAATGTTAATTTTTGGATGTTAACCATGCTTTGAAGGGTCACATCTATTTTATGTATAAATGTCTTCTAATATTATCTATTTTTCTGTATAAATGTTATCTTTTGGATGTTAACCATACTTTGAAGGTTTTGAAAACCTTCATAAATAAGTTATCTACCTGCCTTATAACTAGTAACATGGCTCAAAGATCATGCCTCATTAAAAAATGCTCCGCATCATTAATCATTAGGGAGATGCAAATCAAACAACAGTGATATATCATATCCCACCACAGAAAGTGGCATACATCACAAAGAGCAATAACAACTAGTGCTGGTATGGATGCATGAAGTATATATATATATATGTATATACATATATATGTATATATATACCTCAAAAATATAAATTGAGTTTCCATATGATTGAGCAATACCACTCCTAGAAATATAGCCTAGGAGTCCCAAAACATAATGCAGAAAAGCCTTTTGCATTCCTATGTTCATCGCAGGAATATTCTCAATAGCCAGTATTTGAAAACAATATGAAAACCTAAGAACAGATGAGTAAATAAAGAAACATAGGTTCATTTACTTAATGAAATACTAGGAAACTGTTAGGAAAATGAAGTAACAACAATGCTTATACATGATGGATTGGAAGAGTAATATGATGAATGAAATTAGTCAGAGGGAAAGGGATAGACATAGAATGATAACACTCATTTGTGGGATATAATAAAAATATGATTGTATGGTAATAATATCCAGAGACAATAGAGACAAGGGCCAGGAAGAGTAGTCCATGATAGGAATATCATGTAGCACAATATGTAAGAAGTACAGTAGGGTCTACTATAACAATGATATTTGGAACTGTTCACTCTCCATGAGAACAGGGTACTGATAGGGGATACAGTGATATGCATGATTTTCCTTTATTAACAGTAGTACAAATCAAAATGTCAAAGAGGAGAGAGAGAGTGAGATGGAGAAAGAGAAGATGAAAAAAATGTCTGCCCTAGTAATCTGTGGGGACAGTCAGAGAAAATGAGGACTTTGGTGACAGAAAATGTTCACTGGTGAAAGGTGTTGTACATTGCATGACAGAAACTCAATCACAGAAAACTTTGCAATTGTGAAAAAAACCTGATAACAATGGTGTTTAAATAAAATAATTAATTGAATTAAAGAAAATAAATGTTGTTGGGGCTGAAGCAATAGCACAGCTGTAGGGCATTTGATTTGCATGAGGCCAACCATGTAGGGACCTGGTGAGATTACTGGCATTTCATAAGGTCCATGGGTCTGCCAGGAGTGATTTCTGAGCGCAGAGCCTGGAGTAAGCCCTGAGCACTTCCGGGTGTGACCCCCCGCATAATAGACAAAAAAAAATATTGGTGCCTGAAGATTAAATAAAAATAGAATTAAGGATGGTTTAGGATTAAAGGCATATTTAATTTTCAGTTAAATAGTATAGCTAAAATGTTTTGGGAAGCATCTTGTTTTTGATGATTGATTTCTTGAAGTATTAGGTATTAATGTTTTGGCTAAGCTAGAGGAAACATTAAAGGTATACCACAATGTAATGAAAAGTAAATACAGTCAAAAAATGATTGTTCAAATAACTAATTAGTAATGTAATATCAAGTATTAGTGAGAATAGAGTTTCTAATTTTCATATATTTCTGGTTTATATATAAAATAGCATGCCTATTTTTAACATTTTTTGATATTATGTTATGTTTTATTTAGGAGAACAAAGTAAGGAAAACTTTCTAGCCAGAAGATCTTGCTGTTTTAGTTTGTTTTAATTTTATTTATTTCTAAAATATTTTTGTGCTGCAGTCCCTCAAATATGGAATTCAAGTTAGTGGAGAAGGTGAAGCTTTCTATTGTAATGTTTTTTCAGTTAAATTATAAACTCCATGAAACACATAGCTATGTCTCATATCCTTTTCTATATCTAACCAGTCAATGGATATTAATGAAATATACCAGGTGGTTCAAGTATTTCAGGCAAAATATAAGCTAAACATATTGTTAAACTTTTTTTTTTCATTTATTCAACATTTCTGAGCATTACCTTGGACCACTAACTGGTAAATTTGATAAGCAAAAATAACAGACTCTGCCCAAAGCTGAACTATAGCAAGAAGAATAATACACATTCAAGAGAAAAGACTACTTAAGTACAATAATGATATGAAGAAGAAGGACATGATGCTTAAAGTATACAATTAAGGAACATTCATGCATCATTCCTAGCCATCAGAGAACTGGCTGTTATGGAGGCCATCAGTAAACTTGAGACCCCAAGGATGAGCAGAAGTAGCCATTTTGTTTTATTTTAAATTTAGCTTTTAATTTATTTTTACTTATTTATTTATTTATTTATTTTAATTGTTTATTTATTTGCATTTGGGGGTCATTCTTGGTGGTTTTTGGAGTTTACTTATAGCTCTGTACTCAGGGATCACTCTTGGCAGGGATTAGGAAAATGTGTGGAGTGCCAGGGATCAAACCTGGCAATAAAGACAAAATCCTACTTGTTTCAGCCCCACCTCTTAATTTCTTTTATACTGATTTTAAGACTATACTAGAATCAGAGTTGGAATTAATAACAAAAGATAGCTATAAGTTATCCACAATAATTGGTAGAGATTACATGATATACTGCTAAATAACACAGGGGTTAAAGAAGGAAAATTTTTAAGGAGAAATCTTCACTGTTTGATCAAAAGTTTAAATAAAAAATCAATATGTCAAAATATGGAGGAATGTAGTGAAACCATTGCTAGAAGGAAATACCTAGCAGTAAATTCAAATAGTAAAATAGATAAAAGATGCTAATCTAAACTTTCAATTTATAAAACTGGAAAAAAGAATGAACTAAATCCAGCTATCAGATCAGACAATAATAAATTCAAAGAGAAATAAATGAAATTGAAAGGGGAACCCTGTATGGTATTCTGAGACCCATCCAGACCGATTACTGAGTGCAGAGCCAGAGGAAAGTCCTGAGCAGTAATGAGTGTGTTTCAAAAAACTAAAAAATAAAATTTGATGAACCTCTCTCAAGGTACATTAATTAAAAAATGGGGAGGCTAAGGATTCATAAATAATTGAATAGAAAAAGATGGCATTTCCACAGATTCCATGAACATTTAATGTGTTGTCTAAAACATCACTGCTCAGTGTAGAAAAGGAAAACTTTATTTTCACAAATATTAAGGGCTACAAAACTAACTCAGAGCTCAGACTAGTTGTTTATCTCAATCACCAGTATAGTGAATTCCAATTAATATACCTTTGATACAGGCAGGCCAATTATTCTCAAATGGAGAAAAATTTACATTAAGATAACCATTTAAATAATAAAGTGTTTGCCTTTGAGGGCCTATTGTATCAATTAACATCTTGGCTGAGTTAGAAAATGGATACTTTGAATTGTAGATATCACTAGCTCTGAGGCAGAAATTATTCAGTGTGTGAGAATATGTAAATTTAGAGACTTAACCCAGCTATTTTGTTTATGTGAATATTTGGCTTTAGACCTGACAGGCTGCTCGAATCAGTCTTGTTTCTTCAGGTTAGAATATAGATGGTCAGAGATCTGCAGGGCACTTTGGAGCCACAAGAAAAGAACATTTATTTCCATGCTTCACTCAAAACCCATGCATATTTATCTTCTCCATTTTCCATTTGTAAGTATTCTTCCACAAAAGAAACTATAAGAATAAAAAAACTCTAAGAATCACTTTACTTTCAACAAATTTGATGATCTATAAGACAATTTGTAAAAGTTTACACAAGAGGCAAAAATATTGTCATATCTACTTAAAGTTGAATCAATAAATATTATTCCAAATCATATGTTAGTTAATAAGTAAATTCTATAACACATTTAAGTCCTGTATGTTTTCTCAGAGCATAGATGAAGCAAAAGAATGTATGTTTATGCCTCATTTTGAAACCAGCATACCCTATTATCAATATGAAACCAAAAAGTACTCTTAAAAATATACATCAATATTTATCATGAACACAGATTCAAAATTCTGAGCAAAAATATAGTAAATTAAATTCAGTAATGCAGAAAAAGATGATATAAAATTTATATGAAATGCACAGCTAATTCAACTTTTGGAAATATACATCAATATTTATCATGAGCACAGATTCAAAATTCTTAGCAAAAGTATAGTAAATTAAATCCAGTAATGCAGAAAAAAATGATACAAAATTTATATGAAATGCACAGCTAATTCAACTTTTGAAAATCAATGTAATCTATTCATTCAACAAACTAAGCAGAAAATGCTTTGGCCTAAATAGAACAACCATTCTTAATGATAGTTCTTAATAAATTAGGAATAGAGGGAATTTCAGCTTGACATAGACTAAAAATAAGTTGTAGCTAACATTATGAGAATCACAAAGCATTTCTACAAGATCATTTATAAACCAAGGATATTATTTTATTGTACTATTCTAGAATTTATAGCAAATACATGAAAATAAAATATGAAGTAATTGTTGTACAGATTGGTAAGAAAAAAAGAAAACCTTGTTTCAATAGAATAATCATCTATGTAGAACATAATAAAAAGAATCAATAAGTACCCAGAAATTAATAAGTTGTCAGAATATTATGAAATATATACATATAAAAACTACATTGTTTTCTTGTATATCAGCAATTTGAAAAATAATGCATTTATATTAGTATTTCTCAAAAAGCATTGGTATACATCTAATCTCTCACCAAATATAGAGGTATATTTGTATTATATGTCTATAATGTATATGATAGAAACTATTAAACTTTAATGAATGAAATTAATGTGAAAGTATTCTATACTTGTATATAAAATTAATATTTAAAGATGTTGCTTCTTGCTGATTTGATCTATCAAGTTTATGAAATCTAAACTAAAATCCCAGGAAATTGGGGCCATGGTAATGACTCAAGTGCTAGACCATAAAGCTGGTATGTGGGAGGTCTTCAGTTCAATCCCTGGAACTTTCAGGTGTGATAATAGTGGACAGTAACCAATATAGGTCAAAAAACTAACAAAGATGCATTAAAGTACTGATAAGAGTGACCCTGGGTTTCCTGAGCAATACTGGGTGTTACCCTATAGTAAAATTTCCAGGAAAAATTTTGATACTTACAAACCATTTCCAAACTGTATATGGAAATACAAAGGATCCAGAAAAATGAACACAATTTTGAAGGAGCACAAAGACAGTGGACTGAAGCTGTTCAGCTGCAAGTCAAATAATTTTAAAGTTGAACTAGTCAAGATAATGATATTGATAGAGACCTGGTTGTGTAAATCCATCAAAAAGTATAATAGCTAGAAACAATATAGTAAACATATCTTTGAGAAAACAACAAAAGCAGCACAATATAGCAAAGATAATATTTTAGAAAATTGTGAAGGATCTCTAGATCGACTTCACAGGTAAAAATAGTAAGAGATGAGAATATAGCTCAGTGGTAGAGCAGTTGTCTTGTATGGTCCTTGTATCACACACACATACACACACATGCACACATAACCTAGAAACAGACCATAGCATTTACACAAAATTCACTCACAATATAAATTTAGATTGTAAATATATGTGGTATGTAGGATGTAAATCTAAAACACCCAAGAAATGGCAAAGAAATCTAGATGGCATTGAGTATAGTGAGATTTTTTTAGCTACAGCATTAAAAATACAACTCATGAAAGATAATATGTATTTGATAAGCTAGATTTCAGTAAAATGTTTTTTAAAAAGATCTCTGTTAGTATGCTATCAAAAATACAAAAAGATGTCTAGGATAAAGATATATTTATAAAAGGCAACTTTTAAAAAGGGCTGGGGAAAATAGCTCTAGTGGGAAAGTGTATGCTAATATATGAAGCTTTGAATTTATTCCCTGATATCTTGAGCCCTTCAAATATTGCTATTTATAACCTTAGTGCTCCCCAACCATCATGGGCATGACAATTATGGACCACCAGAGTGATTCTGGTGGCATTTAAGCACTATCGACTGGTGCTGGATGAGTCCAAAGTTCTAGATAAGCACCACTAGGTCAAGCATTATCAGGAGTGTCTTCCACACCTCCAGCAACATTGGGTGAGGCCCCTATAACAAAATGGTAAAGAGTAACTCTGACAAAGTTATTTTCATAATGCAGAATGTGTGCTTACATGGGAGTAGAGTTTGGCATTGAAGTGTTGGGTCAATTCATCAATGAATTGAATGAACCATAATGAGCCTCACTGCCATGGTGGTTGCATGTTGATTTATTCTGTATTTAAGTTCAATTCATGTATCACCTCTACTTACACTTAAGTCTTAGCATCCATGGAAATTAAAAAAAAGTCCATTTTCCTGATGCTTGGCACACAAAGTACCATATTGAAGCTAATTCCTATTATCAGCTACATTAGTCCTGTGAATTGAATGGCCTGTGCCTTGGAAGTTAGGCAGTTCTCCAAGTCTGTTCTCTACCACTACCTCAAATCAAAAACCTTAAAAAGCTTGGCTAGTCTCTAAAAACCTTATAAAGCTAGCTTTTCCCTAAAAACAAAATTAAACAAAACCAACAAAGAAAATAAATTCTTTCTACAAGTCAGAAAAGCTGGCAGGCTGAATCAAGTTTGATGTTTTTATAAATGAACAATTTATATAATTAGTTTAAATGTGCCAAACCTATTGTTATAAATATATGAATAAATGTGCTCTATTTTCATCTATAATTGGTACATTTCTATGATAATATACACAGAATAAGTCAGAGCTTTCTATAGAGCATTAGAACTCCAACAGAATCTGGCTCTCTGGTTTTCTTTTTATCTGGGTCATTAAAATTCAGCAAAACAGCCTGTTAAGAAGTCTGACATCTCTCTGGAGGTTGTTAATGAGTTAATTGTTGCTATAAAATCTGCCTACAAAATATACATCATAATCTTAATAATAAATAAGTTTTCCCAAAGCTGATCTATACTATAAGCTTTCACTGCTTTCTAGATACCCAATTTATCCAACCAATTTATTTATTATAGAAAGGAAATTTTGTTAGAAATTTTCACACAAGGACATTATTGCTGGCCACTGGAGCTCTCTTATAAGGAATATTCTTGAATTCCTATGAATTTTGAGGTCAAATCCCCAGTTAATACTCTGCAGCTTTGATTTCTTTGTATGCTAATAGAACTATGGACTCTAAATACTATGATCTATAGTGTCTGGTATCTGTTACACAATATTTCATGCTTTACTTAGAAAAAGCATGTATAAGAAAATGAGAAGCACTGAAGTGACGTAAATGATTATTATAAAATATATCATATTTTACTGTTTTCTTTATGTATTTGTTGTGGTTATAGTTGAGAAACAATTTTATTAGTACATTAAACTTTATTACTTTAGCAGGAAATAAAATTAATCATTCTAAAAATGATATGGTTTTAGTTTTATTAACAGGAATGACCTACAGATGAAAGTAACATAGAGTGAATTTTTTTTCCAAATATGTTATTGTTTGAAATGATATAGTTTAGAATAGTACTAATATTATTGTTGTAGACTAGCCATTTATGCTCCACCTTGTCTAAACCAAAATTCTTCTTACTAATACTTTGAAAACATCTGTTTCTGTTAATGCTTTTGGATTTTGCAGTGGTTCATAGTTAAAATATTTGACAGAGACTTGAAATATTTCTGGTGATTATCAAAAACTTCTGGTTTATCCTATTACTCTGATATCAGTTGCACTGTGCACAGCATTGAAGCTAGAATCTGGAAAATTTAAAGCTTGTTTGAGGGAATTATGTGAAACGTAACCTAATTTAAAAATCTTTCCTGAAAAATAGGCAAACAATGAAAAGACCATTATAATCATCGTGTTTAGTTTATTAGACATAAGGCATGCCAGTGATGGTCTGGCTGTCATTGAGCCATCTGTTGCCTTTCTCTCTGTTGCTAAGGCTGGCATTGCAATCTTAAAATAATACATAAAATTAGAGGTAGAATTTTGTTTGTAGTCCCTTATTTCCATTGTCCCAAGCTACCTTAATTCACATGACCCAATATGGGTCACTTTTATGCCATTATTAAATGCAGAAACTAGCTCAGTGCAGGAAGTAGCCCAACTATCTCTTTGACAATGTGGATTTGTGCTGTTTGATGTATTTGACCTGTGTTTTTTTCTCTCTTAAAGATGTTTGTTCATCTTCCACAATTCTTGTACCAGACCATAATGATAATACCTTATACAGTATAGGGAAGATTTTAATTTTACCTGTATTAGATTTTCTAACTAAGCTATGAATATGTCTAGGGAATTTACTATGTACTTTCCCTTTGTTCTCTTTCTACCTGATAACACTGGCAAAGTTATCCATAGTAAGCAACACTATATCTATTTAATAAACAGGAATAAAAAGGAACCTTATGAGAGATAATGTTTCACATTCCTTAGATGTAGAGCAAGTTATTAATTATGCCTATCTCAATGTCATTTGGAAGAAAGATTGAGACAATACTCAAAAATCTGATATTACTGTGCTTGTCATGAGGGAAGTGTATTCTAGAATTATATTTGTTATTCATTAAGTATTCTGAAAGTTCACTTTGAGATAACTTGGTAATTTATAATAGTTCATTATGTATTAGGTGTTTGTAATTGACTTTCAGTTATGAGAATAAGTCATACTTTTAATACTTGTACATTCCTCTATTTCTTAAATATAGTCTCTCTTTATTTTCCAAAGTGTACTTCCTCTCTGATTAGTTATTATCATTCAAGGTAACTTTCTAATTTTTGTTCTTTTGTGAATAACGCCTTCTAATTTGTGCTTGGCTAACATTTTAACAGTTTTTAATCTAATGTCTACCATACACACAACAATATTCCTAATCAGAGAATAGTAGTATATCAGTTCTCATCATAAAATCTTTGACTTGATGGCTTTCATTTGACCTTAAGATTAAGAAGAAGTTACCTGCGTGTAGCATGTAAGAGTTCCTTTGTTCTGGTCCTTGCTTTTCTCTTTTCTCCCAGGTCACCTAATTCTATTCCTTTTCCTTAATTCCCAATTAGCCCATTGTGATATTCAAAAAAGTTTTCAGATTGTGTCATTGTTAAGAATTTTACAGTCTTTATAATTCAGGCTTTTACTTGTGGTCTTATGATATCTCCACTTCACAAGATATTAAGTTTCTTATCCTAAAATACTTTTCCTTTTCACCACCTCTTTTAAGAATCTTTAGTAACTATTCCTATGCCCTGCTGAAAATGATGAGTAGTAGAACATAAGAGCTTCTTGTTTACCATAGTCCTTACTGCTCAATGCATTCCTTGGCAACAGAGTTATAATAATTCATCGCTACATCAGAATCTGAGAAAGAAAATGATTCTTTAAGTATGTTCTCACTCTCTATGAAATATATAGTAGAAAATAGGGAAAAATAAAGAAAAGTATAACTTGCATTCTCAGCCTGGAGTGGAGAATGAAAAGATGTAATAAGCATTTGCTAAATGAACATTAATACCCTTAGGGCAGTAAAAACAGGTGGTTTGCTAGTAGTCTTTCCTGAAAAGGTTTTCTATGACATCTGTTGAATAATCTTATCTTAGGCTTTATCAGTTTATTGCTCTGTTTCATTTAAATATTTGATGTTAAGAAGCAGTGGTTTTAAGCCATCATATGTGAACTAGTGCTTATTCAGTACTACTGATATAAAAAGGTACATGTACTTCTAGATTGACATATAATATTCTTCACTTTGTTTACTAAAAGAATCACGCTTTTCAACCATAACATTTCAGTTGATCCTTTACTCAACTCACAGTCTTTCTATTTTCCATTTGGTAACAACAATGGAGGTTTTTTTTTTTGTTGTTGTTGTTCATATTGTCTGTTTCTAAATTTGTTCTATTAATAAAATCCTTGTATTGGTTAAAAAAACAACAAAACAAAGCAAAGCAAAGCAAAACAAAACAAAACAAAAAAGACTCAGTCTTTCCATTTTTCATTTGGTAACAACAATGGATTTTGTTTTAGTTTGTAATGTCTGTTTCTAAATTTGTTCTATTAATAAAATCCATTATTGATTAAAAACAACAAAACAAAGCAAAACATAACAAAACAAAAAAAGGTTGAAAACCACTATTACAAAGAATACCATCTACAAAATTTTTTTTTGCTAAATCTTCTCAGTGTGGCTCCATTTTAGTTAATGTTTTTATATATTTGTGACTCAGATCACAGAGGTGGCACTTATATCGGCTCTCTTCTCTAGAAACTTGCATTGCCATTCTTATCTCCAATTTTCTCAGCTGTAAAATTGTGGCAAATATCTTTATAGGATTGTTATAAAATATAAAAATATAATCAAGTTTTTTTGAGTTATCTATAACTGTGTAACAGATCTCTTCAAAATTACTACTTAACATAGGTATGTATGTTGATCTCAACACAGTACAACTTATTAATGAGAGTATTGGGATGCCAAAAGATAGAAACTGACTGGCAACTGGTGCTGATGTCTATCATTCAGTGGCTATTGTTTGACTTAATATAATACCTTATCCAGAGATAGCTTGACTCTCATAGTCAAGGTGTTAAAATATGAAAAGGTCATGTTCTTAAGACCAAATCTTGTAAATTACATCAAGTCATCTCTATAGAATTCTTTTGGGAAAAATAGGACAATATGGATTGACTATTTTCAGGATAGAGGAAACAAAAGAGCTGCAACACTTGAGAGAATAGTAACAACAACACAACAACAACAAAATGAATAGGAATATAGGAAGTTGAAGTTCTGTGGTAATTTTAGAGATTAAAATCTTTTGTAATTTATGGTGCCTGCTACATGGACACTTCTAAACATTGGCAGCTTTGACACTAATGTTTGACACTTATCTAGTTTCTTTTACATCTTCCACATCTTATCTAGTTTCACTGTGATGCCCTTGGAGATCCCTGGGAGACTTTACAAGTAAAGTGCAAAGAAGATAAATGGCAGTCCCAGGAAGGGAATCTATCACTTTTTCTCTCCTCACCTTAATACCCTGAAGGATCTGGGTAAATATATGACTTATAAAATCTGTGCTGTGCTGTGCTTATGCACACTAGACACCACATCCTGCCTGCCCCATGAGGCAGCCATCAAGCTGCTCCTGAATACAATTTTACTTGGTGCAGGAATTAATCCTTATCACCTGAGATTTTTTGGGATCTGTGGACTCAGGAAGGAGTGAGGAATTTTCTCTGCAGTCCTAAATCTTACCTTGATCTTTAGATTTTATTGCCTTCCCTCACAGATAAGTTTTTCAGGAGGAGATGAGCAGTGACGTAAAGAGAGATTTTATTTGGAGGCACTAAGAAGAGGGGGGACAGGCTAGAAATGTAGAGAGAATGTGCTCAAGGGAGAACACAGGTGAGAAAGCCCCAGTGTATATCTCAAAGGAGAAGAAATTTCCACTGACATTCCAGAGTTAAAGTATAATTCAAGTATAAAAGTACACAACTCAAGACAGAAGATGTAGTCAACAGTTGTGTGCAGGAATTATGTATAAGGTCTGGTAACACACATGTACTCCTACTTTGTTTTTCAAGTTGGCTTTTATAGGACTCTTATGAACCTGCAACTTGTGGGGCTTTGTACCGAGATAAGAGTCCTGCTGTTAGAATGGTTGCAAGGGACTGGTTGATATTCTTTTTCATTATTCTTTTCCTAGCTTTTGTTTCTGCTGCTGCTTCTTTTGGTAGGATGTCCAGTCTCCTCTGGGCCTGCATTGATACCAGGTGAAATTCTTACAGTGACAAGGTAACTCCTCCAAATCCTGTCTCCTTATTTTATTACATCTCAAGAATTTATTGCTGTGGGAGGTCCCTCCCTACATGCATATAACTGTATCAACAGTCTGCCAAATATGGCTCCATAATACACCTATTGTTGATTTTCTCATTTTCATGCAATTCTATCTACATTCTATATTTTCAACTATATATGAAAAAAATTACTTAATCTCAAATTAGTATGTCAAAGATGCCTAATACAATATTGGCCAAACAAAGAATTTAAGCTGTGATTATATTTAATCATCTTTATAAGTTTGTTTATAGAACAATATCCTAACATTTTTAATTTACCTTTTCACAAATAGTACTATGCTTAATATTATTAGGGTATATCTTGGCTTTCTTTCAAACACTATTAATTTTTACCGGCACACATCCATCCCATAATTAATATTTTAATGTCCAATGAGGTAGTTTCCTTATCATAGAACTAACAAAACATGTTTTACTAAGAATGTATTTCTTTTTCTAGATATTATGTGCCAATAATATATATGTGCTAGAGTTTCCCTTACAGCATTTGTTAATAGGGATTTTTTGATCCTTAAACATTTGTTTAAAATCTATGAATATTTCTTTTTAAGCCCTATTTTATTACTTAATTTTCAAAAATGTTATATTATATTATTTTTTTTTTTTTGGTTTTTGGGCCACACCCGGTGACGCTCAGGGGTTACTCCTGGCTATGCGCTCAGAAGTCGCTCCTGGCTTGGGGGACCATATGAGACGCCGGGGGATCGAACCGCGGTCCGTCTCCTAGGCTAGCGCAGGTAAGGCTTACCTTACCTCCAGCGCCACCGCCCGGCCCATATTATATTATTATATTTTGTTTTATTTAAAGTCATTGTCAAATATGGAGAAACACAGAAAGAAAAATTATATTTATTTTCATATCATTTTCTTTCATTCTTGTCAATTTCTGCTGCCAATCATAGGCTTATCTTTTACTAAAATCCTAGTTAAAAATCACACCTCTATTGTGAAAATGTCTCTAGTTATCTCATCATATAGTAATTCTTTATTCTCTCTTTGTCCATATAACATTTTATTGGAAATTTTAGCTTTTTAATTTTATATTTTATGTTAACTGTTCATCTATATTCCTTGCATTTAGTAACTAAAAACTCAAATAGTTGTAAAAATAATAGTATAGTTCTCCTTACATTTTTATTACTGTATGTCATTCATTATATTTGCAAACTAAATGCTTTGCATTTGTTTAATTCTCAAATAATACTGTTATAGAATCTTCTTCAAAGATTCTATAATAGCTCAAATTATAAAGAATACATCTCCTTGAGATAAGAATTCTGAGCTGGAGCCTGAGTGGTGGCACAGGGAGTAAGGCATCTGCCTTGTGCGCACTAGCCTAGGATGGACCAAGGTTTGATCCCCCACTGTCATCCCATGTGGTCCTCCAAGCCAGGAGCAATTTCTGAGCACATAGCCTGGAGTGGCCCATAAAAACAAACAAACAACCAAAAGAAATCTGAGTTTTTTTCAAAATGGAGAAACTAAGTCATCACCCAGATATAGAAATTAGATGACCATTCCCTAGAAGGATGGAGCTCCTCAAAAAAAGGAGTTGTGCAGCAGACTCTAAAGATTGTGATGAGTTAATAATAAGGCAAAAAAGGATATTATCATGAGAAAACTATCAACGGTGCAAGAGTTTACCTGTGATGATGCTCAGAGTATTTCTAATGTTTGCAGAGTACTCTATAAAAATATTTGGAGGAGGGGCTGGAGCTGTGGCACTAGCAGTATGGTTTCTGCCTTGCAAGCACTAACCTAGGACACACCGCAGTTTGGTCCCCCAGTGTCCCATATGGTCCCCCAAGTCAGGAACAATTTGTAAGCACATAGCCAGGAGTAACCCCTGAGCATCACTGGGTGTTCCCCCCCAAAAAAACCCAAAAAATATATATTTGGAGAAAATGTATATGACCTTATCACACACAGAAGCTATCCAGGACTTGTTTTCTCAAGCCTATATTTTCCTGTGAACATGTATCTGACATGGTTGCTCTTTCCAAACCTTGAATATATATCCATATTTTCTTGTACTTTTTTTTATTCTGAAGAAAAGCCTATGTTCTGCATTGAACACATATTTTTTTCTTTTTTTTCTCTCACATCTTTCTAAGTAAATTTCATCCAAATTTACTTAGAAAGTAAATTAAAACATGATAAATAAAACTATCATTCTTCACTATATAAATGAAAAAAAGAAATATGGAAGAAGCAGATTAATAAATTTGACCAATTGTCAATATAGTGGTCAGAAGAATGAAGTTTATATCTGGCATATCTGAAAGCTTGTGTTTCATCCTGGGCACTGCATGGCCATTGAGCATTGCTGGGTATAGTTGTATTGGTCCCCACAGGCTGCTCTACTCAGCACTGGCTCAATATGGGCCACTGCATGGTGTGGGCCATCTTAAAACAAAGAAGTAAAAAAAAAATTATAGATTGCCTGAGATCACACTAATGAGAGATAAAAGTGGAGGTCAAAGATTAACAGTGTGACTCTTGAGCCAAACAGTATAAATTACGATGAAATTTTCTGCATTGTGAATTTCTCAAACAATTATGTGAATACGAGTTAGATTTGTCATGAGTGTGTGTTTCCTCATGAAAATATTTCCAAATCCCATGGAATTAATGAAAAGACAAAGCTCATTTATTTTGCATAGTTCAAAGTACATTGCCATAGTAGCTAGTATGAGGTAGAATTGGAATGAGGATCAAGGTTTCTGAGTTTATACAACATTCCGTTATCTTTGTGTGATGGCTTTTCCCTCATATGTGCCCTCTAGATCAAAATAAGTGACCATTTCTTTAACAAGTATGAAATATAATTCTACATGGTTTACATATAGTAATGTTTTAATTTATACATTACAGAGCACAGCAAACTTAAGTAACTCACTTAAGTCTAATTAAATGTAATAAAAAGTAGATTCGTGGTTAAGGTTCATCCAGTCTACTTTACTAGAGCTGATTTTCAAAAGAATGAGTTACCTTTGAAGCCCAGGAATTAAAAGGTAGAACATGTAGATAAATGAACATGAAACAAGCATAAAATGTTAAAGAAAAATATTTTAAAACATTAAAAATAATAGTCAAAATAATTCTTAAGAGTAATGACAGACAACATAGAAAAAGTTTAGAAGTGATTTTCTCTAGAAACTAAATAACTAAGTTTATGGTGAAAACTAGACATTTAAAATGTTGAATTTTCTAAGTAGGAGTATTTTGAAGAATTTATTCATTTGGGATCATTACAGATGTCACAAAATAACAATAGTATTACTAAGAACTCAGTTGGGGGTATGTATAATTTCTCCAAGAAGCTCATTAAAAGAAGTAGAATTTTTGGACTTGCAGTTATTCTGACATTTTGCCTAGCATGGGAACATAATCTAATAAAGTTTTTTTCACCTTAGAATACATTTGCTTATGCTTATATAGAAAATTCATTATAGCTGTAATTTCTAAAAGAAAGCACATAAGCAGGCATTTGAAATGAAAAAAGAAATGACTCATTCACAAAAGCAATACAAAACTTAAATGTTTTATTGCCAATGTTGCAAATGCTTAAAACCCAACATATACTGAATAAAATTAGTACAAGAAGCAGTAACACCAATGAGTTTCATAATGCAGTTCACTATTTTTAATGTCAAATTTAGTCTATGGAAACTATATATTAAATTAGTGTCAAAAAAAAGACAGATGGTATTTTCTATGTACAAATCAAAAGCATTTTTTCTCCTTTTTATTTATAAAGCCCCAGAAAAGGCATTGCCTTAAATTCAAATTATATACATTTTTTAAATTTTAAAAACTAAAAAACTAGAGAAAGAAAAATATGACTTCAGTCATCAGTGATAATTTATTTTTTGTAGAAATTATATGAAGAAAGTTATTATATAGAAACAGGTGGAGAGTTGTACAGTGGTAAGACACTTGTGTTGCACGAAACTCATATATTTGTCATCTCAAACGGTCCCCCAAACACCACTACTGTTGATTCCTGATTGCAGAGCTAGGAATAACCTCTGAATATTGCCAGGTATGGCCCCAAAACATATATACATATATTTGAAATGGTAATCATTACTAATTGGAGTATGTTATTAGAATTATATGGTTCTAGTTTGATTGGCATTACAGATATCAGGAATATTTACTGGTTAGACAAATAGAGAAATAAATGTCCTATTATTATACTTTGGTTCTTTTGACTTCACTTGAAATACAAAATGAAAGCATCAGAAATATATTAAAAACTAGTTTATCTCAGTAATTTCAGAAAATGTTTTAAATTTAGTTATGAATTAGCCAATAATGTGTTTATTATTGTTTTAATAATAATAATGTATTTATTATTAGTATATACCTCAATATATGACTGTGCATGCATAAGCATCTATTTTATATATTCTTCTTATTTATTCATGTTAGCCTAATTACCTTTATTCTCTATTTTCTTTTTTATATTTTGCTATTAATAAGAGTCATTTTTATTTTTGAGAGTTTTTCCTAATTAGATAGTTTAGGTGATCACAGTACCATCCTATCTGTGGAAATAAGAAAGGATTTTTGAAGTCATTGCATAGAAATTTATAATAGGGAAGGGAAGAGCTAAATTTTCAAGATAATACATAGTATTATGGAATAAAATACAAAGTAATTTCAAATTAAAATTTTACTCAACTATTTAAAACTTTAACTAAAGTATATCTTGATCTTTTCAAAGTTTATTAAAAAATATGCAATTTCTGTGAAGTGGTATAGTGTAAAAACTAAACTTTCTGCCAAGCAAAAGTGAAAGGATGGAAGATTAAATTTATGAATAATTTATTTTTCCATAGGCTAGGAAGTCTGTGGGATTAATTATTTTCATTTTATTCTTTTTTTATTTTTGGTCCATACTTGACTACATTCAGAGGTTACTCCTGGTTCTGCGCTCAGAAATCATTTCAGGTAGGCTAGGGGGCACCATATTGGATGCTGAGTATTGAATTAGAGTCAGTTGTCTGAAAGGCAAATGCCCCAGCACTGTGCTATTGCTCAAGTCCTTAATTCAGTTTATTCTTATTGTAATAGAATTTGATGTTTTTTGTATTAATTTTTATTATTTATGAATACTATGGAATTTTGAAAGTACCATTCAATACCTTTATATGTGTAAAAGATTCATTGCATTCACTTTCAAATTTCAAAGTGGCCATTCTGTTGCTACTGACATACCCCCCTACCCATATCCCTTCATACCACTTTCAGTATTACACCTACAATAAAAGTTTTATCATGTCTAGAGGTTAGGCACAGTGTCAAGCTGTTGTTACTTTGACATTTTATTTGCTTTAGTTATTTACTGAATTAGATTATTCTGATTATATTTTTTCTTGTCATCAGAATACTAAAAAGACCACAAATATATGTTAACTTTACCTTTTACTTACACTATTGTTCCTTAATATTTTCCAACTATTGAGTCTTTGCTTTGAACTGTATTGCTATGTACACTACATATAAACCTTTGAGGATAGATGTCCTTTTTCCCAAGGATCTCACAGCATTGATAGCATCAGTAGTTTGGAGTCAAAGGTAATAGAGACATATGATAGAGTCAAATAAAATGGAGAGTAAAGGGGCCTGTGAGGTGGCACTAGAGGTAAGGTGTCTGCCTTGCAAGCGCTAGCCAAGGAAGGACCACTGTTCGATCCCCCGGCGTCCTATATGATTCCCCCAAGCCAGGGGCAATTTCTGAGCGCTTAGCCAGGAGTAACCCCTGAGCATCAAACTGGTGTGGCCGAAAAAACAAAAAAAAATGGAGAGTAAAAATATTATTCTTATATATAGCAGGACGCTATGAAATCCAGAGGTCAAAATTAATAAAAAATCAATTGGAGTTAAGTACTTAGAGACAGTGAGAGAGATATGGAAGTAAGATAGGAGAGGAAGTTGAAGAAAAGGAGAGATTCTGGTAGCACCAAGATTAAGCCATTTATCTAAAAAAAAAAAAAAAGTGTTATCCTGAACCTCATCTACCTGTTATCAGATACTCAGAATTTATTTTTTCCTACCTTATCTTATTTTAATATTGTATTGTTCAACTAATTTTACCAAAAAAAAAGCTTGTGTTGATTGTTTTTTAATCTTTAATGTTTGACTTTCATAATTTAAGATGAATATCTGATTATTCTATGAAGTGATTTTTTTTTTTGTTTTTGTTTTTGTTTTTTGGGCCACACCCGGTAACGCTCAGGGGTTACTCCTGGCTATGCGCTCAGAAGTTGCTCCTGGCTTGGGGGACCATATGGGACACCGGGGGATCGAACCGCGGTCCGTCCAAGGCTAGCGCAGGCAAGGCAGGCACCTTACCTTTAGCGCCACCGCCCGGCCCCTGAAGTGATTTTTTAAGAATGATAAACTCTCTACATTGATTAATTACATGATTAGCTGCCTCATCATAGCTGATATTAATTTTTATGATTAAATTATTTCCCATTTTTTTCTTAAGCTAATACTCAGTCTAATCTCATTCTAAAACCTTCTTTTTTATAAAACTTTCTATTCTTTTTTTTCAGTGTTGTTGACACTCTTTCTGCAAGCATGCTTCATTTTTTAAGTTCTACATTTTTATTTCCCTCAAATCTTCTTAAATGCCTCCAGATAGTGAAGCCCATCTCCAGAAACAGATCAGCTTCCTTTTCCAGTTCTCAATCAAACCTAAAGTGATCTTACTGCCTGGTTTCTGTCTTGAACTTTAATTCCTTCTGATAGTGATTGTTGTTGTTGTTGTTGTTGTTGTTGTTGTTGTTGTTTTAGGTCACACTTGGCGGCATTCAAGGATTTGGCTCTGCACTCAGACTCACTCCGGGCAGGCTTGTGGAACCATATGGGATGCCAAGGATCAAAGCTGGGTCTTTCCTTGGTTGGCATCATGCAAGACAAATGCCCTATTGCTGTGCTATCACTTAGGTCACATCCTTCTCACAATGAGTTAGAAGTGATATTGGAATTCTCTTTAATTTTCCCTCTTTCTACTGTCAATGTCATCATCTACTTCACTGACTACCATCCTCTCTGTGCAGAGTCTATCATATATAAAGTACTATTCTCCATGTTAGTAACAGAACCACCTTCAGGGCCAAAGAATTCACCTTCCTCCATGATTCAGGTGAATGTCATCTTCTAGAGCATTTCTAATGAAAATAAACATAACCTTTGCTCCTGGTAACATACTCTTTTAAAGAAGTCATATTTCTACCAGAATAACAATATAAAAAATCTCTAGAGTTTTCCTTCTTCTCATAATGTATTTGTTATCTATTTAGAACAGTCAAGAAAGGTCAACTGAGCTTGATAATGGTTGTTGTCTTTATGCAAATTGAAAAATGCTTTGTATACTTCAGCTGAATTTCATACAAAAAGAACTTAAAATACACAGGAAGAGGAAAGTGCATCTTTTCCTAGGATTCCTGCTGAGCTGATAACAGTCTTTGGGAAGGCATCTATTTAAGTAGAAATAAACACTCCTTAGGATGCCAGGGGTCTATTTTCAGCTTTATTTAGCTATTTTCAGCTTTATTAAGAAATCTGTGTTTAATTTTTTCAAACATCTCTAGTCCTGTTTATTTGGCTTTTATCTGTGCATGAATTAATTAGAGCCCTAAATGAGAATGCAGATGTTGCATTTTGTTCCTTATAGAAAAAGTGTGTTGGTAGGGGCCGGTGAGGTGGCGCTAGAGGTAAGGTGTCTGCCTTGCAAGCACTCGCCAAGGAAGGACCGTGGTTCGATCCCTGGCATCCCATATGGTCCCCCCAAGCCAGGGGCAATTTCTGAGCGCTTAGCCAGGAGTAAACCCTGAGCATCAAATGAGTGTGGCCCAAAAAACCAAAAATTAAAAAAAAAAGGAAAAGAAAAAGTGTGTTGTAATAGTTGTGCAATAGTAGAGGCAGTAGGTAGAGTGTTTGTCTTACATGTAGACAACCCAGGACAAACCTGTGTTCAATCCCGGCATCCCATATGATCCCCTGAGCCTGCCAAGAGTGACTATTGAACACAGAGCCAGGTGTGACCCAAGGGGAAAAAAGGAAAAAAAGAAAAGAATAGAAAGGAAGAAATGAAGGAAGGAAGAAAGGTCCACTCCTGGGCTCAGGGGGGACAGGCTGCTGTAGCTCACCCAAAGGTCAGGGGAATGGTCCCACGCTCCCCTCTGTTCCACAGATCCCAGCCTGTCCCAGTGTAGCTGGGCGGCTCGGGAGCCAGGCAGGGGGTGCCTAGGGGGTGATTGCTCTGTCACCCATGTCTGCACGTGTCTGGTGCGGCGGGTGGATTGGGCGCAGGGGACGCCTGGGGGTGGTTGCTCCCTTACCTGTGTCTGGGCTGGTGTGAGTCCGGGGTGCATGAAGGGAGTTGAATTTTATTCTTCATATGGAAAAATAATGCATACAAAACATACCATGAATGGTTTGTGAAGTTTTAAGGGATAAAATTAAATAAAATATATATCTAGCAAAATTTAGGTTTGTAATTGAGTTTGAAATTGCTTGTGGTAAATGGACCAAGGGTATATGTTTTATTAGCTGAGTGGGGAAAATTCTTAGGTGTCCTGTGAGTTCATTGTATTTGAGTATCTCTGCTAATGAGGTCAAAAGACACAGGAACATATGGCTCAAGTACAAGAAATGGCACAGGCAAGAATGAATCAGAAAGATCTTAGGATATTTGAGGAACTTAATGACTTGGTATCCCAGAAGGAGATAATGGTTGGATCAATGAGAGTGTGTGAGAGAGGGTGAGTGAGTGATTGAATGAGTGTGTGTGTGTGTGTGTGTGTGTGTGTGTGTGAGTGAGAAAGTGAATGATTGAGTGAGTGAATGAGTGAGTGAGTGAATGAGTGAGTGAGTGAGATAGATTAAGTGAGGGATGGAGGGAGGAACTATAGTAACATCAGGTAGGATTTCTTGTGAGACAGAGAGCTTTTTTTATTTCTTCTCCAGTTCTAGCTCATAATATATAAGTAGTTTTAAGAAGATGATAGGGGAGTGTTAAGTACTGCATAAAGGTCATACTAGTTGCTGTGTATATGGTGGTATGGAACAGAAGTGGTGACTAGAGTGAAAATTAGGTGTATATTTCATATGTAGGACATTTATACTTTAATACTTTATGAGTCTACAAAGAATCTACCTAATAGAAAATAAGAATTATTTTGTCACCTTAGTAATGATAATATGATAATAATGGCTGTACATGGTAGAAGTAGAACTAAATTCTGTAAAGTGATCATGTTCAGCCACTCTATAGATGAAGAAATTATTTCTCATAACTAATAAATGAAATATAGAGTTTAGAATAAATAATTTCAGAGATTTACACTTCTTTGGTGCTCTTTACACATTGATACTTAGTTTTATTTCTGTTTTCTTTTACTGTGCATCAAACTAATCCTGTGTCATGGGCCTAAAACAATACTTTTATTATTTATAATTTGGGAATGACCTGGCCTCAATAGCATGCTATACTGGAATTGTGAGAGTGCCTACAATAAAATAGAAGCTCACAACTGCCTGAAATACAAAATATATTTTTGCACTTTTGGAAATTGGAGCAAGTTGGTTGGTTTTGTATTTCAGGCAGTTGTGAGCTTCTATTTTATTGTAGGCACTCTCACAAGTCAGAGTCTCTGTCAACTTAAATCTCTCTACTTTACTTATCCTGAAAAAAATGGCACTATCATGTAAAATGCAAGTAGACCTTGATATCCATTTTCATTTCAGAGCTTGTTTTTCTGAAGTACTTCCTGTTGGACTCCATCCATTATGAATCAGAAAAACCTAAATAATCCTACAATATCTTAGGAATCAGATGATGTCCTGAAACATATATCGCAAGTACTTCCAAATTTTAATGCACATACAACTTTCAAATAAATGTCTTATGCACTTTTTTTAAAGAGATATATGAGGGTATAGTATAAGGAGAGACATTTCAGGATAAAGAGTAATGTAAGCATAAAACTGGAGAAATAGTATAAAGTTTTAGGGGTGTGCTTTCTTACTGCTGACACAGACTGGATCCTTGGCAAGATAGTTTCTAGGTAAAGTCACTCATGTTACATTGTACAACATCACTGCTGAGACTACTGGACTACTAAGAACTTTTTCATGGAAGGGAAGCTCATCTCCAAAAATTTCTAAAATGAACAAGATAAATAAATAATGTGAGGAGCATACAAAGAAGATATTGTATATCTTTATATGTTCTATAGTTTCATTTATTTAAGGAAATGATAAGGGAAGATGATAAGATAATGGTTAGGGTATCAACAGTCTTCAATATCACACAATAAGGTCCATTTTATTTCTTGGGTGATGGACAGTATAATCACCAGTTTATGTTAGGACTTCCAAATGTATGTGGTTCTGAATAATAATCATTGAAGATTATAATTAGAAGTAACATTTGGCTTTCTTCATGAATTTATGTTCAGTGTTTCTTGGGAGATGATGACAGCCATCAAAGAAAGAAGAGATCTTGCAATACTGTGAGCTCACTTTGAAAACTATGCAAATGCAGATGTGTTATTTCTTATTTATGGTAATTAAATTTTAAATTTGATTTAGCAGTAAAATGTCTGCTATTGAAAGGATTGTTACACTGTAAAAGACTTGAGAAACACATAGATTCTAAGGGTACTTAGTGCATCATTTGATGCCTGATGGATTACAAACACAAAGCCATCAAAATTAATCTTAATTGCCATTCTAGGAAATAAAATGCACAATGTGCTTGTCAAGATGATATTTTCAAAAGAGATATAAAGGATATGATAAATATCAGGGCAAAAGATTTATGTAACACAGCCATGAGTGGAGGCTATAAAATTTCATACACAGTGTCATGTCATCTATTATAGATTTCATGTATCTTACACATGTATTATAAACATTTTTTTGTTTTGTTTTGTTTTTCGGCCACACCCAGTGATGCTCAGAAATCACCCCTGGCTTGGGAGACCTTATGGGACACTGGGGAGATCGAACCTTGGTCTGTCCTAGGCTAGCACATGCAAGTCAGACGCCTTACGCCCCGTGCCACTGCTCCGGCCCCTATTATAAACATTTTAATTATATTTTTGAAAGAACGATGATTAGTAGTGCTTGAAGGCTACTCCTGACTCTGTATTTTGGATTTTCTCTGGACAGTGCTAGTGGTGGGTCATATGGTTCCAGGGCTCAAATTCATGCCTTTTTGTGCAAATAACGAGCTAAGTCTGTTGAGTTTTTTCTAATCCACCTAAAAATAATTTAAGAAAATAGAAGAATATCGTATGTTGAGAATTTATAATAATCTTAGTCTTTGTTTGATTTTGAATATTTTAGTTTCCAAATGTTTATGATAATAATTAACATTGTAATGAATATCTTAGTGCATACTTTTTATCCAATAAGGATTTATTTGGCAAAGACTGTACTCAGGTGAAATTACTGATTCAGGTGCTAAGAATTACATTTAAATCTTTTTTATATTAATCTGGCTATTGAAAATTAGTACTCGTACTTTTTAAATTATCAATAAGGCAGTTGTTTTCTCTTCTTTGAAATATCTAATTATGTCCTTGGAACTTTAATATTCTGGAGTGTAGAGTATCTCTTCTTTCTTTTTCTTTTTTCTTTCTTTCTTTTTTTAAATTTATTTAAACACCTTGATTACCTACATGATTGTGTTTGGGTTTCAGTCATGTAAAGAACACCACCCATCACCAGCGCAACATTCCCATCACCAATGTCCCAAGTCTCCCTCCTCCCCACCCAAACCCCGCCTGTACTCTAGACAGGCTCTCCATTTTCCTCATACATTCTCGTTATTAGGACAGTTCAAAATGTAGTTATTTCTCTAACTAAACTCATCACTCTTTTTTTATTTTTCTATCCTTGTTTATTTCTGTCTTTTTATTTTTGGGGTACACCTCATGGTTCTCATGGTTCACTCCTAGCTCTTTATTCAGGAATCACTCAGGGAATCATTTGGGGTGCCAAGAATGAAACCCAAGTTGGCCACATACAAGGCAAACCTCTTACCCACTATACTATTTTTCTGGGCCCATAGTTTAGAGTTTTCCATTTGGATATCACAGTCCATAATTCTTAATAGACAAAAGCCAAGTCATTCGTGAATCAAATTGTCAATATAATGAAACAATTAATCAGTTCACTGGAACAGTTGGCCAATCTTCTGACATGAAGGGTCATTTAATCTGTAAGTGTAGATCAATTTAGTGAAAGAGCTGGTGGAGTAAAGGTGAACCCAATAAATCATTTTTAAAGTAGAGCTGAAAATCAAAGCATGATTGCATAAACTGGTGTATTCAGGAATCATAGCACTTCCTTTTTAATTTTTTCAAATATTTAATAGTAGTGATGATGGTGGAAATTTCAAGAAACATCTATTTCTCAATATATCAAGGAAGCTTGAGTTAAATGTAGTACGTCAGAAATTTTATCTTTTATTTGGGTGTTCTAAGGGAAATATTCCCCTTGAAATGGACAGTGTAAATTCTCTCCTTTCAGTGACTGACCCTTAGCCAGATGAAAACTCATTAACTTTATTTAATAAATGAGGAAGCATGTCTTTAATTTATCATAGGTTGGATTCTGCACTTGGCCTTATGTCAAATCTAGTGATAAGAAGATGATAGAAAATCTAAAATGATGAGTGCAAGGTCATTGTACTTGAGATGAAAGAAGGGGATTATTTCCACTTCATTTTGTGCAAAGGTTTTATTAATTGCACTTTCTCCCCACTTTTTCATTGTGACCCTTAGTAGAGTGACAGCAGTATTGATAGAAACTGAAGTCATCACATATAAGAAAGGACTGATTTTTTTTCCCTATGGCATGAATTAAAGAGGAAAACATTTACAGGTTTATATTATAAAGTGTTCTATGATTTTTTAATGTGAATCTTTTTTATTGTTTGGATATTTGTTTTGAAAAATAGATACACATGGAACAGGGGCAATAGTATAATGGGTAAAGCATTTGATTTGCATGTAGCAAATTGACCTAAATTCATTGCCTGAATTCAGGAATCCCATATGGTCTCCTGAAATAGCCAGTTATAGTTTCTGAAATGCAGAGCTAAGTGTAACCCTTGAGGATACCTAGGTGTTTCACCCTCTTAAAAAATATACTTAGGGGCCAGAGAGATAGCATGGAGGTAAGGCGTTTGCATTTCATGCAGGAGGTCATCGGTTCGAATCCCAGCGTCCCATATGGTCCCCCGTGCCTGCCAGGAGCAATTTCTGAGCCTGAAGCCAGGAATAACCCCTGAGCACTGCCGGGTGTGACCCAAAAACTACACACACACACACACACACACACACACACACATATATATATATATATATATACATATATATACTTAGTAATTATTGCTGTGATATATCTATGCTGAATTGGACTTTAGTGATATTTATTAGGAGATAATGAGAAATAAAATTTTCTTCAAGCAGATCTCATAGCTCTCAACATTACTTAAAACTATTTGGCTTATTAAAATATAAAGATATTAATATCCAAGAAACTTTACTAGGATTACACATGATCTGTTATGGATGAAAGTTTTTCAGTAATTTAACTCATTTGCATATAACCACTAATAATATATATATAATATTATATATAATGAGTTACAAGTAAGCTCAGACAATAGGTAAAAGGAATTTTTCTTCCTTTTTATTGTGGAGGTGATTTGAGTAGCTATGAAATTTGCTGTGGGGCTATTCCTGGCTCTGCACAGGAATGACAACTGTTATGTGATGTCAGGTATTGAACCAGGATTGCAGCTATCAGTTGTATGAATGGTAGGGACCTTATCTTATATACCATTTTTATTGCCTTTTTTTTATAACTTTAATAGGTTATGCTGTATCCTAAAGTACACATAAATACATTTGTGCACACACATGAAAATACCCTCCAACAAGGATTCTGAAAAAAAAGAAAGCAAATTCTTTTCTAGATTTCTGTGTTGAGTAGCTGCTAAATCAGTGTAGCAAAGATCTAACCAAATCTCTCAAAAGAGGCCCCAGAGAGAAAAAAAAGTTAAGGTATCTAAAACATTATATAATGTGTATTGACATACCTCCCTAACTTTCATTCCAAGCTAAGTAGCAATCTTCTTTGGCCCTTGCATTGAACAATTGTCCTGATAGTCCAAGAATTACCAGGAGCATTATCTGGGAACTACCTACCCCCCTGAAAAATAATTCACTCTAGAAGAAATCAGGGTGTTAAAAATACTGCAACAAATAGCATCAGCAGAATTGACGAAATTGAGAAACCAAACCATTAATCATGAAGGCGGAGAACACAACTCCATAAGTAAAGAAGAGATAATATGAAAAAGTTTTAGAAATAATGAAGGGAATTAAAGAGAAATTGTTGACAATACCAGGAATAATCTGAGAATTGCAGGAATTTCTGTAGGAGAGAAAGAGAAAGATCAGCTAGTTGAAAGATAATAGCAAGAATTTCCCAAATCTTAGCTGGACTCTCCTCTTTTTCTCTCTCTCATTTTCTCTCACATGTATATAAGAGAGAGGAGAGAAAGAACCCAAATAAATCAGTTCATAGATGAAAGGAGAGTAATGACAATAGATACCTAAAAATATGAACAGTCAGAATAAGATTGTGCCTCTAAGCTAAACAACCTGGAAGAAATGGATGAATTTTTGAGAGTTATACACCTTCTTAAAAATTGAGTTTGGAGAAGGTAAATTTAAATAGATCAATCAGGGTAAGGATATTGAAATTTAAGTTAAAAAGCTTCTTAAGAACTAATGCCCAAGTTCAGATGGTTCTCTTTGAGCTCTACCAAAACTTCAAAGGCGTCTTTAGAGTATTACCTATACTCTAAGAAATCATGCAAATTATTACAAAATGGTGACCATTCGTAATTGTCTATATATCACGCCAACATTACCCTGACCCCAAATATAGACAGAGAAATTAATAAAGCATATATGTCAAAATATTCCTAAAGAATATTTATGTTAAGATACTCAACAAAACTTTAGCATCTCAAATACAACTCTATATATCTGTAATTTATAAATAAAATTATATTATAGTATCAGCTAATGCAAAAATGATTGGCTAAATTCCATACTCACTCAGGATAAAACCCATTATAAAATATAAAATAAAATTATAAAAATCAAACAAACATACCTCAATATATTAATGATCATATACAAGAACTCCACAATTAGCCCAGGGTGAAAAAGTTAACATTAACATTTGAGTTTAGGAATAAGATTAGAATGTCTGCTTTTTCTGTTGTTATAAAACATAATTTTGGAAGTCCTCCCCATAGCAATCAGACAGGAAAGTAAAATAGAGTACTTCATATTGAAAAATATGGTAATTATCATAAAATAACATAATAATATACTTATAAGATCTAAAGACTCCAAATTGTTTTAGAAATAAGCCAATAAAATAAAATAGCAGCTAAAACAATCAATGAAAAAAGTTGCATTTCTGTATGCAAAGTAACATATGAGAAATAAATTTAAAAAACAAGACAACTGTTTAAATAATGCCCAAAGCAAACTTTGCAAAACAATCCAAATGTATAATACATTTGTATAAATTAAGAAGTTGTTATATGAACATATACACACAGCACAATACTACACAGCTATAATGATAACATCTTGCACTGTTGTGAATTGGATGGAACTAGAGAACTTCATGTTAAGATATATAAGCTAGAGATAAATTCTGGCTTATCTCACCCATCTATGTGACATGGAGAAATGCTGAATGTTGACAAACTATCGACTTATAATTGTGGAGCAGCACTTACCAAGCAATAGGAGGAGGAGTGGGAGGAATGAATAGATATGATAGAAATGACATAAAAACAGCGCAGAAGACCTAGAGAATTTTTGGTGTAGTAAAATTACAGTGACATTTTCAATATCATAAACTTGACACTGTTAAGATCACCTACACTTACATCAATCTTTAAATGTATGAAGAAGTAAATTAATATTATCATCTATTTCTTTAACTCAGAGGAATTTAGAGATATGTGCCATGAAAGGAGTTTAAATTAGTTTAAATACTAATCATTATTTAAAATAGTTATGTTCTCAAGGTCACACCACAAGCAATTGATTTCATTCCTTTTTTTAAAAAAATTATTGAAATCATTGTGTTTTACAAAGTCCTTCATTGCTAGGTTTCAGGGCCAATCCTTTCACCAGTGTTGAACTCCCTCCACCAATAGTCCCAGGTGTATCTATCTTATACAACCACCCTTTGCCCCCTGACCTGGCAGTATAATTGGCTCATTTTTAAGTTAGATTGTTATATGCATGTGTCTCGATCCTATTCTTTTTTATTGTATGGCTATTTTTTATTTATTATTTTTTTATTTTGACCAAAGTGTATTACAAATCTTTCACAGTAATATTTTAGGTACAAAGCAACATTGGATCAGGGGCATTTTCACCAATGTTGTCCTCCTTCCACCCCTGTTCCCAGCATGCATCTCATATCAATTTTCACCAATGTTGTCCTCCTTCCACCCCTGTTCCCAGCATGCATCTCATATCGGCCCTCCTTTGCCTCCCAGGCTGCTAGTATACGTGGTCCCCTCTGTGTCCAGCATGTAGATTGGGTATCGATTCTTTTGTCTTTGGCTTTGAATTTGGTGTTTAAGTCTGATCGATCCTATTTTTGTTGATGTTGGCTTGGATATTTAGTTTTGTACTTTTTAAATCTCCACAAATGCACCAAAGACCACTTGGCTTCTTTTCTTATTTTTCCTTCTCTTCTTAATTTCATAGAAAAATGCAGAAATATGAGTTATAAGAAAGTAATGTGTGTCGCAAGGTTCTATGAAAAAGGTGGGATCCTCTATCTGAAAGATAAATTTTTGTCCTAATGAACAGTATATTTCTACCCTTTAAGCATCCTGCTGTAAGACCAACTATAGCCTCTGGTCATGCTAAATATGTCTTACTCCAAAGTCTTTCTTCTATTAGATAAAAACTTATATTTGTAAGATTTCCCCATTTTAATGTACCTGTGCAAAAAAATAAAAAAAGGAACAATGCCATAGGCTACTACTAGTGCATATGGAGGTAAAAATAACAAGACAACAATTCCTATGATTTGGTTTTAACATGAAATCAGAACCCAAGGAAAACTTATCTACTATAATTTCCTAAAAATGCAAATCCCAAAAAGGTTGGGTAAAACTATATCTACATAAGGAAATATAAAATAATAATTATATCTAGTAAGGAATCATACCTAAAGAAATATGTATATTCCCTTTAAGTATTTTGAAGTAGTTATTTGGGGGGATAAAATCTGGAGCACAGCTTCAGCCTGTGACATGGTCTTGTGGACTCTTTGATTTCAGGTTGAGTTCTAAATCTTTGTTCCTCACTCTGTAAATATAAATAACAATGTAAGTTTGTGTGTGTATGTATATATATATATAAAACATTTATATTTATGTACTATAAATTGAATGTCCTAATTCTTTTAAAAGATTTTAAAAATGCCTGATTTCTTTATTACTAAAATCTACATCAGTGACCAGAACCTGAAAAGGAAAATACTTTATTCAGAAGAGCTGATCTTCTTTGTAATTGTATGAGCATATTCAAACTTGAAGAAAATGTAAATTATATTTATTTTATTTTAATATTTTTGAGGTTTTAGAACATACCCAGTGTTGCTCAGGGATTACTCCTGCTCTTCTTTCAGTACTTACTCCTAATAGGATCAGTGGCTCATATGAGGTGCTGGGATTAAACCCAGGAAAGCCACCTGCAATGCAAATGTCCTACCAATTATAATGTCAATCTGGCTCCCTGTAAGTTATTTTTACTATTTTATTGCTAACAACTTAAATGTTGTTTGTGATATTTGCTATATATCTTTTTAAGGTAGGTTTAAGATAGAATTGTTAATTTATTATTTAAATTATTCTTAATGCTTACTTTATTTAGGCACAGTGGTTGCAAATTTGTTCATGATTGAGTTTCAGTCACACAATATACCTCACCCTTCACTAATGCACACATCCTGTCACCGATATCCCAGTTTCCCTCCAACCCCCAACACCTGCCTGCGTCTGGGGGAGACATTTTACTTCTAGCTTTCTTTGTTGAAACTGTAGCTTTCACTATTGCCAATGAAAAAGTATCATGCACTCCATTTTATCCTCTTTCTTTCTTTCTTTCTTTCTTTCTTTCTTTCTTTCTTTCTTTCTTTCTTTTTCTTTCATTGTTTCTTTCTTTCTTTCTTCTTTCTTTCTTTCTTATCCTTTCTTCCATTGTTTGTTTGTTTCTTTCTTTTTGTCTTTCTTTCATTCTTTCTTGCTTTTTCTTTCTTTCTTTCTTTCTTTCTTTCGCTTCTTTCTTTCTTTCTTTCTTTCTTTCTCTCTCTTTCTTACTCTCTTTCTCTCTCTCTCTTTCTCTATCTCTTTCTCTCTCTTCTTTCTCTCTTTCTTTCTTCTCTTTCTTTCTTTCTTTCCTTTCTTTCTTTCTGTCTTCTTTCTTTCTTTCTTTCTTTCTTTCTTTCTTTCTTTCTTTCTTTCTTTCTTTCTTTCTTTCTTTCTTTCTTTCTTTCTTTCTTTCTTTCTTTCCTTCCTTCCTTCTTTCTTTCTTTCTTTCATCTTTTTTTGGGGGACACACCCAGTGACAATCAGGGGTTATTCCTGGCTATGCACTCAGAAATCACTCCTGGCTTAGAGGACCATATGGGACACTAACTTTATCACTTTATCACTTTTCATCACTCAGTTCTTGTCCAGCATGATCAGTCCCAACTACCAATGTCATAGTGGACATCACTCTAATCTAACTGCACTCACTGCTCTTTATGGCAAGCTTTCTAACATGGAATGGTCCTCCTCTGCTGGCCCTCATCTATTGTCTCTGGAAATTATTACCATACTTTCTTTATTTTTCTTATATACCACAAATGAGTGAGATTATTTTATGTATTTTTTTAGTTCTTTTTGGGCCACACCCATTTTATGCTCAGGGGTTACTCCTTGATAAGCACCCAGAAATGCCCCTGGCTTGGGGGGACCATATGGGACACCAGGGAATCGAACCGCGGTCCTTCCTTGGCTAGCGCTTGCAAGGCAGACACCTTACCTCTAGCGCCACCTCTCCGGCCCCTATTTTATGTATTTTTTACATAGCAATAGAACTGGGTCAGTGAGAATTGCCTTGCAATATGCCCAAACCTTGATTTGATCCATGACATCAGCTGTGATACCTGAGCATGCAAATAGTGATCCCTGAATACAAAACTAGGAGTAAGCCCTGAACATATCTGGGTTTCTGGGTGTTCTACTTCTCCCCACAGATGCACTATATATAAGAAAACTGGCAATGAGATTTATTTAGAAGGTTGGAGTTGTAATAATTAAAAATATTATTTTTCTCAATCAAAAAATGTTATTTTTCTCAGGTATATAAACCTGGTCACTAGCAGAGTTGAGACTTTAAAAACAGAGATATCTGAGTTTTACATCAACACACTCTTATACTTATAATAAACTATTTATTATACTTATAATAAATAATAGTATTGTTATATCTCCCTGTGAAAAATTATCCAACAATAATCATTTCCAAAGTGCCTTGATATATTGCTGTATATGAAAATGAACTTTATACAACAAATATATATATATATATACTTAATAACTACTGTGTTTTGATAGGCAATGGATCCAAAACATAACATATAATATAGTGCAAGGCCTATGTCCTTTCAAAGACCCAATTAATTACAATTGTGATCAATGGTGTGAAGCAATGCAAGTCTCTTGAGGATATGTACCTGTAAAATTGTCCTATTTCCAGGTCAGCAGAAGCATAATGGGAAGCTCTTTGTAGAATGAAGAAGTGAGAATTAATTCAGACTCTTTACTCATGTCATGATGTTAATATCACATTTTATGAGTTTAGCATATGATGGTGGTTATAGTAGCAAAGCAGGATTTAGTTGATATCTGTCTACAGTCTCCGTTGCAGGTAGAAAAGAAGGCTGATGAAATGGTTTCTGGAGAACAGAAGTGGAAGGAAGTTGATATGGTTACAAGTCTATATACTGCAGGGTCCTCAGTGCCTATTAAGAATTTTCATCTGTATCTGATAGGAGACTAAAAATCCATCACAAGGTTAATCTCTGTAGAATCTGTCATTCACACTGACTGAACTTTCCTTTCAAACCTCAGTGTATGGGCCGCAGTTACGGGGCAAGTAACCCATCTAGTGGCTTTATGAGCTGAAAATTAATCTTTGTGTTTCAGTAACAAAATCTGTAGCTTTACTGGTTTCTCACAGTGTTTAATGACTCTGAAGCAGCTTATTGATGCTATCAGAAAAACTGATATATTTGTAAAATAGAAATACATTATCCATGCTATAAAATTAAATGTTGCATTGCAAAGCAATATACTAAATTTCTCTATAGTCAATTTTTGTAAACTAAATGTTGTGAAAATTATATTGGAGCAAAGATGCAACATTACTCCATGAGGAAATTATTTCTTCTAGAAGTTCATTTTGTTAGCTTCTATTGATAGGGAAGATTTTAATTACCTTTTTACAAAAACATATATTTTTCTATGCCTTGGAAGAAATATATACTTATTGACTGGTGTTGTCCTTTACTTTTGCACATGTCTATTCAGGTCTTTATGGGATTAAAATTAATATATTTTCTTTTTTATACAAAATATTTTATCCCTTATATATTAGTACATTTTCCTCAAATAAGTAATTCTAGAAAAATTATTGAATAATAACACTGATGATAGATATAAGAGCAGCTATCATCAATCAAACTCTTGACTATGTATTACCAGGCACAGCACTACATTACCTCACATTTTCTTATGTCATTTTTAATTCTCTGAAGATGGTCTTTATTTCCTTTATACATATTGGAACACAAATTTAGAGGACTGAAGAAATAAATTCTTACATTGATAAATAAAAAAATATATATCTTGGGGCCTGAAACTAGCTTTGTTGTAAAGTGAGCATCTGTCTTACAGTCTTGAAGTTGAGGTTTGATTCCTCAGAAACACCTCACATGTTGACTGATTTGGAGAGATTATTCTTTGGATTTCCAAGTGCCAGAATCAAATGTTCAGCCTTTGGTATATCATAGAAAAGTGGGTTTCTGCATCAAAGGTAAATGTATGAGTCCCATAGACAAATGTGAATGGACTAAGACCAAAGTGTATGTAACCTTACATAATTGTTGTAATAAGAGCAACAAATGAGAAGAAAATGCAAAAAATTAATACCTACCTACATAAAAGTAAAATAAACTGAGAAATATATAAATAATTCTATAACCCAATTTAAAATATAATTTTGATCATATCTGTTTTTATAGTATATATATGAACAAGTTTAAAATACAAAAGGATAAACAAGAGTCATCTTTATCAAAGTAAAAATAGATGCTGTAGAGTTTTTAATCAAGTTTCTACTCATCTAATTAGTTCCTCCCATTTTAACCTCTTTCTTCTCTATTGAGTTGGAAATAAAAGTATGGCCTTGTCTTTATAAGTAGATTCCTACATTAGAAGTCTACTCCCCTGGACCTCTTCTTCATGAGTGTATTAGAACAATTTCTTCCCTAGTGTATTTCCTCCCCAAGAAATCTTTTCTTTTTAGTTTGAATAGTTCTTCAGTGCATTCTAGAGTCTTCAGGTTCTTTTAAAAAAAATATTCTTGGGGCCGGGCGGTGGCGCTGGAGCTAAGGTGCCTGCCTTGCCTGCGCACGGACCGCGGTTCGATCCCCCGGCGTCCCATATGGTCCCCCAAGAAGCCAGGAGCAACTTCTGAGCGCATAGCCAGGAGTAACCCCTGAGCGTCACAGGGTGTGGCCCAAAAACCAAAAAAAAAAAAAATATTCTTTACATTTTCCAAGAAATGGAGTCTTACCTCTACCCTAAATACTTACCATTTTGAGTTATCTCTCAGGATTACCAAATATATTAAATTCAGTGGGAGAAAAATTCAGGGTAAATTTATATAGTTGGATCTTTTGTCATAAAGATGGCCTTATATCCCTATTAAGAATTTTGTTTCCAAGCTTTTAACCTTTTTGACTTGGACCATCTTCAAGCATCTGTGAAGAATATTAACATAATTCTGAATGTTGCTGATATGCTGATTTTGATTTTTACAGTTGAGAATGAAGCCTGTAGGTAATTTGAAAATAGACAGTTATTCAATTAATCATTGAAAAATGCTTATGTTAGGTACATTTTATGTAATATCTCAGAGCACACACTTGACAGCCATCTTGCCCAGAATACTTTGTCATTTACAAATCTAAATTCTTAAATAAATTCATGAAGATTAGTAGCCTCGATACATTGATAAAATATAGATAGAATAAAATTAATGCCATATGATTGTAGTCATAAAATATGAATAAATAATTTATATGTAAATAAAATATGTAAATAAAGAATTTATGGGAATGTTGCTCAATAGATGGAGTGCATGACTTGCATGTCAGAGGTCTGAGTTTAATTTATGAGCATCACCAAAAGTTAGCATTCAAGCACAAAGCCAGAATGCAACCCCAGCCACTATCAGGTATAGTATAAGAAAAATGTTAACAAAATATTAGAAACATAGTAATGGTTCAATAAATCTTAATTTTTTCATTAAAAGCAGCATTTTCCAAGGACTGTTGTAAAATGTTGAACAAATCTGGGCTTGGGTCCCAGCATTTATGAAAAAAATATTTAAGCTACTGAAGAAGCATCAGCCTAACTGGAAAATAGATATTAGGGGAAGTGATAGGATGGGGAAAGGGAATGGTATTTTGTAAATGTTCATTTTAAGTCTAATATTTAAAGTAAAGAAAAGTCATTCAAGTGACTCAGAAAGAAAAGTGTTGCTTTAAAATTATGTTTTGGAAGATTCATAGTGATCAATGAGGGGTATAAAAAAAAGGTATAAGTGAATATTTAGAATGTCATCAGTACATAAAGTTGTTTCAATGGCAAATATTTTTGTTTGCAGAACAAATATGAAAATGTACAAAATACAAGAACTAAGAAGAAAAACATTTATAAATTTATTAAAATTACTTGTCTAGGTCACACAGCTAGTAAGTGGTATCTCTGAAACTTGAGTCCATAATATGTTCTCTATGACCTTGCTTCCTCTGTTCAGGGATACAAACAAAAAAAAAAACATGTGAGCCTGAACTAGTTAGAGGCAATGATAATGAAAAATGATACAAAAATTCCAAAAATATTTTGGTAAAAAGAAAAACATAATTTGATCATGAGTGGAATATACCACACAAAACAGACTACTTTGTATCTCGCTGAACTTTTCTTAAACATTTTTTCCTGAAGCACAGAATATCTATGAGATATATTTTCTTCAGTATAATTAATATTTTCATACATTTGTTTTGAGTCACACCTTGTGGTGCTCAATATTTATTCCTTCTACACCTTCAGAGATTATTTCTGAAGGTCCTGGAGAAAAATATAGATTGCCAAGGATCAAACTTCAGTGAGCAGTAAGAAAGGCAGGTTCCCTACCCACTGTATTCTGGCTCTCATAATTAATACTTTCATTGTTACCTTTTTGTTTGATTTTGGTCTTGGAACTATATTCATCTGTACTATCAAGGCTTACTCCTTGTTTTGTGTTCTGAATTTATTCATGTAGTATTCAGAGATTATATGTGGCACTGCATAATAAATCTGGGTCAGTTACAGGTAAGACAAGTACTTTAATTGCTGAACTATCTCTCTGATTCTTTGTTGTCATCTTGACATTTGACGTTTTGTGCTTTATTTCTAAGATTTATTAATTAAAGTAGAATTATTGATTAAAATTTATAAATAATTTAATAAATTTTGGCAGATACTGCTGAGATAGTTATGCTTTTTGAAAATAAGCTATTTATTTACTTCTGGTATCTGGGATCAAATCCAGGACTTCACACATGCAAGACAAGTGTTCTTTGAACTATATCCTCATTCCCTTGAAAATTGGTTTAATTTGGTTTTTAATAAAATGTTTGTGAGAGGGGGCCGGGTGGTGGCGCTAAAGGTAAGGTGCCTGCCTTCCCTGTGCTAGCCTTGGACGGACCGCAGTTCGATCCCCCAGTGTCCCATATGGTCCCCCAAGCCAGGAGCAACTTCTGAGCGCATAGCCAGGAGTAACCCCTGAGCATTACCGGGTGTGGCCCAAAAACAAACAAAAAACAAACAAACAAAAAAAATGTTTGTGAGAATTTTCACTATAGCTATATGTTATCTCTATATTGGTGTACAATGTCTAACTTAGTTGACAGAAGTCACTAGGCTGATAGCCTAAGAAGAAATTTAGTCTTTCCCTCAAGAGATTAGACAGTTCCTTGGAGGATTTTATAGTATCAGAGTAAATTTGATATCTGCGATGTTAGGGGATAGAAGTGTGAATAAAATTTAGTTAGAGAGATCTAGGTATGTAAAGGTTTTTATTATTTTGTTTTGTTTTTGTTTTGGGGCCACACCCAGTGATAGGCAGAAGTTACTCCTGGCTATATGCTCAGAAATCGCTCCTGGCTTGGGAGACCATATGGGACACCAGGATTGAACCTAGGTCAGCCGCATGCAAGGCAAATGGCCTACCACTACAACACCACTCCAGATGAGTTTTTTAAGACTGACTTTATTTTGGGTGACATTAAACAGTGGTCCTGGATCTGGGAAAATTCCTTTAGCCTCTTTAAATGACTTAATATTATAAAAATGATAGATTATATAATTTGAAAACAAATGTATATAGAATGCTAATGTTGGCTGTTTTCTAATCACTCAAGTTAAAAATAAAAACTCTTCCAGCTTGGAATATAGTACAGGAAAACCTAGGTTATATCTCTGGCACAACATAGCCTTCAAAGCATCATGGACATATCAATGAAGTGCCCCAGTACCACCAGGATAATATTTTAGGCCCTATAAGCACCCCATCTTTGGACAACTTAGCAGAAGACAATAGGTTAGCTGCTAATCAGCTACTAGGTAAAGTCCCAGGGTCCGCTGAACACAACTTTAAAGCAACTCTCCCCAAAAAGTCTTTTGTACTGTGGTAGTGATTCCAGCACTTTGATAGTGCTATAGTATGGTGATATTGTATCCCTAAAGCATAAAGATATTTGTACTCTAGTAAGCCAATGTAATCTTAATAAATACAATTCTTCTCATCTTGAAACTTATCTTGTTATGAAATAGTGCCAGGGATACAAGAGCCACCCACTGAGTGGGAGAAACTATTTACCCAATACCCATCAGATAAAGGACTAATATCCAAAATATACAAGGCACTGACAGAACTTTACAAGAAAACAACATCTAATCCCATCAAAAAATAAGAAGAAATGAACAGACACTTTGTCAAAGAAGAAATGCAAATGTCCAAAAGGCACATGAAAAAAAAGGTTCCACATCACTAATCATCAGGAAGATGCAAATCAAAACAACTATGAGGTATCATCTCACACCACAAAAATTGGCTCATGTCACAAAGAATAAGAACAACCTGTGCTGGCAAAGATGTGGAGAGAAAGGAACTCTTATTCACTGCTGGTGGAATGCTGTCGAGTCTAATCTTTCTGGAAAGCAACATGGAGATTCCTCCAAAAACTGGAAATTGAGCTTCCATTTGATCCAGCTATACCACTCCTAGAGAGATATACCCTAGGAACACAAAAATACAATACAAAATCCTTTTCTAACACCAATATTCAATGCAGCACTATAGAGACTATGGAATTCTATGCAGACTTTGGAAACAACCAAGATGCCATTCAACAGATGAATGGCTAACGTAACTGTGAACATATACACAATGGAATATTATGCAGCTGACAGGAGAGATGAAGTCAGAAAATTTTCCTATACATGGATGTACATGGAATCTATTATGCTGAGTAAAATACATCAGAGGGAGACAGATAGATGCAGAATAGTCTCATCTATGGGTTTTAAGAAAAGTAAAATATATTTTTGCAATAATCTTCAGAGACAAAAGAGAGGAGGGCTGGGACATCCAGCTCACAATATGAAGCTCACCACAAAGAGTGGTGAATGCAGTTAGAGAAAAACTACACTGACAACTAACAAAACAATGTGAATGAATGAGGGAAGTAGAAAGCCAGTCTCAAATACAGGTGTGAGGGGAGTAGGGAGGTGGGAGATTTGGAACATTGTTGATGGGAAAGTCATACTGATGAAGGGGGTTGTTCTTAATATGACTGAAACCCAACTACAATCATATCTGTAATCAAATTATATAAATACATTAATAAAGAAAAAAGAAGTCATATTTGTAATCATGATGTTTAAATAAAGATATTAATTTATATAAAAAAAGAAAGAGAAAGAGAAAAAGAGAGAAAGAAGAAAAAATAAAAAGAAGAATGATGCTCCAGAGACAGTAAGGGGAGAGGATGTCATCAGGGAGAGTCAGAGAGAATCTGGGTATATTGGTGGTGGAAAATGTAAACTGGTGAATATTGTTTTACATTGTATGACTGTATCTTAATCATGAACAACTTTTTCTATAAAATATACAACTGTATTATGAAGAAAAATAAAATGTAACATTGAAAAAGAATTCTAAAAATATCTATATCTTATTGAGGTCAAGACAGTGGCTGTATATCATTTTAAATGAAAGCTATTATTTTAGAAGATAAATAATAATCCTAGAAGATTTATGAGGGTATATGTCAATTGTGGACAACTTAAAACTTTAAAGTTCTTGTTCTTCTCTCTAGTCTATGAGGATATTCATTTGTTTCCTTGACCTTGACTAAATTTCAAAGCACAGCATGTCCTTTCCCTTGTATTTTAGAGTTTCTTATAAAATTAAGGGAAGCATAAATCAAATCAAACCTGACATTGGCACCGAGAGAAAGAGAGAGGACACTGTGAAATCAGTGCTTTTAATCTGGTAGGCTTTGCCAAATCACTGGATCAGGGAGGCTTTGCTTAGGTTGGTTGGCTAACCTCACAAGTATGTGTGAAGGGCTTCCTTACTCCTAAAAATGCTTTCTTACAGGGTTATCCATCTTTCTGAAGTGGCTGCCTTTGTAATTTATTTGAAATAAGGCCCATCACACCATAAATACCTTATTCATCCTTCAAGGTCTGGGTTTCCCAAATGTTCACTTGCTGAAAGAAGTATGCCATCTCTCTCTCTCTCTCTCTCTCTCTCTCTCTCTCTCTCTCTCTCTCTCTCACTCTCTCTCCTCTCTCTCCTCTTTATCATCTCTTTCTTTCTCTCTCCCTTTCCTTTTAATCTTGGTCAGTTCTGGTATGCTTGGGATCACCGGGACTATAGTTAACAGTGATGAAGATAAAGTAGTTGATGCAAAATAGTAGCTCATGGCCTAAATATGCTAGACATATATGTTACTACTTGAACCACATCCTTAGTCCTTGTTTCTAATAATCTGTTTGTATATCTGTTCCTCTTTTTTGACACTGTATGTATCTAATTTTTTATTTCACTCCAGAACCCCATGTATAATACTTATGTTAACTGGATACAGTAAGCTGGAGTGATTTTCTCAGTAAGAATTATTCTTTGTGTTTCCGTTACAGGCTATTTCTGCTAGAAGTGAAGCTAAATAACTAAACCCATCAGATTAGCTGGGTTTGAATCCTCATCCTATAATTCTTACAAGATGTATGACAAGTTAATATGTATAGGTAACACTATATATTTATTATATAAGTGTATTAATCTTCTAAAATGAATGACTTTATAAAGCTTTGCTTTGGTTTAAATGAAGTGAAAATTGTAAAACATTTATTATTGTATGTGATTTACTTTTTATCAGAAATATTCATTTAATATGAATTAAATTAGAAGTTTCTTTAAATTGGAGCCTCAATTAATTATAATTGTATTTTGACGGAATAATTTGGAAGGTTTAGCATTTCAAGCACCAAAGACTTTTAAATATGTAAAAACATATAATAAAGTTTATATTGCAAAAACTCATTGCTCTAAGCTTTGTACTTTTTACTTTATTATTATCTACAGCAGCTATCATGAGCTAGCTGTATATGTATATGTATGTGTATATGTACGTATATGCTATGGCATATACAGGCCAATTAATATTTAATGTTTGTTGACTAATTTATATGGATCATGTCTTATGCCAAAGAGTGAAATACACCTATGATTCAGTTTTTGCTTCAGAGGCACTTTAGAATAGTCCTTATCTGAGCTAGTTCATGCTAGTTTGTGGGACAATAAAATGTAAGGATTAATTATGAGAAAGAGGAGGGGTTAAAAGACTTGAAATATACTTCAGAATTCCTCCCAAAGTGACTTTATTCGATAATAGATTTTTACCCCAGTGAGTGTGGGGTTGGAGAAATGGAAAATTAGCCAGACCTGGTAATACTTGGGGCTACTCTTGGCTTGTGCTGACAGATCACTCCAAATGGTTCTGAGGGATAGGATTCATGTGATGGAAAGGATAGAATTGGATCTACCCATAGGCAAGGCCTACATCTGACTCTTTTACTCAACACTTGAACTTCATGTCTTCTTAATCACTGTAGTTATATGCACCTATCACTACCACTATCATTCCAGCACATGCTGACATGGTGGCGTTAATCTTTTTCTATAATATGCATTCATGCTTTTATTTATAATGCTGGGTCAGAGACCTATAAATCAAATCTTTCTATATATCAGCCTATATTGGTATTTTTGAATAATTATAATTTATATATTATCCCCATCAATATCAAGGGTTTAGGAGACACATGATATTCACTTAACGAGGCTATTTGGCTAGGGCTAGGCAATGAGATATTGTTTAGTCCTATTGGTTCTAGGAGTCACCAGGATTACATCTATAATTATTGTTGGGGGACAGGCAAAACCAAGATACCAGACTTGGGGTTAAAATAGCCCAGAAGTTGCTTTAGTATTTAAGCTATTTTATTGGCCCCATATTTTGAATTGTCCCCTTAAAAATTGAATGTAAGTCTCTTTAATAAATTTCTCTGGCAAATATAAGAAGAGACAGAAGCTCTCTCCTTTCATTAAAACACTTAAAGCCTAACATTAATCATTGATATCAATAAAGAGTCAGAGAGCACTAACTGCTTTACTTGGATATAATAATAAAGCATTAGAAGTATAAAAATAGTTGGTGTGCATACAGTACACTGGCAAGCAACTCAATGTGCTTTTATCATACATTATTTTGGCCTCATGATGTCCCTGGACATAGGTGGTGTGATTCCTATTTGACAGAAGAAGCATTTTGAAGTGATTGCCACATGATGCAGTTATACCAGCTTGATTAGCCTTTAATTACTTACTCTGTGTCTCTGATTTCTCTTCTGAGTGGGAAACTTTTCTGCTTGCTTTCATTTGGTTCTGCCAAGTAGCAAACTTTAAAAACCTTCCTTTCCTCTCTGGGAATACTTACTTCCTTTTTCTTCTTGCTGTTCTCTAAGATAAGCTCCCTGAAATATGCTTTCCATGCACACTTAAATATTTTATGTTAATAGTGATTGAAGTCAGATTCCAAGTAATACTTCCTGTGGTTTATTGGCCCAGTTAATTTAACATTAAGACAGAAACAAGAATGAATAAAAACCATTGCACATTTTCATATGCAGATGCCTGCCTAGAGGAAGTTGTTAGATGTGGGACAATCAATAAATTCCAGAAATGTAGTAGAATTGCCCATGAATCTGACATTCGTTTACTCAGATTCTTGGGCTCATTTTAGAACACTTCCTTCATGCATTGTCCTCCTGGATAGGGGCATGGTGTTTTATGCAACTCTGAAATTCCCTGAATCTGAAAATGCATCATCTGGAGGCTGCACTGGAACAATGGGAGGCTGCCCCTGGGAGATTTGTAATTATGTGGCTCTGGCAGGTGCTCCTTGTAGAGCTTCATTTCCTGCTCAGCTTCAGTAATCCATCTCAGTCTGAAGAGTTATCCTGCCAATGAGAGGAAAAGGTCATGACCAGCGGGAGTAATTTTCATATACCATTTTGATCAACCCTAGGCTTTCACAGAGGTTATTCAGGGGCCATTTCTGGGGCAAGACGGAAAACAAGAAAGAATCCAGACAGTTTTGCTATTTATGCCAGACTCATGTTATCTTTAGAAAGGAATATACTGAGTTTGATGCCAAAAAGCACTGATCATGAATAGAAGAGAGAGTAATAATAGCAGATGCCAATTTTGCTTTAGGCTATTAACTCGACTTAGTAGTTTGCGATTTGCATTGCCACATTGGCTCTTCCAAAGAACTCCATGAGTATTTCTATATTTTTGGTGAGAAAACTGAGTCTCAGTAATATGCATTCATGTATGCAAATACTATTGATAAGTCACATCATATTACTTATCTTGTTTCTTTCTGCAAATGTGCATTGGATACCAGTATACTTCAACACAAAAATTAAGCCCAGCAACTAATTAGTATATAAGAAAGAGATGACTGCACTGTGATAGAAATTATAGCCTAGAAGATCTTGAACTTATGTTTGTGTAACTGTAGCCCCTGAATTCTTAATCTTAGTCCCTGCCTTTGCTAAACTGAAATGTTGTGCTTTGTCTGTAGGTAGTCCCTGTAGAAAACATGAGGTATTAATAGAAATGAATGTCTGCCAAATGAGTTTAACTGCTCATTTTATATGGAACATTGGAGAAGCGAAGAGCCCATGAAATGATGATTTTATGTTTTCTTTTTTATTTTGTGTTTCTAAACTCACAAAAGCTACTCTTTTGCAATGATTGGAAAAATTAAGTAACTGGAATCATTAATACATAATCCATTCCATTATCATGCTTTGAGATTATGATATAGTATCAGGAACACTATACGTTAAGATACAATATCTTAAGCTCCTTATCCTCTTTGGAATAAATTATTTTTCTGTGCTAATTTCTTCATCTGTAAAAGGACATGCTTATTGTTCCATGACTTCTTGTAGTTCAGATGCTCTAAGTCAGTGAAGTATATGCTCTGCATTTGAAACACATACTCCATTGCTTCCCTTCAAGTGGAATGTCCAATAAAAATGTCTTTCTTTTATTAAAGATTTTTTAGTAGAACTAACAGTAGAAATATTGTTTGTTTCTTGGGGAGCCATTCCTGGCAGTATTCAGTGCTTATTCTAGTTCTGCACTCAGGGATCACTCTTAGTGGGCATGGTCGAGGCAGAAAAGGGGTGTTTAGGGTGCAAGATATTAAATTCAAGTAAGTAAATGCAAGGCAAACCCCCCCCCCCACAAACACACACACAAGCACACCACAACCCACACTGCACACACCATTATAGCTCAGGCCCAATAAAAATTAAATTTTACAGTGATGTAGTAAACAAGCATATATAAATACAATAGAGAACAATTTGTAAAAATATCACTAGTTTATATACGCTTCAGAAATGTATTTTCCTTCAATTCTCTTTAAATCTATTTTGTTTTGTGTCATTTTGATTAAAGTGTTGTCCATGACTCAAGAAATTTATTTTAAATATCCCATGTTGTGCTGTTTCCATGAAACCAAACCACCAAGGAGAACCTCACAAGGTCAAATCATGTTTGCTTTTGCTTGCTTTGGAAGATTAAAAAACTGAATTTATTCCTTTTCCTGCTGAGAAAATGCGTAATTGTCCACTGGGATGGTTGGTTCTCCTTTTTTGACCAGGTGGTTATTTCTCCCAATTTCCTGCTTTGGTACCATGCTGTCATTAGACTTTCTATAATAAACTGACATTGTCCCCTTAGGATAGACAGGTGAGTCACTTGTTGTATGATGTTTTTAGTCAATTCTGTTTGGAAGACACTGCTTTTCTCAGTCATCAAAGGTTCATTTAACATTTTATAATGCATGCAATTTAATTAAGGAGGAAACCTCACATATAATTTTCAAGTATACACAGTCATGAATATCTACTACTTATTAGACCATAGTTTTATTTTTGCCAGATTTATTTTTCTTTTGTTTGAATGAGAAATTATTGTGGTAAACTGAAGCTGAGGCCCATAAAGTCTTGAGTATTTCAGATAGTGCCTATGACATATGGTGAAGATCAATATGTTTAAAATTGTTCTCTCCATGAAGCACTTTCTCACAGGAACCCTGTTACTTTGTAAAGCTTAGGAAGGCCAGAGGAGAAGATCATTGACACTTAGCTCTGCCAAGTGGATTACTTAATTTCTGATCTTGTTTTAATTCATCATGGGCTCTGTTTTATTTTTACTCCACCTCTTAGGCATCAAAGAATTACCAAAGCAATGCCTTAATAACTATAAAGCACTCTTGTGTTTCTGTTGTAGTTAAAATTATTTTCTTCTGATAGCCAGTCATTTTTACATCTGACACAATTTCTTATTGGTTGATATCTTCATTTAGGGTCATATCTAGAAAGTAACCTTTAAATGGAACCTTTTCTCATTTTTTCTCTGGACAACTTTGCTATATCTCTGCCATATTACCCTCTTATTTTTATTAGTTCTTTGCCAGTTAAAGTTTCAAATTTATTTACAATGATGCTATTTGACATCTTTCAATGGCAAATAAGTCTATGTTCAATATAATTTCTACATGTACTCTTTAATAGTAGACATGCCTCCTTTTGAGAAACAATTCTAGTGCAAATTCTTTAAAATACATGATTATTTTTCAGTCTGTAATTATATTTGGTGTGTCCAATGCCTCAGGGTTCTACACTGTGTGGAATAATTCTTATGAAACATGGTTAAATAAATATAGATTTGGCTCTCCAGCAACTTTTAGTTCAGTTAAGGTTCAGTTAATTGAATTTAAGAACCTCTGGTAGATGCTTCAGTTAGTCCCTCCTTGCCAAGATTTTGGAGAACAGAAATTTAATGGTTGTACTGTCAGAGTACCACAGGTAGCAAAAATGACACTATTAGTATGCCAGAGAGTGGAAAAAAGAAAGCATGTGAGACTGAAATTGAAGGGGGAAGATGGATGTTACAGAGCACGGTCTTGGCAATATTTAATTTCCACTGAGAAATGCATTTTCTTTTTCCTTTGGTTAAGAGAGTAATACATTTCCTTTTCTTTCCTGTCTGCTAAGAATTTCAAAAATTGTATGCTTTTCTTTTTCATAAAACATATTTGAATTCTGCCTTTTTAGTATGACTTTGATTTTGTTAGTTTCTCTGTATCGTGTGTGTGTGTGTTAGTTTCTTTGTGTATTTTTCTAAAGAAAAATGTTTCCTTGATGGAAGGTTAAAATCATTAAATACCTTTAAAATATAACATGAAATAAAAAGAACCATATTTGCATCACTATAGAAAATATATGCTTAATTATTATCGGATTGAATACTTTTCTTTCTTTAAATCATGGTTTTATTGATTAGATAATTCTATTGTCAGATATTTTTCTATTAGGATTTATTAAGCATTTAAGTTTCTCAGTTATCTGATTATAAATCATGCTATCATGATATCATTTTTATTAATCTTTACTCTGCATCTTTGAATTACTGCCTCTAAAGATGCACTAGGATAAGGAATAATTAGATAAAAAATTTTCACAAAAACTAGAACATTTATTTCATATTTTCTCTCCTTGCCAATATATATATCAGCTTTGATGCACATTGCCAATTTAGGATAAGCAAATTAATATTCTGTAGTTCAAGTAGAACCTTTTTATGATTTATCAGTTATTGATCTCTGTATCCATTTCATGTTAAACATTTTTGTCCATTTAAGACCAATAATAATATTCAAATAAAAATTGAGGGACTATTTGAATACCATTAAATAGATACCAAGTATACTCTTTAGCAAGCAATAAAAATGCCTACAATTCTTTGCTCCAGTTGCCATCAACTGAAAATAATATGTAGAGTTGTTATCTCTCCCCACCTTCCAGTCACCAATTCTTTATATTGTACAACATATTTACCACTTCCATGGAGACATTTTTTTTGGTTCACATTTTTTAGAATCAAGTTCCTATTAAGTCTGTTATTTATTAATTAATTAATTTGATTTTGGGCCACACCAGTGGTGCCCAGGGATTTCTCTGAGCCCTATGCTCAGAAAACACTTCTGCTAGTCTCATGAGACCATATGGGATGCCAAAAATGAAACCCGAGTTGACCATGTGCAAGAGAAACATCCTACACATTGTATTTCCCCAGTGGAACTTTGTATAATGTAATGAATTTTCTTTAACGAGCTTCAGGTTTGGTGGTAGCCTATAAAAGTCTAATCATATGCAGTTCCTATTCTCTGCTTTTAGACTATTTTGTATATACGTTATAGTACAAAAAGCTTAAAATTCTAGATTCTTGAGTAAAAATAGTGCATCTGAGGTCAGTGATACAGTATAGTGCAAGATACTCACTGTCAGTGGGATCCCTGGCACTGCTTATAGTACCTCAAGCACCATTAGGTGTGATCTTTGAGCAGAAAGCTAAGAGCAAACCAAAAGGACTTCTAGATGTGGCCCCAAAAGCAAATAGAACAACAGAAAAATACCAACTCCTGGTTGTTTCTAGTGTGACAGATTTTTATTTACAGATTCAAGAGGTCAAAAGGGACAAGAAGCTCCCTTTTAACAGCATCAACCCCTTCATTAACTTCTAGCAATGAAGCAGATTCTATTGGGAAATAGCAGTTTCTTTTTCTTAGAGGATCACAATATCAGCAACTTAAAACCTGTGCCCTTATTTGATTGGTTATACTTGATGTTAACAAAGACCTGAGAACTGGTAATTAAGATTTGCTACACAGAACAGCAAACCAGATCATCTAGATGTACACCAATCAGATACTATGATACCTATGATACTCATCACCCAGTTGGTATAATAGAGAGAACTGCCTTATTAACTTCTGTTCTAACATAGAAATCACATTTCCTTTCTTTCTTGAGTGTTCCATAATTTATTATTGTGAAAAAAGGGCACTCAGTATATCATTATGTGGGTACTATTTATTAATTTCTTTTTCTGTTATGACCACAGGAATATTTTTTTTCTCTTAGCAATATGTCAGATTCTCTCTAGTAAAATTTCTGCTCTGTGGTTTGACTTATCTTCTTAATTGTTTCCCTCAGGTTTCAATTTCTGAGTGCACTCAGGCTTGTACTTAAGCAGTATATTTTATAAATAAAATCAATTCCTTTGTAAAAACCTTTTGGTAGTCTTTCCTTGTGATACATTGAAGCTTTATACTTTTTTTTTAAAAAATTGTAATTTACAAAGTTTATTCATAGTTAAGATTTGATATAGAATTTTTCAGCAACAGTTCCACCACCAATGCCAACCACCCTTCTCCAATGTTCCCAGAGTCCATCACATACTTCTTCATCCAAACCTGTCATCTTAACAGGCACCTTTTAAAATTTATTGTTAAAGTCTGGGTGTTATGATTTTAGTCTGATGACTTCAAGGTTTGGATATTTATTTTTGTTCTTCCTTAATACCACAAAGGTTCCCCTTGACCCATGTACTCCATTATTTCACATCACTCCCTTAGTCTATTTCTTTTCTTCTACTCACTATACTTTGGTGTCGAGAGTATTCTAGAAAACCCCTATTTCACCCATTACATTTCCTCATGTATTATTCTTAATACCACATATAAGTTATATGCTATATTTATCCACCTTCTAGCTTTATTTAACATGTTATTTTTCTGTTCCATTCATGTTGCAGTGAATTGCATGGTTAAATGGTTAAAATGGTTATTTAGAACTACTCAGTATTCTATGGTATATTCCATTGGGTATATATATATATATTTATATCACATATTCATGATACACTCATCTGTTATTAGATATCTAGATTAATTTCAACTTTTACCTATTGTACTGAGTGCAGCAATGAATAGTTGTGTGAATATGTCCTTCTTAATGAAGTTTTTCTGTCCAGGGGATATAAAACTAAAATAATTTTTGAGTTCTTATAGCAGATTAAAGGTGAGTTTACTGAGAAACCTCCATACAATTTTCCAAAAAGGTTGAGCCAGACAATATTCTTTCTAGCAGTGGATAAGATTTCCTTTATTCTCACCTTACCGACACATACTGTTCTCAGTATTTTTGATATGTGTCATTCTCACTGGTATAAGATATCATTTTGTTTTGACTTGAATTTTCCTCATTATAAAGTGATGATAAGCATTTTTTCATGTGTCTGTTAGTCATCTATTGCTCTTTCTCAAAAAAGTTTCTGTTCATTTACTCTCCATTTTTGATGAAGATTATACATGCTGAGGAGCTATTGTGAGTAGTTTGCATATCCTGAATACCAACACTTTATCTGATATGTTGAGTTAAATATTTTACCACTCAGTTAACTATCTTCCTTTTAGTCCATATTTCTTTAGTCATTCAGAAAATTTTGTTTGATAAAGTCCCATTTTTTTAGTTTTATTCTGTATCCTTTGTAATTACCACAGTTCATTGAAGATATCTTTGAGCTCTAGGTCTTGGAGAATTTTACCTATGTTAATCTCAATATACTATATAGGTTCAGGTCTGATCTTAAAGTCTTTGATCCATTTTGATTTTGATTATGTGCTTGATTTGCTAAGATTTTGTTGAGGACTTTTGTATCAGTGTTCATCAGGGAGAATGGTATATACTCTTTGGATAGCATCTCTATCAGCTTTGGGTATCAGTAGAATGTTCTCTTCATAGAAGGTGGTAGAGAGGTTTTCTTATTTTGCTATTTGGAAGAATTTAAGGATCAATGGCAGTAAGTTTCTGAAATCTTGATAAAACACGTGAATAAACCTATCTGGTCCTGGACTACTATTTCAATTTCCTTGCTTGTGATTAGCCTATTAAGGCTATCTCCTTCTTCATTCAGTTTTGTGACATTGTATATTTCTAGATATTTGTCCATTCTCTGGGTTCTCTAGTTAACTTAGAGAGCCCCAATGATATCTTGTATTTCTTGAGTTCTATTATTATTATTTGCTTTTCATTTATAATCTCATTAATGAAAATAAATTTCTCTTTTTATCCCTCAGAGTCTTGCACTGGTTTGTCTATATGTCTTATTTTTTTAGTTAAAAACATTTAGTTTCATTTATTTTTTGTATTGCTTTTATGATTTCTATATTGTCGATTTATGTTCCGATTTTTATTTCTTTTCTTCAATGAGTGTTTTAGTTCCTTTGTTGGTTCTGCAGACATTTAAGATTTGCATTTAGGTTGTTGATTTTATTTTTTTTATTTTTTTTGTTTGTTTGTTTTGGGTTTTGGGCCACACCCGTGACGCTCAGGGGTTACTCCTGGCTATGTGCTCAGAAATCGCTCCTGGCTTAGGGGACCATATGGGACGCCGGGGGATCGAACCGCAGTTCGTCCAAGGCTAGCACAGACAAGGCAGGCACCTTATGTCTAGCGCCACCGCCCGGCCCCAATTTTATTTTTTTCTTCCTTCCTTATATATGCATGTATCAATCTTAGTTTCCCTCCATTTTTTGCTTTAGTATTCCTCTAATATTTTACTGTGACCCATAGACTTTGGTAACTTATTTCTTCATTGTAATTAGTGCCAAGGAATCTTTTTATTTCTACCTTGATTTTCTCTTTTACCCAGCTTTTAAGCAGAATGCTATTCAGTCTCCAGGTGTTCATGCTTCTCTTTATCTTCTTTTTATGGTAAATTTCTCTATCTGTGGCATTATCTGATAGGATACTGGAAAGATTTTTATGTTAGTGAATTGATAGACATATCTAATATTAGACTTATCTCCAAACTGTGATTTTTTTCTGGAGAATGTTTTGTGCACACTCTTTAAGATCATCTATTCAGCTCTTCGAGGATAGAGGAGTCCATTAACCCAAGGTATTCTAGTTTCTCATTTATGGCTGTGTCTTTAGCTATATTCTGTCCAGTGAATATATCCTGCGATGAGAATGCACAGTGAAATCTATTACTATCATATTTCCATCCATGTATCTTTCAAAGTGTATTAGCAAAAGCCTTAAAACTTTGCTGACTGACTCTTCAACAAGTGGTGTTGGCACAATTGGATAGCCGCTTGCAAAAAAATTAAACTTAGACCCCCAGCTAACATCATATACGAAGGAAAAATCCAAATAGATTAAAGACCTCGATATCAGCCCCAAAACCATAAGATATATAGAACAGCACATAGGCAAGACACTCCAGGACATTACAGGCATCTTCAAGGAGGAAACTGCACTCTCCAAGCAAGTGAAAGCAGAGATTAACAGATGGGAATACATTAAGCTGAGAAGCTTCTGCACCTCAAAGGAAATAGTGCCCAGGATACAAGAGCCACCCACTGAGTGGGAGAAACTATTCACCCAATACCCATCAGATAAGGGGCTAATCTCCAAAATATACAAGGCACTAACAGAACTTTACAAAAAAAAAAAAAACATCTAATCCCATCAAAAAATGGGGAGAAGAAATGAACAGACACTTTGACAAAGAAGAAATACAAATGGCTAAAAGACACATGAAAAAGTGCTCCACATCACTAATCATCAGGGAGATACAAATCAAAACAACGATGAGATACCACCTCACACCACAGAGAATGGCACACATCACAAAGGATAAGAGTCAACAGTGTTGGCGGGGATGTGGAGAGAAAGGAACTCTTATTCACTGCTGGTGGGAATGCCGTCTAGTTCAACCTTTATGGAAAGCGATATGGAGATTCCTCCAAAAACTGGAAATCGAGCTCCCATATGATCCAGCTATACCACTCCTAGGAATATACCCTAGGAACACAAAAATACAATACAAAAACCCCTTCCTTACACCTATATTCATTGCAGCACTATTTACCATAGCAAGACTCTGGAAACAACCAAGATGCCCTTCAACAGATGAATGGCTAAAGAAACTGTGGTACATATACACAATGGAATATTATGCAGCTGTCAGAAGAGATGAAGTCATGAAATTTTCCTATACATGGATGTACACGGAATCTATTATGCTGAGTGAAATAAGTCAGAGAGAGAGAAAAATGCAGAATGGTCTCACTCATCTATGGGTTCTAAGAAAAATGAAAGACATTCTTGCAATAATAATTTTCAGACACAAAAGAGAAAAGAGTTGGAAGTTCCAGCTCACCACAGGAAGCTCACCACAAAGAGTGATGAGTTTAGTTAGAGAAATAACTACATTTTGAACTTTCCTAATAATGAGAATGTATGAGGGAAATGGAGAGCCTGTTTAGAGTACAGGCGGGGGTCAGGTGGGGAGGAGGGAGACTTGGGACATTGGTGATGGGAATGTTGCACTGGTGATGGGTGGTGTTCTTTACATGACTGAAACCCAAACACAATCATGTATGTAACCAAGGTGTTTAAATAAAAAAAAAGAAATAAAACTGGAATTTAAAAGAAAAAAAAAACTTTGCTGACTGAAAATGTGGTGCATGTAAGTGATTTTGAGTTAGTAATTCTTGGCCTATCATTTTTTTTGTTTGTTTTTTGTTTTTTTGTTTTTGGGTCACACCCAAAAGGTTACTCAGGGGTTACTCCTAGCTCTAGACTCAGAAATTGCTCCTGGCAAGCTTAGGGGAACATATGGGATGCCAGGTTTCAAACCACTATCCTTCTGCATGCAAGGCAAACACTCTACCTCCATGCTATCTCTTCGCCTCCTATTATTTCTTTAAACAAGAAATATTGTCCATCCTCTTCTCTAATTAATTTCTTTAGGTTAAATAGAATTTGCTATTCGGTTTGACATAAATATGGTTGCCCCAGCTTTCACCCTAGTGGCTTCTTTACTTGTTTGCCATCCTTTTAGTCTGAATCTACTTTATCCTGAAATTTTAGATGTGTTTAATATAAGCAAATGGATGGGTTTTGTTTCCTGATTCATCTGACAGTCTTTGCCTTTTGATGGAAGAGTTTATAAAGCTCAATGACATTCAAAGGTATTATTTACATAAAGGATATTGTGACATTTTTTTTGGAGGCCTGTTGCTTCTACAATTGGTTATTTGGTTTAGGCAAGTGGCTTTTCATTAGTTCATTTAGAACTAGTTTGATTATTGCAAATGTCACGAGCTCTTTTTTTATCTGAGGATGTTTATATCCCTCTCATTTAAATGAGAGGTTTGTTGGGCGGTGGACTCAAAATTGAAAACTTCTTTCATTCAGTAATTTGAAAAGACTGTTTCACTCTCTTCTTGCCTGAACCTTTTCATATAAGAGATTTCTTGTGATTCTTATATTCTTTCTTTTATATTTAAAGATTTTTATCCTCTTTACTCCCTTAAGAAATTCATTTTTCTCTGTTTTTTTTTTTTGCCATTTTGATTACTATGTCCATGATTTATCACCACATGGTGTCATTCTATTTAAATTTATTTTGATAGGTACTCTTTTAGCCTCTTAAATTTGCTCAGCTGTCTCCTTCACATTCTAAAGAATGGGAGAAGTTTTCTCCCTTTTCCTCTTCCTCCCCCTTCTGATATCCCTATAATTCATAGATTATTTCATTTGTCTTTGTTTATTATGTACATTACATTTTCTTCCATCTTTTTGTTTCCCTTTTCTTTTTTCCTTCCTTATCAATCCTAACTTGGAATTTGTCTTCAAGTTTGTTTATATGGTTCTCCCCTGTGAGATTCTTCTATTATGGCTTATTAGTGTGTTCTTTAGTTTTTCAATTCCATTTGTACGGATTCTTTTGTCTACTGAATACATCCTTCTTAAATTGGTTAAATTTCTCCTCTCTTAATTGCTTAATTTTACTGGCTATGCTTCCTTAATTTCTGTTGCCAGTGTATTGAGTGTGATTTTAGGTCTGCATTGACCAAGCAAATTGATTGATTTGTAGATTTACCTAGTTCCTATCAGTGACTGTAATTGAATTTCTTAGTTCCCCCTTTGTTCTTTTGAGTTTTGTGGTTGTTAATGGTGGAATTTTAAATTCCCAGTTACATGAGAAATTATCTGTTGAATGTTTCCATACCAAATGGCAACTAATACTACATTTGTCTTCCAGGTTATTTTTCTTACCATGAAGAATTATTTGCTGTGCTAAGAAAATCGTCAACCCATTACTTCATTGAGTTAACTGATTTTAAGTCTGTATAATATCTGTGAAATAGAGTATCACATCCCATCTGCCTGTATAAATGTGATGTAATTAGTGAGGGTTGGGGAGAGAAGGTGGTGTTGAGGTAGAGACTGGGGTCCCCAGTTTGCTGGGTGTATCTGGGTCATGCACTTTTAGTTCAGGGAAGAGAGGGTTGTTTTAAAATTAAAATTATATAACTACTACTGCATTTACTATGGGGTCAGCTAACCCATTGATCTTCATGGAAATGATATTCCTGGAATATCTACTGAATGTGAAAAGTTTTTACCAAATTATAATCTCAGACCAAGCTTTGCTCTCGAATTTCTAATTGGGTTTTACCATTCTGGACCATTGACAAAGAATTGGCTTCAAGCAAAAAACCGAGAAAAGTTTAAGGATTATATTGGTTTTTCTTCTATGACGTGGGGTTTTGAGTATATCCCTTTGTTTTATTTCTAAATAACTGTTTACACATTTCCTTATACAATTAATATTTCTCTATCAAAAATGAATCATATTATGTCATTTAAACTGGAGAGTCAGAGAGATAAGATTGTATAGGAGTTACGGTACTTGTCTTGGGCATGAATAATTCTGATTCAGTCATCATCATTCTGTATAGTCCTTCTGAGCAAACCTATAAATGATTTTAAGAACTAAACCAGGAATAAGCTGTTAACACAGTCAGGTGCATTCCCCAATTCAAGGAGAAAAAATAGGGAAATTCCATTACCTAAACTATAATTCCAAGAATTGAAAGTCCTACCTGTTTTTGAAATGCAATGCTTTTCTTTTTATAACCTTTTACAGTTGATGACACCTAGCTTCTCCTTATGATAACTCTCATGTCTTTAATTAGGTCTCACTCCTGGCAATGTGGGCTACAATATATGGTACTTAGATTGAACTTGGCTCTGAGGTTTGCAAGTAAAGATTCTTAATGCTTGTAGTATTTCTTGACCCACTTTAGTGGTTTTCTTTTACTGATAATTTGTAATTTCTTCCAAACTGAGAACAAGTATGGTTAACATTTTTTCACAAATTATTTTTATTTATTTTTTTTCTGGAGGCCACAACCAGTAGTAATCAGGGCTTTGTACTTCGGCTCTGTGTAAAGGCAAAATACCTGGCAGGCTTGAGGACCAGACGGTATGCTGGAAATTGAACCTGGGTTGCCCAAATACAAGGCATTCTATATGGCTCCAGACCCACTTGTCATGGTTTCTTTTTTCTTATTAATTATATGTGAATAATGTGCTATATTTTATAATTTTGTGAGCTTTTTTCCTAATCTAATTTCTAGAAACCAATGTATGAATTAATATATCACAGAAACATAATTAAATGCAACTGATATTTTAAAGTTCTTGAATATCAATCCTTTGTCATGTATATAATTATTCTTGAGTATTATATGATAAAAATGAATTTAGTTGTTGCTTTTTCAAAGCTAAAATTTGCTTAAGATCAATAAAATTGAAAATGATGGCATAAAAATGTGGCTGGGACCAGAACAATGGGTCAAACAGCCCTAAATTTGGAAAATTGTCCTGAATTAGCAGTGGTTTCAATAGCAGATTTATCATCAGAAAGGCCTACACTTAGGGCTGCAGTGATAGCACAGCAGTAGGGCATTTGCCTTGCACACGACTGAGCCAGAATGAACCTTGGTTCAATCCCAGCTTCCCATATGGTTCCCCTCGCCAGGAGCAATTTTTGAGTACATATCCATGAGTAATCGCTGAGCATCATAGGATGTGGACCAAAAAGAAAACAAAGGTCCTACACTTAAATTCTGGTTTCTATGCATACTGCCTTTATGAACATTATTTTATATATTAAGATTCCCTATTTATAAATTCAATTTAAGATGAAACCAGGTTATATTCATAAAACAGCACCTATCACATTGTTGTATGTGTATGAGGTAAACATACACATATTGTGTATGGCCACTATCACAGTATTTTAAGTGATAAACTTCAAAAAGATTATAAAAAGAAAAATATAATGAACATTGCTGAAAGAATAAAATTTGTACTTTACTTTTAGCAATAAAGTACAATGTGATTATTTTTGTTTTGCAGCCACACTTTATATTATTCAGGGCTTACTCTTGAATTTGTTCTCAGAGGATAGTGTGAACTTTGTGCCTCTGATCTTTTATATCTTACATACAAAATTTTGTATTTAGCATGACTAGGTGATTCTAGATGCATTTTATTCTCCTAGCTCTGCCTGTGAGCTGCAGCATAATGCAGTTTCCAGGTTTATATTCAAATATTTACTGAACATTGAATCCTAGAGTAGGGAAGGGTGATGGAAAGCAATGAGAAGGACAGAAACTAACATTGTTTGCTTGACTTTTCCTATTCAAATAAGTGCTTTGCTTGGTTTATCTCACTCCATAGACATGGGTGTAAACCTGATCAGACAAAATTAGTTTTCTTCCTCTTTTTACTTAAAGGAGGCATGTAATAAAAATGCAAATGAGTTTGATGAATGTATTTAAATTATTTTTCTCTAGAGTTGTGCAGCTTTGACTAGGTTCCCTTTCTTTGATTCCTCTTTGACTGTATGGGCATTTAATCTTTATGGACCTCAGAGTCCTCTATTTAGTAACTTTAAAATAAAAAATACTTGAGTTATTGAGGCCGGAGTAGTGACTCAAGCCTTGCATGTGCTAGCCTAGGACAGACCACAGTTCAATCCTCCTGCGTCCCATATGATCTTCCAAGCCAAGAGCGATTTCTGAGCGCATAGCCAAGAGTAACCCTTGAGCATCACTGGGTGTGGCCCAAAAACCAAAAAAAAAAAAAACAAAAAAAAACCAAAAAAAAAAACTTGGGTTATTTTAATGTGCTACATACTATTTTGTTGGAGACACATGTAAGAGTCCTACAGCTTGTCCTTGTTTCTAACCTTAAAGAATTTGTTTTCAGGAGTAATAAAAAAAATAAATAGGTGCTCATTTGCTTGTGTTCCAGAGGAACAAGGAGCAAGGTACAAGGAATTGAACCAATGCATGTCAACACTTGGTGAATATTCTCTGTAAAGGGGAAATTAGTACACATTTAAATTCTGTAGACTAATGAGAATTGAATAATTGTTCTTATCAAAAAAAAGCACATTGTAATATTTACATTAGAAAAGCAAAACATATGTTAGGTCATGTAGATTTTATAAAAACAAATTTCAGGCTGTATTCTTATGATTTGTAATTATAACAAGAATATATGCATACACTGACTGTTAGAGTATATCCTCATGTAGGAAATGATAGTGATCACTAATATTTAAAGAATTTGAATTTATTTGATATCTCTTTCTTTTTCCCATCTACTTCTATATTTTCCCTTTATGTTTAAGTATATTATGATCTTAGATATTGAGTATAGTGAAAGATACAGTGAAATATAGTGAAAGAAACTACCGATATATTTTATATCTTTATTTCATTGTCTCTGTAGCTGCTTTGAAAGAGGACTTGAAAACTGAGTTAATTTACATTTTTTACATTAAATTACATTTATTAAATTTATTAAATTACATTTATTTGAATTACATTATTTATTAAATTACATTAATTTTACATTTACATTTACATTACAATATTTTATAATTGATTCAAATGATTCAATTTTATATTGAAACTGTACATGTATGACTATAGCTGGGCTGATACATCAGTATATTCTGTTATATATACCAAAAGGGTGACATTTTAGCAGGAAAGAAAGTCTGAGAGCTGATACTGTAGGAACAGAGAGAAAAAATAGATTGAATAGTTAAAATACCTACATGTAACAGCAGTATTAGAAAGCATGATAATTTTGATTCCTTATTCTCTTGTGAGTTTAAAAATAACCATCATTGGTACCTGATAAATCCAAGGCATGGTAATTTTTTATAAATAAACATATATGAAAGTCTTCACAAAATAAATTAAATTTTATTAGAAAAAATGAGTATATATCTTACTTAAACTTTATAATATTAATATTACTAGAATACAGAAGCCACAAACTTATAAATTAGTATTTAAATGCAGTAGCACTTAAAATGTTCTCCAGTTTTTATATTACTATATACCTTATCATTTTAATTCAACAATTAAAATGCCTATAAATTAATTTTTCAGTAATTTCCAAACTAGAAAAAGTAAAATAGCCAAATACATTCATTTGACTTTGTCAATATTTTTGTCTGTCTGTAACTTGGTCTCTCATCTTTTTCTAGTTTTATATCTCTGTCATTTTATAATCATATTTTATTTAAGCTGAGAAAAAAAGTGATTACTGGGGAAAATGTCAAAGATCTATTCAGGAAATTGTCAATAATAACTGTGTGACTCAAGTCATAAATCACTTTGGATTAAGCACAGCCCTTCATCTGGCTATGAATTTCAATGCATTTATTTATTATCTGCCAATGGGAATTAAAATGTACTCCCATTCTAGGACCTCTTTCAGAAAGGAATGGTTCCACTCAGGGCAGCTGGGAAGCTTATTGTAGAGTAAAGCTTATGACATTGCTGGGCCATTGTCCATCCTAAATATTTAAATCAATGTCTAACCAACATACAGATAGAGAAAATTTGATCAGGTTAGGATATAATGCAAATGTCATCTTAACTGCTTAAAGGACAATTTAAGCATTGACCTTAATGTTTAATATATATATATATATTCACATATATTATGATATACATAGAAACACATATATTTATATATACATATATTAATTGTATACATATATATTGAGGGATAGATTTTTGTCCCTCTCATATCTTCATTTAACAATCTAGAAAAGAAGTTGTCCGCAATTAAAATAATTACTAGTAAATAAGAATTTCTATGTCTAGAAACTAATTTCTCATGTAAGTCATCAAATTTTACTAACCTGATTCCATTACATTCTTTTTTTAAGTTCATAGAGGAATTTAAGTCATCAACCTAATGTCTTCCAGGAAGGAAACCAAGATGTAAAGTCAGTTTTCAAAACATAAGTTCTTAACCACTACTGTTAAAGCACCATCTTCCTATTTATAGAGTTTTCCATAATTAGCAGCTATATATTTTATTATATTAGCACTTTTTAGTGATGTCCAAATCCTTTATAGACCATTTCTGGATTTTAGAATCTTTTTTTTTTATCCCTGCTTTCTGAATCTTGAATTGTCTTACAATACAGGGAAGGCAATAAATATCTATTTAGAAAACTTTCTGCCCACTTGTTGTTATATATTCAATAGTACAAAAGATGATACTCATATTCTATGTAATTCCTATTCCTATGTTAATGTTTCTTTAACAAAGTTATCAAGACATTTTATTTTGTAGATCTGGGTGAGGATTGGGATATTTTACATGCTTCATTGGCCTAATGCCAATAACATGAAAATACCAATCTTACCCCTTCTTTAGTCCAACATCCGAATGAAACATTCATTAAGATTTTTAGATAAGCCCCTCACTTTCCAGTCTTAATTCAGTTTCTTCCTACTCCCCTGAAGCTTGTCTTCAGTCTATTTTAGGGAGAAGTGAACATTTTTTCTTTATTGTGCTATTAATTTTAACCTGTCTTATATATCACAACAGCCTTTGTATTACTGTACTATCTATCAAATACCATTCTCAAATTTTATACTAAACATATTTATTCTCCTCTGAACCATCTGAAGTAGATGTTATTAGTATTTCCCCTTTACTTTAGAGTAAAGCACAGATTTAAAAAATTTAGGTTATATATAAAGCTTGTGATGTCAAGAAATATGTCTTCCGAATTTGCATGCTGACCCAACCACTACCACAAACATAATTCTCTGACTCTTAGCCAGTGTTTATTTGGTTAGGTCTAATAGATGATAGCATTTTTAAGGCATCTTTCAAATAGTAGCAGCAGAGTAGATCTTATTTTCTGTGTATTGCACACAAGAAAGTACTCTTTTTATAGAAAATGAACAAATATGACCAAGTTCATCTAACTTATAATGTCAGTTTGTATGACTAATCAGAATCAATTCTAGCAATATTAATAGATCCAGCAGTCTTCCACTACTGGATATATCGTTAAGGTGCTGGGTATTGAAACAGGAGTAACCAAGTACAAGGCAAGTACCTCAACTTCTGGTACCCCAAAATCAGTTAAAAATTGTAATTTAGGAGCCGGGGCAGTGGCACAAGCAGTAAGGTGACTGCCTTGTCTGTGCTAGCCTAGGACAGACTGTGGTTCAATCCCCCAGTGTCTCATATGATCCCCCAAGCCAGAAGTGATTTCTGAGCCAGAAGTGATTTCTGAGCACATAGTGGTCACAAGGTGTGGCCCCAAAAAACAAAACAAAACAAAAACCTGTAATTTAAAGGCAAAGACATACTAAATTATTTGACTCTGTTGCTTTTGACACTCTGATTTCTGCAACTTTTACATATTTTAATAAAATATGCATATATGAGACATAAAAGTATTTTTACAATAAAACAATTTATTTGCTTATCACTGCACTTAAATGATCCTCAAAGTTTATAGTTGTTGAAATTCTTATATCTAGAGATTATAACAAAACAAGTTAATTTTTTTAAATCACTGGAAGTAAAAGGCATTACCTTAGAAAATATTAATGAGATAATAAAAGTTGATAGATATAATGTGATCATAGCTATTAAGGGATAATAAAATTGAAATTTCAGGCTATTTTTGTCTTTTTGGAAACACACCCTGCATATGTGCTTAGAAGTCACTTCTAGTGGCCTCAGGGGGCTATATGGGATGATTAGAATAAAACCTGTAGTCTGTGTGCAAGGCAAATGCCCTACCTGCTGTGATATTGCTCGAGTTCCTAAGGTCATTGTTTCCTCTAACATTTTAGCAAGTGTTATATTCAGTTAAACTATATAATCATTACAACCAACAATGTGGTGGAACCAACTTACCTGTACATTGTTTCTATATTAGGAATCATCCAAGCTGAGGCTACAGGTGATTAGACTCTTCATGGGATGGGAGTTTTTCAAAGTGTTTTTAATTCTTTTTGAATACTGGAATGCAATATTTCTTTAAAATTAACATGCGATGAAGATAACTCTGGTGTTAACTTATATAAATATGATACATAAATTATATAAACTTATATAAATTATGATCACTTTTGAGGCCAAGAAGATAGCTTGAAAGGCTAGTAAAAATACTGTGTATGCTGGAGGCTGATGCAGTACCTTGCACATCATGTTCCCCTAAATTTCACTGAGAGAGTGATTTGAGCTCTGTAGAGTATGGGCCCAAAATTACCAAGAAAAGCAATATGTAAGAATATGTTATTTGAATTATTTTATCTCTTATAATCAATACAAATATTTAACTAAATTGAATACTGGCACTTGTCATCTTTGATGCATCATTGTGTGGATTAGGATAAAAGAATATGTCAATCTAACGGTAAACCAGGGGATCAAGATAGAAATGCTATAAAAATCTAACAATACCAGCACCTCAAGTTCATTTTATTTTTTGATCATATACACTCTGATGTAGCTTTGGTTGCCCTCATCTATCTTATTGTCATTAACTATGTTCCATATAGCTTCTAAGATTGCTTTACAGTAAGGAGTATATAAGACATTGACACTTTATTTTTATTGTTTTTAAATAAAAAAATTTCACTGAAAAATTGTGAGCTACAGTTACAAAGTTGTTCATTATAGAGATTCAGCCATAGAATGTCCAACACCCATTTCTTTGCCAGTGCAGTTCCTCCCACCAATGTTCACTGTTTCCCTCCAATTTCCCCCTTGTCCTTCACTTTGCCTATCTCTATATCAGATATTTTTTCCTTTTATCTTCCTTTATGTTTTCTTCCCTTTTAGATGCTGTGATTTGTAATATGGTCACAGAAGGGCTATTATGCATATCTCTTTACCTCCTTTCAGCATCTTTTTTTGGTCCAAAATGATCATTTCCAACAATCATTGTCGTAGTGGTCCCTTTTCTGCCCTATCTGTACTCCCTTGCTTTTTTGGGAAAGCGTCTATCATATAGCAGTCCTCATGGATGTCTTTGTTACTGTGTTTGTGTATTTTTACTATTCTGTCACCTTATAGCCCACAAATGAGTGTGATGACTTTTTATCTATCCCTATCCATCTGGTTCATTTAACTTAAATATTATCTATAGCCACCTGCATATAAGAAAGTTTCATGACTTTATTTTTTCCTAATAGCTATTAGTATTCCATTGTGCAGCTATAACACAGTTTCTTTTTTACTCATCTGTTCTCAGTAGCTTGAACTGTTTCAAGATTCTTACTACTGTGAATAGTGTTGCAATGAATATAGAATATAGATTTCATTTCTGAATTGTATTTTTGGAACTTTAAGTTATATTCCCAATAGTGGTATTTGGGGGTCATATGAGAGCTCCATCAAGTTTTTGGAAAGATGTCCATATTGTTTTCCAAAAAGGTTGACCAATTTACATTCTTAACAATAGTGAATGAGAATCCCTTTCTCCCCACATCCAAGACAACACCAATTGTTCTGTTATTTTAAAATGTATGTAAGTTTCTGTGATATGAGATGATAACTCATTGTTGTTTTGATTTTCACTTAATGTTATTTTATTGTAGTTCTGGTAACTGGTATAAACATAGTATGAATTATGTTATGTGGCTTTATGTATAGTAATAAACCACTCTACTATCGAAGAGCCCAAGACCCCCAACCAGTGTCCTTCTTGTTCACCTTTTAGTGTCCTCCACACCGTCTCAGTACTTCTGAAATTTAAAGCCAAGAATTTCTTATTCTACATTAATTTTCTTTGTGAAGCTTTCTAATTCCATCAGTGCGTGCAGTAAAATGCATGATGTCATCTTACAGAAACATCAGACTTCATTATTTGTATATGTTGTAACTTTATTCATTTGCCACCAAAATGGTTCACTTTTAGGTCCTGGCTATATTACTAAATACTTCAGTGCAAACATAGAATTTTTGCTCTCATGATGCAGAATTCAATTCTATTGAAAGCCCAATGGCTCAAATCTGTCACATGAGGCTGAAAACTATGGAAGAACAAACACTAGTTGGTGATGATGAGTCTTGATTATTCAGTGTGATGTCTTCCTTCCTTGTTAGTCATCTTATAAATCTTTTAATCTTGAATTTTATTTTATCTTTCTTCAAATATTCTTCTGCCTTAACCTTTCATTGCTTCCTCATCATTTAGCTATTATATAAAAAATTATCTATAGTATATAAGGCAGTTTCCTGATTTCCTAAAATGTATACTTTCTAAATTATGTGCCCTAGATTTTCCTATTTCCTTTGTACTAGTCTGCATACTTTGAGCCATGCGACTTCTTAGTTAAGGAAAATACAAGACTCAGATACAAATTCTAAACTCCAGTTGATTAGAATCTCATAAGAAACCATTGTGTGCAGACAATACAATACCAAACAACAACAACAACAACAACAACAACAACAACAACAACAAAGAGATACACTTTTCTTTAAAAAAGTTAAATTGTGCCTTTTGGGACAAAATAAATATAATTTCAAGCACTTATGCTAAGTAAAATAAGAAATGAAGTAAAAAAAAAAGACACCAATGGTTTTACTCTTATATTGAATATAAATAACTTAAGCTAGTAGGCTTGCAAGAAAATTAAAACAACATAACGAGTTTCTGTACTTAGTGTAAACCTGTTTATCAAAGAATAATGACACAGTCATGAAAGAAATGCAGAATGGTTCTCATTTTGGTGCTTAGAAAACACCAGAATTTTGGTGGTAATTAGATAATTTTTATACATATGAAGGTATATCATTGCCCCTGAAATTCTATAGTAATTTTACTCAATGGCAAATTAATTAAAACATTATATGATGATTCTTACAGGTCATGTGTGATGAGAGATGATTCAATATTGTTCTGACTCAGTGACATTTACTAAGTGCTAATCAGGGTACTTTGTTAGACCAGGTGTTAGGAAATGAAGTAAATGTAATTTTTCAGCTTTAGAAACAACATTTATAAAGAGGATATTGTAGAAAATATAAAATAGATATATGCTCACACACTAATATATATATATATATATATATATATATATATAATGATGTCAGACATGTCAGGTTGGTTGCCTAGTTCAGAGTAACCACAAGGTCCATAGCAGTCAGTGCTTCTGAAATGTTTCTTTGTTTCTTTGTTGGGTGCAGTTAATGAGTGATTGATTACACTACATGAAACTTTACCCAGACGTATAGTATCACCTAAACATACACAAACTCCTCAGAAAATATTTACCTTCGTTTCTTAAAACTTCTGTCACTGATAACCTTGCAGAAGCACTTCCTTTCTCAGTGGTTAACTTCATTTTAGAAGTGAATTGCTCAGTCTGCAGAGGTTCAGTGTCATATCTAATCTTGAACCAGTAGGAATGAAACCATTTCTAGATCACTATTCATTTTTGCCTTCATTGTGTTTTTTTCTTTATTTGGTTTAGTTTAGTTTTGTTTTCCCTGGTTCTCCCTTTGCCTTTTGAATGAAGTTTGTATGCTTCCACACACACACACACACACACACACACACACACACACACACACACACACACACAACACATACTCAATTGAAGGCTGACCATAAGTGCCTATTTGGAAATTGATGGATGAAAGTTCCACTATAAACTAGGGACAAGCAACATTATAATGAAGGTCATTTCAAAATGGAGACAGTGATTGTATTTAACGCATAACTATAACACCAAGGATTGTTCATCAGCAGTATAATTTAGGAAAAGACAATCAAGAAATATTTTTAGAGCTGCTGAAGAAATGTTTGTCTCTGCCTTGGTTTCAATCTTCTAGCCTACAGAACTATAGTTTTTTTCTAGAAGTAACAAAATTTGTTGAAGGTAATTTATTATGGTAGTCATAGGAAATGAATACATTGACTCATAGTTAATTATATAACTGTAAATTTGTTTTCATATTATCGGTGCCATTGCTGATAATTATGTTTTGCTGTATTTTCAATACAGATTTACAAACTATGATTTATATAAGTCATCAAGCACCCTTTACTCATTTGTCCTTTGGCTATAGCATTGGCTATAGTTGTGCTTCTTCTTGTTGGAACAGTTGAACTATGGTCCCTACTATTATTAGAATCATAAAAATCCAGTTATCAAACTGAATTTGCTGATCATCAACTTTTTTGGTATCAATGCAAGACCCTGATACCACCTCCAATGGGCTGGATATGGCAGGATCTGTATCATTTCTTGTGTAAAACTCAATCTGAACTTTTTCTCTGAAGAGATGTTTGTCTCTGCCTTGTTTTCAATCTTCTAGCCTACAGAACTATAGTTTTTTTCTAGAGGTGACAACATTTGTTGTAGGTAATTTATTATAATAGTCATAGGAAATGAATACCTTGACACATAATTAATATACCAGCACACTCAGGTAGAGGGATCCTACTGTCACTCTAAGGCAATATTTCTTCCTGTGCCCAAACTGAATAAAAATAACATAGGTTTAATACTGAAAAATAAATAAAACACAATATTTTATATACTTCCTTCTTACAAGCTATTTTGAGATATAGAGGTTTTAAAATGATTACTTTTTTACATTTAAATAACAATAGTGTGGTTAGAATAGCTCAAAGAGATGCCTTTCTTACGAAATTACCAATTTATTTTAAAAAAGGTTTAACTCAATAACAACTTGATAAAGAGCTGCACAGGACTGTTTATGTGAGATCTGACTTAGTACTTTAATTGTCCCTTCTGAACTTTCATTTTCCCAGGATTTTCACATATGAACCTATTTGGAATATCTTCAACTTCACTCATCGGGGCCTTTGGAAGCAACTTTTCATACATGAATGGTCAAATCATTTGGTCACAGAGCTCAATCTCCAAAATATAATTTATACCTGAGGTTGGGGTGGGGAATACTGAAAGTTGGAACGCTAATCTTGTCTGATTCCTCTGAGAATAAAGCCCCATCTCTAAGGGGATTTCTAAAAGGTACTACTGTATTAGCATATATTCTGTGTAGTTGATAGGTATGAATAAAAGATTATGCATAACAAAAGACATCATTTTTTAAGCGCTAGAGCTATTTTAGAAATTGGAAAAGAAATTAATATTAAAAAATAAAGGGAAATAAAACCCTCCTAGATTTTATTTAGTGAATTACAGGAGTTTTAGAACTTTGGTGCTAGGAAAAATAAAAAGTAAAATATATACATATATTTTTATATTACAAAACATGTCCCTCCAAAAGTCACCTGAAGAAGACTTAATGCTAAGTAACTAAGACTGCTGCATCATTTGAAAATAAGGTCACTTTAGAAGTTAATTTATTAAACTGTGAGTAGGTTGTGTTTCTAATTCTATAGACTTTCCCTGTTTTTAAAAAAAGAGTTATTCACACACACACACATTCACACACAATGCTATGGGTCTCAACAGCATATGAAAATTAAGGCAGGGTGTGGGTGATTATTTTATAACCAAGACATGCTGGTGATAGCAAATAAACCTAACAGAAACTAGAAGAAACAAATGGGAAAGATCCTCCTTTGCAGTTCTTGGAAACAACACATCGTTCAACACCTTGAACTTGACCTCCTCTTCTCCAGAAAATTTACACGGTAACATTTTCTTATTTAAGCTGAACAGTATATTCTTTGTTATAGCAGTACTAACAAATAAACACAACTTTTTTAGTTACCTCTTAATTTTCTAATTCTTATTTTACTTATTTGTGCGAGTTTATCTAATAAATGTCTAAACTTGTCTCAGGTGCTATTTCTCAGAAATGTATGCCATTATAACTTTTACTTCTATCTTGAATTTAATATGAGTATAGTTATCCTATGGTTATATACTGATGGAGAACTATGATATGCTATTTTCTTGGCATATTTTCTTTTTCTTTTTAGAAAAAATAGCATGATTTGTAAAGCATTATGTATTAGCTAAGGCAGTATTTTACATCTGTATTATTGCAGAGCTAAGGAAATAGATGGTCATTTCATAATTTTCCAAAATTGCAAATTAAACTGTTAACAGTAGGAACACTGTTTTATCTCTGTGGTTTCTTAGCATCACTAAAAAACATAGATTTCTCTTCCCTGTATTTGGTATGCATATTTTAAATTCTCACAAAATGGGTTTGTGGCTTTGCAGAAGAGAATTCTTATTCCAAGCGGGAACTTAGGCATTCATAAACAAGGCCCCATGTTGATAATTCAGATGAAGTAATTAGTGTTTATAACTGTGGGAGTCTGGAGTATAAGTGATGAGTTGTATTCAGTGCAAGTAAATTGATACTGAAGAAGGAAGGAAACATCATTTTTCCAGCTAAGTACACATGGCCAAGTGCTGTAACTATTCCCCAGATCAAGGCATTCTTCAATTAAAAGAATTTATCAGATGCTTATTTGGAACATTTAATAAATTGTTCAAATAAGCTAAATAATATGTGTCTAAATAATAAGCTAAATAAATGTAGTCAATGAACTCTTCAAATCCACTTAATAATGTTATAAGGTAAAATAAATAAAATTAACATTTTGCAAGAATTTATTTGAGCATATATTATTTGTAAACATATAATAAAATAATTATGAGTTATGAGTATTGAAGCAGTGGAAAATAATGCTTTCATATAGCGTACAAGAGAATAAACCAAAGGAATTATATGATTATTTATTAATTAATAACCTGGCTTATTTGAAAAAATCATATTGGCTATAAAATTTTCATGTTTTTTATTTGGTTTTGAGTCTTACTTCCCAGTGCTAAGCTTAGGCTTAGTAGCATATTCTAGCACTAAACTCACTAAGAGCACTAAGCTCTTGGGGGTGCTAGTATATAATATTGGGGATCTAATCTGGGTTTGGTTGGCCTAGTTGGAGGCAATTGTCCTACTTTTGTCCTATCTAGTCCCTAACATTTTCATTTCTTAACTGGAAACATTTACAGTAATTGATTTTGACTTAGCTTTAGTATGCATTTGTTGACTGCCAAAGGCATTGTAGTAACTTCAGTTTAATGGCACTGTTTGACTTTAACATTTGATGTGTACAATCTATGTAGGTCTGGAGAAAAGAGCAAGCTTTTCTATGGGTTTATGATGTAGTTTTAAAAAAATTGATTGCATAACTATAAAATATTTTCAGAAGATACTAATTGAGATCACATTTTCCTTATTCAGCATTCTAAATATTTTGGTAAATAAGTGACCTATGATCTTGTATAAATTATATAAATATAAATGATAAAAACTTATCAAAACAGAATTGAATCAAGTTCTCTGAGTTGATTCTTTTTTTCTTTCTGGGCCACACACTGACTCTCAGGGGTTACTCCTGGCTAGGCACTCAGAAATTGCTCCTGGCTCAGGGACCATATGGGATGCCCGGGATAGACCGGGTGCTAGACCGGAATAGACCTAAATCTGCCAGGTGCAGGCAAAAGCTCTACCCCTATGCTATCACTCTGGCCTCTGACTTGATTTCTTAATTATCCTTTTACAATCCCAAGGGGTATGTTTGCCAATTTCATGTACCATATTCCATGAGGTCAGGGTCAAATATGAGGTTTCTCCTCTGGATCCTGATTAATACTAGCAAATGCTAAAGTGAGAAATGGTATATAAAAATAATCTGTTAGTGGCTGGAGTGGTGGTGCTAGTGGTAAGGCCTTGCGTGCACTAGCCTAGGACAGACTTTGGTTCAATCCCCTGGCATCCTATATGGTCCCCCAAGCCAGAGTGATTTCTGAGTGCATAGCTAGTAGTAACTCCTGCAAGTCACCAGGTGTGGTCCAAAAACCAAATATATATATATATATATATATATATATATATATATAATATATATTATCTGTTAAATAATAAAGTCTTTAATTATAGTAATATGATAAATTATGCTTAGTGAATAATTTGAATTGTTAAATCACTCCCTTTTTTGAACAGCTTTTATATTTTTCTCTTGCAATCTCAATCCAGTCTTCCAATATATTTTTCCAAAGTATTAATTTGACAGTATATTTGCTTTTTTCTTTTTAATTTCCTACACTCTAGCCTTTGAGAAAAACCTGAAATCCCAGTAAGATATACAGGACTCTCTATATTACCTCACCTGAATTTATCTTCCTCATCTGATTTACATAGTTTTTTTGCTCCCCTGTAAATTAACTTCTATGAACATTCATGAATCTTATTCTACTAAAATGCATTTTCCTTCTGCAGGTCCTCTGTTTTGCAAACTCTTAATTTTCTTTTTCTTTACAACTCTGCTCATTCTTTCAAGCAGAACATGTAATACTTCCTCCTTAAAATCTCAAGGAAGCTTAAGTGTCTTTCCTTATAGGTTTATGATTATTAGTAATTTAGGATTTTGTTAAGAGGTAAAAAGGGGCCGGCATGGTGGCGCTAGAGTTAAGGTGTCTGCCTTGCCAGCAATAGCCTAGGACAGAGGGTGGTTTGATCCCCAGGCGTCCCATATGATCCCCCAAGCCAGGAGCGACTTCTGAGCGCATAGCCAGGAGTATCACCTGAGCGTCACCGGGTGTGGCCCAAAAACCAAAAAAAAAAAAAAAAAAAAAAAAAAAAGATCCAGGTAGAACAAGATACTGTGGAACATGAGCTCTCACTCACAGTCTCTCATTTCTACAAACATATTACAGCATTGACCGAAGATTATATGTAAATTAGTAAATTTAATTTCTCTATAAAACCTTATTTAAAAATAGAATACAAGTCAAATTTGATAGATTTGTAGTTTAAGTTTTTATTTTTCAGTTATTAATTGCATCACATCTTACATTTCTTATCTAAATTGGTGCTTGGATTAGTCAGTTGTTCCCTGCTAACTGAATAGAGAATATTTTGTTTCTTCAATTCATAATATACCAGGAATTTATTCTTGTTTTTATTATTGATTACATTTGAATTATCATTAGGTTGCTGTTAGACATTTTCAATTTTGTATTTGGCATGAATGACTCATCTAGAGACTAGAAATGAGTTGGCACTTGGTGATTATATAATACACCAGTTAAGATACTTTGCATTTGGCCCAAGCATTTAAGATATTTTGCTAAATTTCTTAGGCACTGTGTTGTCTTCAGCTCTTTCAAGTCTCCTTGAAACTAGTCACAGCTTAGCTTGTGACCTGTTTATTGAAAGCTATGTAACTAAGTACAGTAATAGAATTTTTCAATCAATACTCAATTGTAGCAGGAGTCAGTGGAGAGAGGTCAGACAGCAGTAACATGCTGAGATAACTTGGTGTCATGAAGGAATCAGGTAGCAGAGAGCTATATTAATTGAGTTCCATCAATCACCACATATGGGCACTAGTCCTGAAATTTGGCATAAATTAATATGGTGTGTATTTGGTTGTATAAACCCAGATAACACACTTAACTGAACTCTTATGAATGACACTCACCTAATATACTTTTACCCCATCGTTACCCCATTCAAACACTTAGCAGTCTCCTATGGTTTTCACAACCTAAGGGAGAGCCATGACAACAAATGTCATGCCTGTGATGATTTGTGTTAAGAAAACATAGAACATAGACTTCAAAATCGAAAGAACCTAAATTAAAACTCCAGTTCTTATATCTACAATCTAGCTTGGGTGTGAGTCATGTTACATCTATAATATCAGTTGTCTGATCTTTACATTGGAGTATTTCCACCTACCTCATCTAAGTGTTTCTGAATTTCAAGCCAATTTTGATTGTGAAAAAGCTGTATGCTGGTTGTCATATTATGAACACTCATTTATTCTGTTTCTTCAGGGAATGATGTGTCAACTCTAAGTAAATTTTCCTTGTAATTTAATCTATTAAGTGTTGCAAGTTTAATTTAACATTATTTATAAAATACCTTTCTCTAAGAGTGCATAATGAACTGTTTTATAAAACTAAATAGAAGGTCCCAATTCACCACTGTGTTGTACAGACTTAATATAGAAACTTTCTTTTGTTGAGATTTTTATAGCTGCAGAGCCTGCTGTCTATAGAAAAAAGAGCAAGGAGAGGCTTCCAACAAATGGTACAAAGATTAGGGGTAAAAGGAAAGAAGGAAGGAAGGAAAAGAGGTAAAGAGGAAAGGAGGGAGAAAAAATAAGGAAGGCAGAAGAGGGTGAGGGAACGATGGACAGAAGAAGAGAATAAGGGGGAGAAGGAGGGGAAAGGGAAAAGAAAAGAAATAGAACCTTGGAGGCTGGAGTGGTATTAAGTGGTAGGACATTTGCCTTACATGTGGCTGACCCAGGACCAATGCGGTTTGATCCCCTGCATCCTATGTGTTCCCCCGAGCGAGGAGCAATTTCTGAGTTCAGAGCCAGGAGTAACCCCTGAGAGCTACTGGGTGTGGCCCCAACAACCAAAACAAAAAATAGAACCTTATCTCATACCTTATAGAAGAATTAACTTGAAATGATTAGAAGTCTAATATCTGCACTCATCACTCTTTATGGTGAGCTTCATATCTAGAGAAATAACTATGCTGAGAACTATCATAACAATGTCAGTATGTGAAGGAGCCTATTTGGAATACAAGCAAGGGGTGGTGAGGGAAGAGATGGGGGCTTTGGTGATGGGAAGATTGGAAGGGGAAGAGGAGTGTTGGAAGATCTGAAGAGGAGTGTTCTTGTTATGACTGAAACCCAATTACAATTATGTTTGTAATCATGGTGTTTAAATAAAGAAATTATTTTAAAAAAAAAGAAGTGCTTAGGGCCCTGAAAAAGAGAATGAGAGAGAGAAATATATTTCAAGGGCCAGAGTAATAGTACAGTGGGGAGGGCGTTTTCCTTGCACATGGCAGATGTCACGGCAGTTTAAGCTCCCTTCCCTCCTATGGTTCCCCTGCATCTACCAGGAGTGATTCCTGAGTGCAGAGTCAGAAGTAACCCCTGAGTACTGCAGGGAGAGGCCCCAAAACAAAATAAAACAAAAGAGAGCTATATTGCAAATTAACCCTTATTGATCTAAGTTTTGATAATTCCATTTGCTTTTGCGTTACAATAAACAATATGAAGTAAAATTGCTCGTGCCTGAAAGGGGGCAGGCCAGGGTGGTCTGGAAACAAGGGACACTTGGTAGAGGGAAGATTACTCTGATGGTGGGACTGATGTTTGAATATTTACTGCCTGGAAAGACTGTATTATGAACAACTTAATGAATCATGATGCTTTAACAAAAATAAAATTTAAAAAAGTCTAATATCATGGTTCAGAAATAATACATACAGTGGACAGGGTACATGCCTACCTACATGCACATAGGTTCTATCATAGACACTACATGTGTTCCATAGAAACTGTGGGTACTTTATTAACATAACTGGTGTGGGACAAATAGAAAATAAACAAAAAAGAAAAACTTGATATCATCAATCCTATTTCTATAATAAACATCGAGGAAAACAAGTGAAGAACTTGCACACAGCCAACCCAAATTCAATTCTCTGCATTCTATATAGTCCCCCAACCTGCCAGGAATGATCCATGAGTGCAGAGCCTTGAGTCACCCAGAGCACTATTGGCTTAATTTTTATGTTCATTCTTTTAACTGGGAAATATGGTGATCTTAAAAGAGAAATCAAAATCCACCTGAACTGAGCATAGAATAAGTTGGATTTCTGAAAATAATAAAAAAAAATACAATGAACTATTACTAGTATTAGGGAATGGTGCTGACTAGGAAAAAATATCACTCTGAGATGCTGCAACCCTATTATCTCTGCTAAAGTGCTTTGCTCTATCTCATTCACCAAAAAAATGTCTGTTTATCAAAAATCCTACTCACAAGCCATTTACAATGTGAGAGATTTGAAAGTTAAGTTACTTAATCTGTTTCAATTTTTTGTTTGCAACATGCTGTAGAAAGGAACCAGTCAACTGATAAACTAGTATGAAGATTGCTCCATTTAGTCCAACTTGTACATTTTTTTTTTATTACAGCCTTTGGTAAAACTAAGTGTTTTCTAAAGATTTCCTTCTGACACCTATTATCATGGAACCAAACTGTAAATAAAGACAGGGCAGGATAATGGCTGAGTGAACAAAAACAGTTGGCCATTTGGGAAACTAAGGTTTATATGACTTATTTCTGAGGAAAGAATTGTTTTGTGGGGATCTAAATAAATGAAGACTATGCCATGTGAGCATCATGAGGACAGATAGTGTAGGCAGATAGAAACAACCAGTATAAATGTCCTAAGGAGAAAATTAGTTCTTGTTTTAGAATAGAATCATAAGGAGACCTTTAGAAAAGGTGCCTTTGCCCTTAAGTTAGTCCATTTTAACTTTTAACAGAATTATGAATGTGTGACATTTAGCATTAAGTCATTATTGTTAACAAGGCATTTAAGTTCATTTTACTCTCCCCTCTTGAATTGTTAGCAATGAATCACTTGCAGATGTCTCTAGGCAGCTTCCTAGAAGCCAAAGTAGAAAGTAATACCCAAATGCTATACTTGGTCAATGGTGGAAGGTAAAATCTCTGCAGTAAAATGTGTCCAGAATAGGGTTCATGTTCAACTTGGATGTCTGAGTCTGCTCAAACAAAGCTTAAATGAGCGACTGGGATGTGATTAATAATAGAGCTGTGTGAGGCCCTCGCTTGATTTCTGACACTGCAGAAAGAAAGCAAAAGTGTCTTGAGCCAGAGAGATAGTATAGTGGGTAAGATGTTTTTGTCTTGAATGAAGCCAATCTGGGTTTGATATAAGCATCACATATGATTCTCTATGCCCTACTAGGAATGGTCATGGGTACATATTCATGGGGTTCTAAATAAATGAAGACTATGCCATGTGAGCATCATGAGGACAGTTATTGTAGGAAGATAGAAAGAACCAGTATAAATGTCCTAAGGAGGAAACACTGAGAAAGATGGAAAAAATTCCAAACAAGCTAATAAAATATAAAAATCTGAAAAGAGATGGAAAAGTAAGCCTGGTTATAGGGACAGATAGAGTTAATATGGATGCCACGAAGCAAGGGCTATCAAATATCAAGATACAGAATTATGACAGAGAGCTCAGAGGCCATGTGAACCATTACTGTGCAAGTTAAATTGAGATGTCTTTGGGGTTTCTTACTATTTTTTTCTGTTTTAAACAAATGTCTTTGGCCTCAGATAAATCATGAAAGTACCAATAGGAGGTAAAAACATCTTCAACATATTTTCCAAATATTCAGTTTTTCTTTATTGTAATGAAAACTTTAAAAGTAGAATGAAACAGCATTGAACTTATGGAGACAAAGAATTGTCTTTGTATTTGTTACCTTTTCATTCATTTGTTAAATAAACACATGCTTTTCGGTTTCCCAATGTACTGGCTCCTTGATTCAGGACTGGCAAAAAGAATGAAAAGATGAACTTAAGAATCTTCTTTTTAAGCTTGCAAAACAATTAATTGCCCTTAAACCAGTAAATTAATTTTTTTAAAAAACACTGTTATTTCCAAAAATTATTTATAATATAATTTTTAAAAAAAATCAGTATTCCAACATCAATCCCCCAACAGTATGATCTTCCTTCCACCGATGTCCCTAGTTTCTCTCCCAAATCCCAAGCAAAACCAGTAATTTGCATATAATGTAATAGTTCATAACTTTAGAACTATGTAAATTTAAGAATATTATTATCCCTAAATTTTTCTTTCCTTATTTATAAAATTTACATAATAAAGAAACCAACAAAGTGGCCTTTGGAGGTTGCATACATTGCACTAATTTCATAATAATTACCTATATGTGACAATGTTCTTTCTCTTAGGGATTTCATGCTAATGCAGAGGTAGGTTAATTGAGGCAAAATACATTTTATCTTACTTAGAGAAATATTTATTTAAAAAGGTGACATTTTATTGAGGTCTTAAAGGATGACTTGATGATCTAGAAAAACTGAAGACAGAATCCTGTGAAATACAATAAATTATTCTGAGGAGAATAATATGTGTGGTAGTAAAATTGATTAAAGTATAATGATAAATACTGAGTAAAACAGTAGAATATTGACACAGGCCAGATGATTGAAGGGTTCTGTGCCGTGTGCCAATGGAGCCATCTTTGGGATTTTGTGACTGTTAAGAGCCTTTGAACTTCTCTAACCACCCAGGTGGTACTTAGGTATATTGTGTATCCAAACAAACAACAGTGACAACTGGGAGGAAAAAGGATAGATGGGTGATCATGTTCATGTATAATATAGTGGAGGATGATCTTACATTATACTTAAAAATCTTAGATGAAAGGTCAGAAGAATACACTTGAACAAAAGAAATTTTTTTAAGAAGGGGATATAGCATATGATGTCTAGATGCCTGTCGAAGGTGAAGTACCTTTTTTTTGGTAGGGAGATTATTATGCCCAAAATAGCAAATCCATCTGTGGTCTCTATAGTTTGATGCTATATTGGTTATTTTATCTGCTATGCTTTGTATCACTCCAAAATATTTTTGATAGAAGTAACATTATAGTGTAACCAAGTTGCAGGTATGTAACTTTGAAAATAGTATCTCATAGATATTATTTTTTCAGTGTTCTTTCTTTGGTGAAAGACACAAAAATCAATCAATTTGCCTGCTGTTTTACTTAGCAGTAAATCAGAGGCACAGATTGTTTTTGATCATTTGAGTTTAGTACAGTCTGTGCTGGATTGTCCTTGATGGTAGCATTATCATTTTCCTATTGTGGTTTAAATAATACAGCACAGTTTTTAGTATATTAATGTTTTATAGTTTAGCTTGATGATTTAGTGTAGTTATCATATCTCTTAGTTCTTAGGTTTGTTAACTTAGTCACAATTCAAATCTAGTTTATTAAAGTAACACCTACAACTCCCCCACCCCTAAAGTCAATTGCTTTGTCCTTTCAGTACATGTTTTCACAATGTAATACATTGAAATTGTGGCTATTTATTCAATGACTTTTGAAGTTAAGGATTACTGAATTAGACTTAATCCTTTTGCCTTATACTTCAAATTTGTTAGCAGATTTTATAAAGTCTCTCAAGACATTGAGGCATCTCTGCTGTCAGGCCTAGAAGATTGCTGCTACTTGCTCAGGAGACTCTTATTTTGAAAGATTGTGTTCCCTTCTATCTTTTTTGGTTGAGAAATGTCATCAGTTTTCTATTTGAAGTTCTAATCTTTGGCATATTTATTTATGATGCTTATTTTTGTCTCCCTTCTGTTTCTTTCTTAGCTGAAGTTCTCAAATCCTAATTATATCTATTGATCAATGTCTCTTAATCTTAAATTTAAAACATATTAAGATCTTGCTTTGGGATGCTAATTTCATTCACTCTTTTAAATTATTAGGGTATTTTCTCTCTTGCTCATTGACTTGTTGTAGCATCTTTACTCCAGTTATTTTGTGAAGTAGAGTATATTATTCATGATGATGTTTAAAGTTTCTGATTCAATTTTTGAAAAGCAGAAAATGGTAAATATTAGAGCCATAATGGCCAGGTATAAAAGAAGGATATGATTTAATAGTTAGGACAGAATCTGTTTAAAAATGTGATCACTAGAATTGAAAACACTGCTTTGTTATGGTAGAGTGTTATTTTTTCAGTCAAGAACTATCTAGCATATGAAATTTTCTGAATTCAATTCTATGTACCACATCTGTTATTTATTATCTATCTCTATTTTAAAAATAAAACATTGTTTTACTCCATTGCTTAATGTACAATGGATAGCTTTGTAGTGTGTATTCTATTCCCTTGAAGAAGGTAATAAAAATCAATGTTAGTAAAAGGCCAATGCTTGATGCAAACACTGGAACATCTTATTTTATAATTAAAGGGCATTTAAAATATTCTCTGAAACTTGGCTAAATCCTATAAAGGTTCTATAAATCTTCTTTGATTTAGAATTACTTTAGTCAATAATCACTTATTGATTACTTTGTGCCAGGAACTGTGCTTGAATGTAGAGATAGATTAAATAAATTGCCTGTATTCATGAGTATCTCAAGTTATTTTGGTCGACCAGATCAGTATAAAATATCAATAGTAGATACTATGATGCAGAGTAGCAGAAATTCTCTTGAATAAAGGAAGGGGACTTGTAATCAGTTGATTGATATAAAAATTATGCCAAATCTTAGTTCCTATTACCTGTAAAGTGGCTATTTAGAAGCCTCTGCTTCTTTGGAGTCTTTGGAGACTAGGTTAATGACCATGAATATATATAATTGTTAGCTAAACCCAACTATGCTCAGGGTTTACTCCTGAATTGTTTCAAGGATTACATTTGGCAGTTCTGGGCAACTATATATGAGCTGCATACAGGTAAGTGCCCAACTTGCAATATTATCTCTCATGCTAGAGAAATAAGAGAAATAGCTGGTGTCATTATAAGACAATGAGAGAAATATTTGATAGATTTATCATTAAAATCTTGTAAAGATAAGGTCAGAGACTGGATTTGGAAAGCTACAAGCCAAGATATACCAAGAATTGCTGGGAGCCTCTCAAAACTGAGGAAGGAGGCAGGGAATCCCTTTCAAAGACTCCTGGAAGAACCAACAGGACAAATCCCTCATTTTTGTCTTTGATAAAAAATGTGTTATATGAATCTGTGTTCATTGGTCATGTCAGAGAAAAGTGACCCAGAATTGTCACCTATTCTAGAAACCAGGGAAAGAGGAAGGCCAACCTTGCAAAAAAAAAAATGTATCTAAGTTCAGGGAACACTTAAATTTAGATCTGAAGGCCAAAAGTGTTATCCAATTTATCCATGAGTGGAAGTCTTAAGAAAAGAAAATGCATGTAAATATGGTTCATAAAATTGCCAGAGGAAAAGCAGAAATGCTTCTTGATTCCTAATTCAATGATAGAAGGACATGAGATTGGTATTGATCAGTTTTGTTTCCTCTCAATGAATTTTTTTTGAAGAATTTACTTCCACATGTTATGGACAAGTCATTAATTTCTCTTACATTTCTACTTCTCGCATTGTTAAGGGCTACAGGTTTGTTCATCTTAACCATTATACTCTGACTGCTTTCACCATGTGTATGTCTTATCAGATTGTCTATTTTCTTCCTAACAAAGCACCCAGAAAGTTCCTTTTAATATCTAGGTGTACTAATACATGGGGAAACCTAACTTTATCAGAGATTTCTATGGTCCAGGCTCTAATTCACATAACCTCCTTGCAAGTCTTGGAACACTATGGGTTTGAGCTTTCTTTTTTTTTTTAATATAATTTTTATTTTGATCATAGTGGCTTACATATTGTTGACAATAATATTTTAGGTACATATTTACATAAAATCAGGGGGGCTTCCCATCCCCAAATTGTCCTCCCTACCCCTCCGTTTTTGTCCTACCTCCCATTTCCTCTTCCCTCACCCTCAGGGCGGCTAGAATATGTGGTCCCCTCTGTATCTAACCTACTACTTAGTAGTCTTGCATCAGTTTGGTCTTGCTGCCTCCCTTATTTCCCCCTGTAAGTGGGGGCAGGGCTAGCTAGTTCAAGTTGCGTGGTTTTGCCTGAAAAAGAGAAAGTAAATAAACTGGGGTAAGGGTCTAATACCCCGAAAATGGGCAGAATCCTTCTAGAGGTTCTCATCATTGATTTGGGAAGTGAATGAGAACAAGAAGGTGAAACACTCCACCAGTACCAAAAGAAGTGTCAAATATCCAGTGAGGACTCCGGTTATATCGATAGGCACCACAAAAAACAGATTAAAAAAAATAATAAAAAAAAATAAAAAACAAACAAACAAAAAAAACACGCCGTGGTCTTGAAATAAGAAACATGGCGTAGCACAAAACGAAAGGAGAAAGGAAGAGAGAAAAAAAAATAAGAATAATTGGGGACAACAATTTCAATAATCACATCCAAACAGAGAAATCGACCAAAATAGCTAGGTAAATAAAAATAATAATAATGATAATAAATGAAGGTAAGATATATATATATATATATATATATATATATATATATATATATATATATAAAATATCCAAGGTTTTGTGTTTTTTGTATTTTTGTTTTGAGCTTTTTTACTGAATTCTTCTTTTACAAGCATTATTCTTTTCACTAGCCTCCTGGCCTGCCCTTTCTATGGCTTTCTTTCTCTGTTCAAATGTCATTTTATGTAGCTTAATGATCACCTCAATACTTAATCTTCTCCCAACACTTCTCAGTTCCTTTGTTCTAGTTTGGTTTGCCTTGAGGAGTTTTTGTTGGTTTGAATTGTTTAACTTTTGTTTTCTTCTCTCTGCACTAAAATATAATTCTCATTATCTGCTGTCTTTAATTTCTATATACTTATTACACACTAGAATATCATTTAATGCATGTATGAAATAAAATCTTCAGAATTTCTAACAGAGCACTTTTTTAATGTTTTAATTTTGTCTCCTTGGGGCCATGTCCTGCTGTGCTTAGGGCTTATGCCTAGAGCTGCACTAAAGGTTCACTCCTGGTAGTGCTCTGGGAACTAGAATGAATTTTGGGTCTTGTATGCAAGGCAAATTTGGCACTGAGAAATTTATAAACGAAATCAAATTGATGGCAATTGATGAAGCATCATTAAGATGCAAAATAATTCCCAATTCAACATAATATGAAATACATTAAGATGGACTAAAATTTGACATTAACCATATTTTTTCTAGAAAAAAAAAGTAAGGCAGCTTCTTATTCATTATGGTTTTAATAGTACATTTGACCTGTTTTGTCTTCCCAGTAGTATTCTTTCTCCCCATAGGCTAGATTCTTTTATAGTTATTTAAAATTATTTTTCTTCTTTTACTTTCTAAGGAAAAGTACAGTTCTTGAGACCCTAATCTTAGCTAATGTTTTCTGTGAAAGTCTTTTCTCTGGACACTGCAAATTGAAGTTGGGAGATGCTATTCACTTCTTTGCCTTGAACCTGAGTACTTGGCACTTATTGATTCTGTTAGGTTCATAGAATGCTGATCAGATTAAACATTCTCTGTCCACTGTGCATTTGAGAAAACTATTTTAAAGTTCTCTGCATGAGAGGATTCCCTTCCAACTGAGTGTCTGAGCTGAGAATAGCTGACCAATTGAATAGAAATATGAACATCCCAGAATTCACTTATCATGTTCTCAGGAAAGATATGGGACACCTTGTGTAATCCCTAAGAGGTCAATATCATGTGGGTCAAACACATCGTTACAGAAAAGAGCTCAAAATCTTACAGAATAATGTGAAATAAGGCTGCTGGTGAAAAGAGGGGAGGGCATTTATGGGGAGAAATAGGCAGTTTCAGGCTCTGGCTCATTTTTTCTTCAATAATCTCCAATAAGGTTATTTAAAAATATTTTTAGGCACCGTGATTTACCATACTGTTAATTACAGGTTTTCATACATACTATTTGATTAGGTTTGGGGACAGTGGGTGGTAGAATGATAGCTCAACAGTGAAGGCTCTTGCCTTTCACTGGAAGAGCTGAGATGAAATCCCCAGCTCGGGGAATGGGTCACCCAATAGTGGAGCTCAATCTTCTTCCTTTCAGTGAAATATAGAAGAATTAAACTTGAGCTGGCCACCTCTTTACTATTGCGTTAACCCTCACAACTTTAATATTTTTTCTGTAATTTAGGCCTCATTCCAACTCTAAGTTCTCATGTTTACATTTTATAAGTGAGCAAAAAGAGTCTCAGAGAAAGTGAATACCTTGTTGAAAGTCAGTTATTCATGTAATGAAAATTTTCTGAATGTCAGGGTTGTACTGTTTCCCCTGCACCATGGCCTATACAACAGAACTATATTTATAGCAATATCATCTAAATATATTAAAAATAGAAATAGCTCAAGGATTAAGGCAACTAATATTGTAGATAAAATATAGCTAAACACCTAGACACATAACTGGGTAGTGGTGATGTCTGGACCCTAGTAGGGTTGTGTAGCATTAATGCAGAAATTTATGAGACAGGCTTACTTAAAACATCCCTGTTTGGACTTTGAAAGCAGTCAAAGTTAAAATATAAGGATTTTAATCCTTTAGCAATTAGAGTATTTTGTAGTTATTTTTGTAATGCTTTTGTAATGCTTTTATATTCCACAACATGGTAATTAGATAACTCTGAATTTTTGGTTAAGACATTCAAAAATGCAACTAAAAATGTCCTTTTTTCAGTTTAAAAAACAAGGAACAGGTTTGCAAATGGTGAACTTATTATTCAACATAAATTGTATACCAAAGTACTTACTTTATTTCAAAAACTAGCCAAAATAAACTGAAATTTAGATTTTTTTTCCTTTGAACCACTTTCGGTGACACTCAGGAGTTACTCAGAAATTGTGCTCAGAAATTGCTCCTGGCTTGGGGGATCACATGGGATGCAGGCGGATTGAACCGTGGTTCATCCTAGGCTAGCGTTGGTAAGGTAAAGCCTTACTTCTTGAGTTACCGTTGCGGCCCCTGGAATCCAGATTTTTTTCTTTAATAATCTCCAATAAGGTGATTTAAAAATATTTTTAGGCACCGTGATTTACCATACTGTTAATTACAGGTTTTCATACATACAGTGTTCTAAAACCATACTCTTCCCATCCCCCATCCAGTTCTGTAGTCTTGGGTAGGCTCTGTTGCCTTTTACTGTTATTTCTTTACTATTACTGCTGATGTTGTTCAGGGCACCATTAATTGTTCAGAACTGAACTTGAATCTGCTGCATGTAAAGCATGAATTCCTGTCCATTGAACTCTCTCTCTGTACATTGTCTGAAATATTTGAAATGTTGGGAATGTGAGAGTAGTGCTTGTTGTCTCTGATTGCAAAATTATTTTTTTTATTCTCTGCTCTTTTCTCCTTTTATCTTTCATTCCTTTCATCTTTCTAACTCTTCTATAAATCCTCTACTTAAAAATATCAAACCAATTTTCTCCTACTGAGTGAAATTTACATCCTCCCCCCATTTGTGAAGTTTTTCATGGGTTGAAGGGTCATCTTATATGCCGGAAAATACGGTATGTAGTGCACCGGGAATTATGCATCTTTTGGTTGTATTACTTATACCCTTGGATGCAGTATCCAGGATCACACCTCAGACTGGCAAAGGTAGACTCATACCCTGAAATGATGTGGTTTGCTGCTGGGGATCAAACTAGCAGTCTCAGATACATTTTACCACTAATCACATCTGTAGGTCTCAAATTGACACTGCTTTTTACAAAGCCTGATACTATCCTAGTATTTCTGTTTGTGGTGTTCTAAGTTTCTGCTTCACAATGATCTTGGAAAAATCATTTAATGTTTTTCATCTGCTTCCACATTTATATAATGAGATAATACTGCAAATCATGTTTTAAGATTCTGGCAAAGCATTTTTAAGACTAAAGTACAAAATGCTTTGCAAATATGATATATTACTCAGGTCTCAAGATGAAGACAAAAAATTAGAAAATCCTCTTAAGACCTCTGGTCCACCCAAACTACTCAACTACTTACTGTCATTGTAATTTGAATTCATATTGCACTCAGATTTAACTTCTAATTCACTGCAGTTATATATAAAACTACAGAAAGCTTTTTAACTAAGAATGCTTGCTGGAATTTATTCTTTAGAAGTTTCTAGATCATGACCTCCAGAGATAATAGATGTGTTGACTCCAATGTGGCAGTGCTACAGAAATCTTTCTGACCTCAACCCTGACTTTATCCTCAACTGTTTTTCACAGATAACATTTTCAAACTACAATTTCTTGGTGCTTCTGTAAATGCTGAACAGCAAGCCTTAAATTTCTTCTGATGTTGTTTTATTTAAATAATTTTATTGTTGCCTTATTTGTTACATCAAGAGAGTCCTTGAGTTTTGAAATGTAAAAACCATCTCATCTATTTTTCTTCTTAATTCTTTTTTTGTCTTTATACTTTATCATTTTGTTTCTATTGATTTCTGTGCTCAACAAGCTCTCAAACTCAGCAATTGATTTTTGCAACAGTAAAGGAAGATAGACTGCAAAGAACTTACTATTTAAGAAAAAATTGTTATACTCTTTTAATTAACCTATAGACAGAGACTGACATTTATCAGAACTAACCTTCACTGAACACTTACTATGAATTGATACTATGCCAAGTATGTTACATGTATTAAATTATCCTTTGTGGTACCAGTAAAACTAGCATAACATGGTTTCTCTTTATCTAAATGTGTAGATAAGGAACTTGTGCTCCAGAAGATTAACCAGTGTCCTAAAATCAGTAATGACTTTAATCATTTTGTACTACATAGGTGCATTAAATTCACACATTGAATATATTTTCTAGCAATTTTATGCTTCAATTATAGTTCAAAAAAGCTGCAAAATGTCAATAAACTAAGAGTGTCTGGGATTACAAATGAAACACAAACCACTCTATCTGGCCATAGGCTGTATGGAAGAATTATTGCTTTACCACTTTTTTATGTCAGAGATTGGCACTGTGAACAAGATCAAAGATGAATATAATTACTCTGAAGTTATTTAGAATTTCAATTACATTTCTTTACCTTTTATTTGATTCTTCCACATCTTCATTTTATACTATATGAACTCAAATTTCTATTATTAATTTTTTCTGACTCCTTATGAATACATCTATACTCTTATAATAAATGAAATTGGTAATCAAAAAAATATGGCACTATTGACAAAATCTGCCAAGAGGTTGATAGTATTTGAAGAAAGGCAAAGCAGTAGAGTCTCTTTTGTGAACTAGACTGACACACCCATGCTTATACAATGGCTATTAGGCTCATTTTTGCTCTTTCATACAAAATCATTTAGCAGAATAGAGCCACTATTGGTACTCTATACCTTTGTGCGTGCTCTTCATTTAAACTGAATTGAAACGCTTTTGCCTCAGTTTATTTATTATTTATTTTTTCTCATCCAAATTAGGCACCAATTCTTCAGTGAAGCTATTCTTAATTTTTTAAAGATTTACCTCATTTTATTGTGCTTATGCAAAAAGGAACAATGCCACATGATACTACTGGTGTATATAGAATAAAAAGAGTTGGTCTTATGCCAGGAAACTTCAGGGGTAGGATCTCTTTAATTTAGGCCAAGGTTATTCCTTTCCGTGCCTCTCATATTTTGGTGGGCCTATGCAAACAACAATTGCCACTCTAACACCGTTTTTACTGTGCTCCTTTGACTCTAATCCTTAAAATGCACCCACTTAAAATTTGAGGTTAAATGCGCCCACTTAAAATTTGAGGTTAACTTAAGCTAATATGCATGTACATGGAAATGTAAAAACATACTATGCCTCTAATATTTAAAGAGTTACATAAGTTTTATGGCTTTAGATTGCCTTGTGTGCTGTTAAGAAATATTATAATGTGCTACAATCTGGGGACTTGAGGGACAAAGTAATTGTACATGGATTCTGTTTTATTTATCTTAACGTTCTTTGGCTGAAAGTTCAAAGTTAAGATATCAGCAAGGGGACTTCTTCTGAGAATCATGTTATGGCTGATTGTCCTTCCACTGTAACTTTACCTTGTCCTCTTTCTTTGCATCTTTTGTTCTCATAATTCAAAATAAAAAAATCAAAATACAGAAAAAAATAACACTAAATAATCCTTACAACCTATTTCTAACATGAACTCAGAACCCAAGAGAAAATTATCTACTGGAATTTCCTACTAAACAAATCCAAAAGAAGAAATGATGAAAATTACCTCTATATAAGGAAATCGACAAAAGAATTAGACCTATCAAGGAAATGCTTCTAAAGAGATATACAAAGAAAATATACATATCCTCTTTTTCAAGTCTTTTGAAATAGTCTGGCATGGGGGAAGGGAATAAATATGTAGCATAGCTTCAGCCTGCGACATGGTCTTGTGAAATCTGAAAAACAGCTCCCAGCAGTACATATCAGATCCTCGAGCTGGAGGTTTCTCAAAAACTGAATCTGGTAGCAATCAACAGTCTAATGTGAAGGGAGGTGGAAGAAAAGGGGCCACTGAGAGCAAATCTGCAGGAGTGGTGTTAGCAACTTCTTATGTTGAGACAAGAGAAACTGGGAATCTGTCTTTTTGATGGGATATTCTATTCTATTCTATTCTATTCTATTCTATTCTATTCTATTCTATCTACCACCTTTGTCCTTCTATAGGCATTTTTGCTTATATCTTTAAATACTATGTAGTATGCATTCCTTTGAGCTTTCTGTTCCTACATTCACATTTGTCTTGTACAGTATTCTGCTTGATAGTTACTTCTCTGATTATATTATTTTTGTGCCTTACTCAAAGTCTCCACTGTGAGAAAGAACTTCCATGAATAACTAGTGTAAATGCAGCCTTTTTCAATGACAAGGTTCTCATAGCTTGCTCTATTTTCCCACAAAACTATTATCATCTAATTTATACTGTCAATTGCACATCTATTTTATTTTTTGTCTCTGACATATTAGTCTCTAGTGTGAGTCCTACTTTTCATAATAATTCTTAGTACACAAAGTACTCATTAACTATTGCTGAGAAAACTAAATACAAGGCATTTTTTTGGTCACTGTTCATATGTTGGGCTGAATACTTCTTTGTAGTAATTAGTCCCTTGTATGTTGTTTAACAAACTGCATTCCTTTTCTTGGTCATTAGAAATATCACCCTCCAATATAAAATGCTTGAGGCATTTGCCAACTTTTCTAGGGTTGTATTCCATCTTAATGAGAACCATTGTTTTAGACTTTAAAATATTAAAGTACAGGGATTATATATCATTGGAATATATAGTATCTAAAAAAGTAGATGTTGTATATTTTTTACCTTTTTTTGAGGGGGCAGATGGGCCACATTCAGTAGTGCTCAGAAGTCGCTCCTGGACTTGCACTCAAAAACCACTCCTGGTAGGCTTGGGGACCAAAAATGGGATGCCAGGATTGAACCCGGGTCAGAAGCTTACAAAGGAAATGCTTTTCTGCTGTGCTATTGCTCTGACCCAAATGCTGGGCTTTTTGAAAGTTAGATTGACCTGATTTTATTAGCTTTTAAATTAAATTTCATGGTATACTCTATATAACAGGGATAAATTTAATTCATTTAATTCGAAGTCATTTAATTTGAAATTTGTATTTCAACTTTAGTTAAACATTTCTGTTTTATTTTTGGTCATTTTCAGAGGCTTTCTCTTAACTCTGTGCTCATAGAAAAATTCTGGTCCTCAGGGTTCCAATTGAGGTACCAGAGATCAAATTGGAGTTGAAAAATGCAAATGCGTTAACTGCTCTACTATTTTTTTCACCCACTTAAATGTTTATTTTTACTGTATAATTTATTTACTCTATTAAAATTAATGGCATTAGTATTTTTGTGTTTCAAGGATATTAAGAAATATAGACATATAGAAACATGAGCCTCATCTTTTAATTTTTTTCCTGATAGAGAAATGTATAGAGAGACTAATTGTTTTAATTTTTTTCTGGTTTTTGGGTCACTCCTGGCAGCTCTCAGGAATTATTTCTGGCTCTATGCTCAGAAATCACTCTGAGCAGGCTTGGGGGACCATCTGGGATGCCAAAATTCGAACCACAGTCCTTCTGAATGCAAGGCAAATGCCCTACCTCCATGCTATCTCTCTGGCCCCAAGGCCAAATGTTTTAAAAGAATTCATTGATTCCCTCTCTATTCATGCCAACCCATTGACTTTGATCTATATATGTAGAATTTTACCCAAAAACCTATACTGAAAATATTTTTATTCTGCATTTAATATAATCTCTCTTGTAAGTACATTTATAGGTGACAGTATTTAAAAATGTTTTATCATTTCATAAATTTGAAAGGCTATGCCAAAATCTCAATTTGAAGATTGAAGTGAGTATATAAAAGAACATTATACAAAGGAATGTAACACATTAAAATACAATGCACTAAGTAAATATTATCAGAAATAATTCCACAATTCACATTAAGAACAAATTTTATGTTACTGATTACATATATAATCATATGTTCAGCTTACTTATGGTATTTATTAACACAACAATGCTAAGAAAGCACAACCATAAATAAACTAGAATAATGGAGAGAACAGAAGTGTACATGTTGCAAATTATCAGACAGTGCATTTGGGGCCTTGATATCAAGGACAGACTGGGGAGTTGATGAGAGATAAAAGGTCACTGGAATGATTAAAATCATAAAACGTTTCTACCTTCCTACATAATAATCCTAACTATCCTCTAACCTTGATAAAGTTTATGACACCTGTTGGTTTCTTCTTCTACTTAGTATCTTGTCAAAGGATAGAATTTGACTTAGACTATTCTCTTTTCCATGTATCTTTAACTGGCAAAAATCAATTCACTCAGGTCAAACTTGAATTCCAGGTGAGGAAGAAGGGAGGTGGGCCACTGGTGGTGGGAATGTTGCATAGCTGAAGGGGGGTGTTCTGTTTATGACTGTAAAACCCAACTACAATCATTCTTGTAATTATGGTGCTTAAATAAAGATTTTATATAAATAATCTATCCTCATACATGAGGCAAAGTTAACCATGCTTTTCTTTCTTTCTTTTTTTTTTTTTGGTTTTTGGGCCACACCCGTTTGATGCTCAGGGGTTACTCCTGGCTATGCGCTCAGAAATCACCCCTGGCTTGGGGGGACCTTATGGGACGCCGGGGGATCGAACCTCTGTCTGTTCTACTGTTCTATGCTAGCGCTTGCAAGGCAGACACCTTACCTTTAGCGCCACCTTCCCGGCCCCTAACCATGTTTTTCTTTATGCTCACTGAGCACTTCATTCTGCTACAGCAACATTTGTCATGTTTTATTATGCCCCATTTTATTCATGCTGCTTTCAACTACATGACTGTGAACTTCTTGGTGATGGGAGCAATTTTCATGACTGTTTGTAGACTTCACAGCACCTAACACATTATCAGTACACAGGTGTTCACACATTAAAAGAAGATGGCTTAAGTTGTATGGTTGAGACTTAGATTTAAACCTTGAAGTAGTCTAATGGCATAACCTTTGATACCTTACTTGTCTTCTCTAAAAAAGCTTTTTACATTTGCAAATGGTAGTGACATGACTAGTTCCTAGCATTGTTCTCAGTACAAAATGCAATATTCTTTCTAAAAATTTAATGGGCTTCATTGAATGAAATTTACTATTATTGTGATTAATATTGCTATAATTTCTTTTGATAAGAGTGTCAAAGGCTATTGAAACTCTTTACACTTATCTTTTATCTCTCCAGAGGTAAATGAGCAAGCGAGGCAAAAAATACCAGAAATAGGTTTATTGACATTTTCTTCTTTTTTTTTTTTTTTGGTTTTTGGGCCACACCCGTTTGACGCTCAGGGGTTACTCCTGGCTATGTGCTCAGAAATCGCCCCTGGCTTGGGGGGACCATATGGGACACCGGGGGATCGAACCGCGGTCCTTCCTTGGCTAGCGCTTGCAAGGCAGACACCTTACCTCCAGCGCCACCTACCCGGCCCCGACATTTTCTTCTAAACAGAAACCAGTGGATGGGAATAATTTCTTATAACAAGGATTACAAGAAGTTACAAAATGTTATTTTGTCTTCTTTTGCCAGGATGAAGGGTATTCCTGCAAATTAGACAGCAAGAATATTAAAATATAAAAAAGATGCTTAGGTCTTAGAAGGAGATTAAAAATATCTTGATGCAATTGAAACCATAGAGATAATGCTGGAGCTGCATAAAGTTAACATCTAAAACTCATCTCACTTTATTCTCTTTAGAATCCAAATTTAATTTAACATGTCTAAGAAATTTCATGTGTAACAAGTTATCTTCTTATGAATTTACCTTTTAGCTTAACTGTTATAAATTTATTTTCTTGCACACCAGAAGAAAACTCTTTCAAAATTGTTTCTACCGGTTCAGGTAGATAACTGAAGTGAAGAGTTTATGTTTAGTAGGTATGAGGCCTTAAGTTTCATCCCTGATAACATCATAGCCTACTAGATGTAGCTTTGTGGTCCCCAAATATCATCCATCAAGCAGCATTGCATGGACAAGCCTGAGCCCTAGCTAACCACTGGTTAACACTACTGGGTCAAGTGCTACCAGGAGTGACCGCATGTCCTCTAGAAACAGTAAACTATAAAATTATAGAGTAAATTCCATAATTTTTCTAAAATCCAGTACCATTCCTCCAGGTAGTGAACGATAAATGCTATTATAATGACATAATTAGTTTTATGATGTTTTATAATAGTTTCATAATGTCAATGTATATCTAAAATGTATCAAGTGCTTACTGAAAATCTTCAAAATTACTGCAAAGGAGCAACATCAAATTTTCTGAGTTTGTAAAGGAGCTATGATTGTACATACCACTGAAAAACATATGATTAGAAAAGTCATTAAGTTAAGGAAGATAATGATCATGAGCTTTCAGAAAAAAATAAAAAGCATAGCATAGGGGTCACTGCATAACTCACTAATGTATTTCCAGAATCCAGTGCAGAAACATGTACATGATACAGTTGTTACTTAGGAAATAAAGTCCTGTGATAAACAGCACTAATCACAACCAGTCTTAAGCTCATTCTATTTATAGGGGCCTTGCTAAGTGGTTTATGTTGATAAAATTAACCTAAACATCTCAAATGTCATAATTATTATTTTGACAGCTTTGCTTTCTAGAAATATGAGGTTTAGAGATGAAGTAATTTTGTTGGTCACAGAAATAATAAATGTAGAGAGAACTGGGGCTATGTCTTTTTTACTATTATATATTTTTGAAACCTTGTAAGAGATATAATTGTGACTTGACTTTTTATGTGTTTATCTCATCAATTCAGTAATGCTTTAAAATTATAAGGAAGGTCTAAAAATATGAGTTCTTTTCTATAAAATGCAAGATTTCTAGTTGATTAAGGGACACCATATTGTTAAAAAATTCTTTAGATGATATACTAAGATGCAATGCTGCATTTATAAGGTATACTACTGTATATAAATAAGATGCATTTATATACATTTCTTTTATGTACACATATATAGTATACACTATAGATTTGCATATAAAATAATGTGAATTTATTATTATTTTTCCATAGTTTAAATTATTAATGACTTTGTTCACTCTGTCTTGCTTTAGTGTTCTTTAAATTTTATCTTATTATTCATATCAAGGTTCAAGTAGATACAGAATACTTATTTGTTCAAGCTAAATTTTATTAGCTCTAAAGTTGCTTGCTATACCGTAATAGAAACAAACTTTTAGTGGTAATTTTACTCTAATATATCCAGAACCTGATTTTTATGTGATTTTTGCCAGATCTGGATATACATAGGGATTGCTGTGGTTCTTTGCTCAGGGTTCACCTCTGGTGGGCTCAGGGAACCAAATGGGATAGAGGGAATGGACTCCAAGTTGGCCATAAACAAGGAAAGTTACTATGCTATCCCTTTCACCTTCAGAAACTTATTTTTAAAATGACCCATTCATATAATAAAGTTAAGCATATAATGAAAATAAAGTGCTGTTTTTCTGAAAAGAAGTCAGTCCCTATATTGGGTGACCTGTAAATAGGATTAAACAAAAGTGCAGATTATATTATAGATACATGAATCTGAGCACCTCTGTAGCTCATTCTTTAATAAAACATAGGAAATTATTACTTCAATTTACAGTTCCAGTGGACCACCTGGAGGTGCTAAAATTAATAAATATGCCCACAAATAAAATAAATAATAAATAAATACAAAAAATAAATAAATAAGATAAAAATTGCAGATAAATTCACACACTATAATGAAAGATGTGATAAGACTTTGCAACCAAATAAATATTGACTATAAAGTTTACCAGTGTATACTTAGGTTAGGAAATATAACAATTGAGCCCCCATTTTACTATTTCATTGGAACAATACTTACATTGTAATTCTATGCTATGAACCACAGTTTCTCTTACTCAAAGATAGATTGAACTAAAAAAAAAAATACACTGATGCCATAAACCCAACTTGTGAAGCTGAACAACTCATAGGTTGGGTTATACTTTCTGGTAATAGGTGTTTTTTTCTGACCCATAATTTATATTTTTGAGACATACAAAGTAATGGACAAGGGCCACAAGTTATTCTGGTGATACTTAGCCAATCAGCTCTGATGGCTCAATGCCAGGGCATAGTGATGCTGTACTGTTTGGAGCCAGTGGTAAGGGGGTGGAATTCTGGTTCATGCTTTTTGGGTATGCACCCTGAAGCCTAACTTATCTCTCTGGCCCTTCACTGTTTTAGTGATTCTACAGTCCATTAACTAGATTTTAGAAAAACATTTAATACTATATGTCAAACTTTATCTTAAATCATTTTTTATTATCGCATCTCTGAATTCTTTAAACATTACAGACATAAAAAACTTACTCCACAAAACCACTATGACCACTTTAGCTTAAGTGTTGTCTACATGAAGAACGCATGTAAAATCAGAGTTAACCTCTTGGCAAGATGTGTGGATGTGTACATGTCCATGCATGCAACATATGCAGGTATAAGCACATCTGGATGAATTGTTTCATTAATGAAGTGCCAGTAGAACTACATTCAAGCTCCTGCCTTTTTTGGGTTCCACCTAATGCTTTATTTTTTGTTTAGGTTGTCCAAATCTGGCATCTTTTGCTTATCAAATGCCTCATTGTTCTGTTATTACAGATGATTTGGACTGACACTTTTAATAATTCACTTGATATGCTAGTCAAAAAGTCCAAATGTGTGACTTGGGAAATAAGATTTTGTATATTTTTATGTAAATATATATACATTTCCTTTTCTTTGTGATGAGCACACCCAGGGAAATGTTAATTGGCTTTTTTCTGTTTTGTTTTTCTACATAGATTGGAGATATGGTATAGTAGATAAGGTGCTTGCCATGCTTCTCTTCCTGGCACCCCTTGTCTTCCCCTGAACTCACTAGGAGTATTCCCTGAGTGAAGAGTCAAGAGTAACCTCCAAGTACTGCCAGATTCTGTCCCAAAACAAATAATTAAAACACATAGATTTGAAGTACAGTGATGCTGGAAATAGGAAATTGTATTCAGATGATTAAGTACAAACATATGTTCTCTGACAGAAGCAAAATGGTATACGATTAATTCTTAAGTTACAGAGATACAAGAGAATATTAAATGATGTGGAAAATGACAATTTTGCAAGAAGTTCCATATACTTGAACAAGTGTTCAACAGTCCCAAAACATTATGTCACTTGTTTTATTTTGTTTGTGGGCATACTCTGGTGCTCAGGGCTTATTCCTAACTCTGCGCAAAGGAATATCTTCTGGTGGCTCAGAGGATCATAAGGGGATAGAACCTAGGATTTCTATGAGTCAGAAAATTGCTTTATTTGCTATACTATTACTTTAGCCCCCCATTGTGACTTTTTTTAAGGTTAGAACCATAATCTTTCTGTGATGATGGCAAAATAGAAGTTTGACAATTTTACTAGTATTTTTTTTTAACTTCAGTAAGAAATCAAACATTTTCTCACCTAGTTCTCAGGTGAATAAAAGAAGCTTTGGGTTAACATGTTGTAGTCATTTATATTAATAACAGGTTTTGCAGGATTTATTCACTAAATAATTTCTTACCCAGTAAGATTCAGCAAAAAAGTATTCTTGAGGAGTTTGTGGAATTACTAGAGCAAAATTTCGGTGTCATATAAACCAGCAGAATATAGGTTGATTTACTCAGCATTTTTTGGGGGGGTGAGTGGGTGTAGAATTTGAGACTCCTCAGTAGTACTTAGTGGCTTCAGAGGCAATACATGGTAGTACTTTTCCTAGATATGCAGTCCTAATAGTGCTCAGGGCAGTGGTGCTGAAATGAACCTGGCTACCCCTAGCCATAATCACAGAAGCCATGCAGTACTAGGAATTAATATTCAATCCTAGCATATGCAAGGCAACGTTTTATCTAGACTTTGAAACTATCTTCTTGATCCCCTTAAGAAGCATTGTTTAAGCATGGACTATATGCTCAAATACTGAGGACATGGTTTACAAGGGAACAAAAATAGTCAGTACTTTTCTATGTGTCTTATGGTACAATGGATGCCAGAAGACAGTGATAAATACACACGAACTTTTCTATTTTATTTGAGTTCATTACCTAAAGTGGAGAGGCCCAGGGTTTACTTAGCCAGATAGTGTGGAGGCGATAATGACTATACAGAGTGGTCTCATGAGTCCATGTATTTTGATGATTCAAACTCAGAACCACATGCATGCCAAGCCTTTTACTGTCTCTATAAGCAAACATTTTTATTTTATTGTTATTTATTTATATTGGTTTTATTGATCACACCCTGGGTCCCATGGCTTGTGTTCAGAAATAGCCCCTGGCTTGGGGGGCCATATGGGATGTCAGGGAACAAACCTGTTTCCGTCCTGTGTCAGCCATGTGCAAGGCAAATGCCTGAGCACTGTGCTACCACTCTGGCCCAACAAGCAATTATAATTCCCCAAATAAATATATTTATATAGCTTTTGAAATTGTGTACTAAAGGGGTAATCTTTATTCTATATTCGCAGTCTGGAAAGGCTAGCATTTAGTCTTGAAACAGGTGTGGGAGAAGTTTGTACTTACAGAATAGCATAACAAAGAACCCACAGTCTTTGAAACAGCATTTTTACTTTGAGGCCTTTGTGCATATTCTGAAATTCAGTGTTTTAGCTCTATGGGTAAAGTATTTTTATTATCGAAATACTAAAAATGTTTTAAATATTCATAAATAACTGATTAGTAAAATCTATGATGTAGTAGAATTATTTTCTATTCCAAATTATTTTAATTGGAAATAATATATTTTTATTAAAACATTTAGGAAAAAGAGAAATCATAAGAATATTTTATATACCTTTGCCTTTATCTCTCAGTTGTTTCCATGATTTCATATACATTAATAAAAATAATAATAACAGCAATAATACAGCAGCAATAGGAATATCTGCTCATGCCAGCCTCACACTAGTTTCTTTTCATTATTTCAATTAATCTTTTGTAAACCAATAAACTAGTTATTATTGAGTTTATTTCTTGTTGCATACTAAAACTTTTAATATGTTAGCACAGACAGGTATTCCCTAAGCAATCAATAATAGCTTTAGTGTTCTTATTGACTATTTAGTGTGAATTTTCTTTCTAACAATTTGTCTAAGGTAAATTTTCATTGTTTTGTTGCAGCATTCTGTGAAGAGGGTTGCAGATACGGTGGGACATGTGTGGCTCCGAACAAATGTGTCTGTCCCTCTGGATTCACTGGAAACCACTGCGAGAAAGGTAGTTTAGTCATTTTTGGTTATTAATTGTCATTTTGTAAGGGTTGGGAAGATGCAAAAGTTCTGATAAAATTAAAGTTTATTTTGGGGACATATAAAGTACCACAGTGTGAGTCGACTTGATATATAATGTTTTCATGAGGGATGTGGCTCAACTAATATATTATGTAGAATTAGAAGTGTTTCATTTGGTTCTGCATAATAGATATCCCCCTCTTTGAAAATGGAACTTCATTTGCCTTCTCTCGAAAGAATCTTATTTATCAATGTCAAAACTTAAGATATTGTTTGTAGAGTACAATTTTAATACCTATTAGTGTTAAGGCTCTACTAACTAACTTACCCACTTATCCTTATTGCATAGTATCACATGTGACTATTGGAGGCATAAAAATCTGTTGCATTAGGAGAATCTGAATTAGAGCCACATGTTCCTTTCATAAAACCACATTAAATAACACTCCAAGAAGTTTTTTTTTTTTTTAGCGTGATTGGGATTCTTTTCTAATATCGGCTTACCAGGGACGTTATTGTTTATAGACATGATAAAAACAAGTCAATTAATATTGGTAGGATTCTATATGTGAAACTCTTGGCAATAAGTATAGTGTTAATGCTTAATGCTATTTTGTGAAATCCAGCTCTTTTACTGAGAAATCTTCCTACCTAGGGACAAATAAAATCATCTGACATTCTGTACAAATGTATCAATGCGAGTGAGGATTTAGCCTATAAATTGGAATGTTTTAGTGCACTTATTCATCAGTTGGTTTGGATAAAATCACTGTTACATTATTCTGAATTTAGAACATCACAGATCATATTTCTCATTGAATGGCATGTAAAAAATATTTAATCAAAGTTCCTATTATAATTTGAATGGTTGTGGTTTATTCATCTGATTTCAAAGGTATAAAGCTTTGTTTTTGTCTTTCATTTGTAAGATTAGTAATGTATTTAATTTTAAGGAATATATAAATTATACCCAAAATGTTTGATGTTATACCAGTATTTTATTATGGAATATAATCCTCTTAAAACATGTCAAATTTTATATAAACTAATCAACAAGTAAATAGACAAACAATATATACAGTACTATTTTCACATTATCTCTTATTATTAACAGAACAAGTTGCATTTTAAAAGACATATAAAAATATTATATTTGCTTCCAAGCTGCATAAAAAATAATGAAACCACTTTGAGCAGAATAATTTTCATTCAAAGGAAAGAAATTTGGGGTTTTGTTTTGTGTATTTTTAAAATAAATGTATATATTTAAAGGAGGATTAAAATTTTCTATAAATCTAGTATGCCTTCCTATAAAAATTATAAGAATTAATAGGATGGAAAGATGATCGTGTTAAGATTGCTGGATATGGGGCTGGAGCAGTGGTGCAGGCAACAGAGTGTTTGCCTCGTATGCGCTAACCTAGAATGGACCACAGTTCGATTTCCCCGAAGCCATATGGTCCCCTGAGCCAGGGGTGATTTCTAAGTGCATTACCAGGAATATCCCCTGAGAGTCACTGGTGTGGCCCAAAAACAAAACAAAACAAAACAAATAAAGATTGCTGGATATATTTTTACTAATGGCATCCCATCTATTACAGGCAAAATTAATTTATCAGGCCTTAAAATATTTTAATATTAAAATTTGTAGAAGGAATGATAGTAATGTTCCCATCTTGTTGATGGTAAAGGCAATTCAAGCAATTTCTGCAATGCTTCAATATTATTATCATCTATAATAGTACACAATTTATAATCTACTAAACCTGCATTTTAAACATTTGCATGTGTTTTTAAAGTGCAACACATAAACTTTCTGTTAAAATTCATATTTTTGCGAACCCACCATAGTATGGACGTATAATAATATCTGGCGTTGTGTTCACAAATTCATTTTTACCACCCATCGCTGGTTGCTTGTTATAAAAAAGTACTTATGATTATAGAACTTCTAATGGCAAAGTTTTTGTTCTTTTGACTTATAAATAACTGAGAGATCAAGAGTGAGAGCAAGAGTGAAGAGAGACAGAGAGGGAGAAAGATAGAGAGTGAGAAAGAGAGCAAGAGAGAGAGAGAGAACAAGAGAAAGAGAGAGAGAGAGAGAGAGAGAAAGAGAGAGAGAGAGAGAGAGATAGAGAGAGAGAGCACTTAGGCACTTAGATCAGGGACAACCCTGGAAAAAAATAATTACATTTCTAGTGACTTGCTCATTTGACCTCTGTTTTTTTTTCCTGTTCAGTAAATGGTTGCTTAACTTAGTATATGTATATTCATTTATAATGTGAAAAATAGAGGAAAGAAAATGCTGAAGATCTGAGGCAAAAGCAAAATAAAAACAGGCTAGACATAGATATCTTATATATATTAATATTGAGCTTGAAACTTGCATATTTTAATTCCTACAGTTATTATTATAGTAAAATAAAATAACAACAACTTTTATCTCAGTATGTTACTCTCATAACTTGAAATGTCATTCCATTTTAGTGGGGGCTGATTTTCAAATTCTAAGAGAGTGATTGTAGCTAAGATGAAGTACATAATTTGCAGTCATTTGTGTGCAAGGGATCAAGACAAGTCATAGGATAAATACTGAAAACCTAAGCTGAATCTTGTCTGAATTATTTTGTCATTTTGATCATTAGCAGTGAACATTAAGCAGTTTATTTGCCAATGAATAGTGATGCTAGATGCCTGGAGACTCGGTGCAATTGAAAAATGCAAATGCCTTGTAACTATCAGCATAATTTACTAAATCTTTTCTTTGGTTTGCTTTAATTTCAGAGCTAACTAGAGGATGTTTTCACAGCTCTATAGAATCCACTTATATCTAGTGTTAAAAAATGTTTTCCTTGACCTCTTATTTATTGGTTTAAAACATTGCTTGTGATACGCAACCTTTCAGAATTGAGGTCAGTGAAGTGATTTATTAAAGAAAATGCCTACCTGAACTAGATGAAATTAAACAATCTACTTGTATTTTATATGAGGCACAAAGAGAAAAAAAAGTTTTCATTTATTTTGCATTGATGAGATATTATAAAGTAAAATTTTCTTAAATGCCCTCAAGATAAACATTTTATCTCCCTTGGATTGAGAACACGTTTATTGATTCATCTTTTATCTTTTTTATATGTACCTTAGTTTTAATTTTTTTCATAATGAATATGGATCTGTGTAAGAGAAATGAACGAACATTGGAAATATAGTTGCTGTTAGGACAGGAAAGGGGGTACTGGTGAAAGCTATCTTTTTAACTATCCCAGAAGTGTTAAATAGGAACTGACACACTATGTTTCTTCTATCGTCTATGTCTAACAATGTTATAGTCAAACACAAAATTATGCAAAATTTTTCTAGAGATTTTTAAAAAATATTTTTAAATATGAACTCAAGAATGTTACTCTAATTGGGATTAAATATTTTGCTTCTTATTATACAAATTTGCAATTGAATAGAGATTAAAGGTACCAAGATTCCCTAATTACTTATTCTTAACTTTGCTATTATTGGCAATGGGGTCCATATTGCATTTTATTTTGTGGCGGTATTCAGCACATTGCAAAATATCTGGCTGCATTTCTAGTTCCAAACACTAAATGCCATATTTACAATAATAAAATAATGTACAGTAATAAAATGGTCTACTGATATTTGTTAAATATGCCGTCAGAGGCAAAGACATCCCCTGTATTAATATAGCATTAAAATAATTAATAATGCATTTTATATACTTATATGATATATAAAATTTATATAGATTATTTTTATTGATACTATGCTATATATTGGATTGGAGAGATAGTACAGCATATAACGCTGGAGGAACTAACCTGAGTTCAATCCGTGGCATTTCCATTTGCTTCCCTGAGGCCTGCTAGGAGTGATTCATGAATGGAGTGCAAGGAGTATTCCCTGAGTACTGTTGCCAAATATAACTCCCAAACCAAATACAAGTGTGATATTAAACACAGCATCATGCAAATGGAGAGTGAAGTGAGTATGAAAGTAGAAAATTCATAAGCATTTTTAATAAGCTAAATAATTATTGGGGTTTTTCCCAAATGGTGCTTAGGAGGTCAAGTGAAACACTGGTTCATATAAGGGACTAGGAATCTTCAGTCATACAGTGCTTGGAGTTCCCTGGGCCACTGTGATAGTCTTAGTGATCTCCACAACCAAACCTGGTGATGTTCAGGAGACAACAAAGTACTAGAGATCAAACCAAAAGGGCTATTTGCATGCAAATCTAGCACTTTAACTTCTCTATTTAGAATGACAAAACTGTTGTTTAAAGGACACATCTTTTCTTAGTCCTATGAGCCAGAATGGTGTTGAGTGTTGCTTGTTCAATGCCCACACTCTTTAATCAGTGGAGTGAATGTGTGGATATTCCAGGTTCCCTAGTGAAATAGGATTCTAAGCCATGTATACTTTGATGGAGAAAAGAGCCCTTTTACTTTGTTTAGAGGAAAATTTTCCACATATGTAATAAGAATACAATGCATTTAATATATCAAACTTAGACATATACATAACTCAAGAAGACTTTGAAGGAAATTTAACCCAAAACATTTTCTCTATGATAAAACTACATGGTCAGTTGGTTTTAGTAAAAGTTTTGAGTAGGAAAAAAGCCAAGATTTTTATAGATGTAGTGGCACAGACAATTTAGCCAATTTTATTCATTTCTTATGGCATACTTTATTAGATATATTTAATTGTATATTTTATTAATTATAAATTATACAAAAACAACTATCACCAGCAACTAATTTTAATCAGGTCATGTGAGTCAGACATTGAAAGTTGAATATGAAGAAACCCAATCAGTCTCATGTAAAAAATATTGGAAAATTGTAAATGTCTTGATTTTCCTCCCACATTTTCTTCAGGAACTGATTCACTAATTCTGAGTAATTTTAAATTAACACATGTTTGACTGTTTCCAATGTATGTTAAGCACAATAAGAAGCAAAATTTCATCCATGTATAAACAAATTGTATGACCTTATTTTTTCCTAACAGTAGCATAGTATTCCATTGTGTACATATACCACAGTAAAGAAGGCTCTATTAGGACAATAGTAGTTTGTTTGTTTGTTTGTTTAGTTGGTTTTTGGGCCACACCCGGCGGTGCTCAGGAGTTACTCCTGGCTATCTGCTCAGAAATAGCTCCTGGCAGGCACAGGGGACCATATGGGACGCCAGGATTCGAACCAACCACCTTAGGTCCTGGATTGGCTGCTTGCAAAGCAAACACCACTGTGCTATTTCTCTGGCCCAGACAATAGTAGTTAAAACTGCTCACTCTGGACAAGAACTGAATGGTCAAAGAGTATAATGTGACATAAAAGGCACAGCTCTGTTAACAATAGTGCAAATCACAGAGTCAAAAACACAGAAAGAGAAAAGGAGGGAAGGGAGAGGGAGAAAGAGAAACAAATTGTTCTAGAGACAGGCTGGCATGGGGATGGGGTGGGAGGAAAATGGGAGGCATCAGTGACAGAAACGGTGCACTGATGAAGGATGGTATCCATTGTATGACCAACACCCAAAAGTAAAGTTATTGTAACCATGGTGCTTAAATAAAGCAATTAATAAAAATAAAAAAAAAAACATTAAAAGCCAGTATGCTGTAATAAAGCATTTAAAGACCTTTTTAATGTGTCTGAAAAAAAGTATTTAAAGCAGAAAAAAAGAAGTGAAAAGTTAACAGAATTTTCCATACAAAAGTAGTTTTTTGTTGTTCTTATCTGAATATTTATTTTCTATAAGAAATAATTATTGGGCCCGGAGAGATAGCACAGCGGCGTTTGCCTTGCAAGCACCGATCTAGGACCTAAGGTGGTTGGTTCGAATCCCTGTGTCCCATATGGTCCCCCGTGCCTGCCAGGAGCTATTTCTGAGCAGACATCCAGGAGTAACCCCTGAACACTGCTGGGTGTGGCCCAAAAACCAAAAAAAAAAAAAAGTAATAATTATTACATTTGAAATAGAACTTTAATGTTTCCTTGTTTTGGGTCACAACTAGTGTTGTTTAAATTTTACTTCTGGTTCTGAACTCCGGGGTTACTCCTTGTGGGGTTCAGGAGACCTCTATGGGAAGATCTATATGAGTTATCTTATGACACGACCTAGATACGATGCCAGGAATTGAACCCAGGACAACTGCCTGAAAGGAAAATGTCATAGTTTCTCTACTAACACTAGAGCCAATGCAACAAATATTTAAGTTTAAAATAAAGTGAACATAAAAGCCATAAAAAAGACTTCCTCTGTTTTTCTCAACAACTAGATGTAGCTAACACTTTCTAAAAGGAAATGACTTTTTATAGGATAATTTATTTTGTGCTTTTATGTGTGCCTCAGGGACTTGCAGAGACATAGACAAAGGATAATAGTTTGCCCTGGTTTGTTGTTCTTCCAACACAAATAAGGATGGTCAGAAATGGAAAATTTTGCATACAATAAAATGTTAAATATAATCATGATTTTGTGTTATTTTAGGAGCAATTATCTTTAACTTTTTTGCCCAATTTCTTTTCAATGTGGGCTTTAAAATGAAGCTTTAAAGAAGGAAATCATGACTTTAATCTCTTTTTAATATAAAAGTATTTTTGCATGTACTTACACAGAAATTTAGAAATCAGTTTATTTTAGATAATACCAATAAGAATAAAAGCTTAATAATAAATTTAAATATAGAAATTTACACTCAACATTGTAAAATACTATTGAGAGAAATTTTTAAAAATTTAAATAAATATTGAGACTTCTCAAGGACATGAGTAGAATTAATCTTGTGAAGATGACAAATTAGGTATAGCTATATTCTCTTAGTGGAAAATATACTATATATTCTTATTCATTTCCAAATATCACCAGACTTTGGGTAGGGCATTTGGAAGAAGAATGAATGCAAAATACCTCTTACATTTCATAGCAATTTGGAGTTAGTTAACTTATCTCAGCTTGAGCTTTCGTGGTTTGTCTGATGTATGGTTTATGGTCCAGAGATGACAGTTTCTAATAATGTGTTGCTGATATTACAGTGTACTAAAGAGGTACCCAGAACGGAATACACGGTCTTTTTAATATTTTTTATAAAGGGAACTATAATTGTTAGAGATTTCTCTGAGCTTCCCATCCAGTTGAACCACCAAAGAATAAGTGCAACTACTCTTAAAATCTCATTAAAATCAGATGAGTGAAAACTTGGTTGAGGACTATTATGTACAGTGTATGTTTCCAGAAGTAAAGATTGCCAGAACAGAGAACTTTCACTGGAGGATGAGAGAAGTCCAGGCTCAATGTTGCTGACATCATTCATCTTTAAAGCAGTCAATAGATTTTTCACCCTTGTTTTATCACAAGGGTACAAAAAAAAATTAACCAGTCCCGTCCCCTTTCTGTTGTTCTGTTTTAAGTATACACTTGGTGATGCTTAATTATTACTCCTGGCTCTGCACTCAGGGATCCCTTCTGGTGGTCTCAGGGAATCATGTAGGGGGCTCATGGAAGAAACCTGCTTGGCCAACATTCTATCTGTTGTGCTCTCTATTTCTTTACAACTGCACTGAAACTTGGTTTGAAGATACACAAATAGAGTTGTCACTCAAATCTCACAATAATTTTGACCTATTTCAGATCTCTGTGTTTAATACTTCTTACATCACAATTGTGCCAGGTTTCTAACATATGGGATAACACCTTGAGCTGCTTTCATTTTCATGCCTCTTTATGTTTTCTATTTTAATTTTTATCTTATAGATACAAAGAAAATTATCAAGTAATTTCCACATAAAGGCAGAGAGCTATGGCTTTTGTTAATTGTAGGGATTTGGACTATAAATTGCAGGTACAGCCTTGAAAAATTAGGAGTACTCAACTGAAAGAGAAAAGCCTGTATTTTTTTTTTTGAGTTAATTTTCTCTGTCTATGAAGCCTAAATTTACATGTGTTCTTTCTGGTGAAAAACAGTTTCTGTTACCTTAATGAAAAGCTATAATTTGTGTAATTGTTATTAGCTAGTTGATAGTGGATCTAGTGTCCTTATTCATATGTGACTAATTTAATGTATTTTCAATAATTTGTTACCTCTGTTTTATTTCTTACCTGTATCTAGGGCAGTTGTACCTAAAATTACATGGTGGGAGGAATAAATTATCTTCTACAGTGATGAATAAGACACAATTTCCTAATTATGTTCACTGCTTTATAAATGCATTTCAATATGTTATAACTAAAGCAGAAATAGAGTATACTAAGAGGAGTTGAAGGTACAATATTTGAAGAAATACTTGTTTGCTTAATTTGAGAGGCCTTTACTTTGCCTGATTCAGGAATATTTTATCATTATGTGCAATGCTTCTAGAAATACTATATATCATATATAGTGATACATATATAATAATGGATAATATATAATATATTATATATTAATATATAATACATATTAATAATATATTATATACTATATATGATAGTATAAAGTACAGAAGGGGTATATAAATATGCCTTATTTTATATTATTGTAAAATTAAATGACTCTATTTACCTCTCTTCAGAGTTCCTGACACACTATGGGTGTGATAGCTAATTCTATTTTAATTTACTGCTGAAGAGTAAAATTTATACTACAGAATAAAAGACTACTTTTCTGGATATTACAGTAAAATGGTAGAGAAAAATATATTTTATTCATTTTCTGCCATTAATACCTATTAATTTTGTGATTTGGGCCATACCAAGAAGTACTTATGACCTAAACCTGGCTCTACATTCTGGATTTACTCCTGGGGTATTCAGGGACCATATGGAATGCTAGGAATAGAATCTAGGTCAGAGGCATGTCTGAACTATCGCTCCAGCCCCTAATGCCTCTTTTATTCCTACCTACACATGTCCTCTCACAAGCTATCCAAAATCAAGCATTTTTTCATTCAACTCTTCTTTGCCAATTCAAATCCTGTGGTTTTCCAAACATGTTTTATCTAATTTGTTAACAAAATGCATATTAATTTTATACATTTATTTGTTGGAAATTTTGAAAAGTTTTTTTTATCAGAGAATCAATAAATCTACCTAAATATTGTGTTTGATCCAACTTAGGTATGGTCCTTTAAAATTTTTTGCTCTTATATCTTATATATTGGATTTTTAACTAAATGCTTTAGCACTAAGTTCTTGCTGAAGTATTGATAACATAATCAGCAGACCTGAGACCTTGGTGAAAGGGCTACCCCGCTTAACTGGCTAGAGATACTTAATTAGCTCTCTATTGATTTCCCAGATTCATTTAAAAAGCACAGCGTTCTAATTCTTGGTGCAAACCTGAGAATTCTTAGAGTCCATTTTTATTTGATGTTTCTGTAGAAAATCAAAATTTTATGCAAAATGGAAGGAATTATTTTAGAAAAATTTTAAAGTTGTCCATGATCCTTCATCAAATATACCTAGGTATTTATATAAGAGAATTTTTACAGATGGTACATGTGATGCTGGAAAAACAACTTTAAAAGATTTTTGTTTTTCTTTTATGTGTTCAGGGTTTATTCCTGTTTCTATACTCAGAGATCACACCTGGTGGCACTTGAGGGAACATATCTGTTTTGAGGAATGGAACTCACATTGGCCATGTATGAATGCAAATGAATTATCTGCCCTGTGCTATCTTTCCACCCCCATTTAAAATCTATAATTCTTAAAATAATGACATTTTAAGTAATAATGTATCATAGAGAATTAGTTAAATATATTTGGGGTAACCATTTAATGTCACCCTTTAAAGTGATGAAAGATCTTTTATTTATGCAGAGAAAATATATAATTAGAAATCTAAACATTCAGAAGCCAAATTTCTCATGATCTGTGATATAAGGAAGTTAAACTCTTAATTTCTTGATTTATTAGTTGTCATAAAAATAATTCCCCCATTACAAATTATTTAAAAATTTAATACTATTTGTTAAGAATACCAAGAAGCCCCATTAGTAACTATGGCATGTGCACCAAAATTTCAATTTTATGTGTAAATATATATTGTACAAATAAAAGTATACTGGGAAATATTGGTCTTGCCATAGTTTATTTAGCCTTGTGTGGTCTGGTTATTATGGATGTGGTATATATTTGATTTGAGTAAGTAGATCAGTATCTTAATAAAAATAAATAGAACTTTCTCATTTGCCATCCTGCTGTTACAAGAAAAGTATATGACATATGGACAATTTATTCTTTTCCTTTCTCCACAGCATTTTTAAGTTCTTAGAAGTTAAGCATATTATTCAATATCAGAGAGTTTTATGAGAAAAATAAAAGGTTTTATAGTACTGGTATGGTACAGTGGCTTGAGAGCCTTTTGATTAGTTCATTTGTAGTTGTTGGGTTTTTGTTTGGAGAGAGAAAACTTGGTTCATCTTCTCAGATGATTTCTTTGACTACAGTGGTATTTTAAATGAAGTTGCCTGATGTGTGAAAAATTGTTTAATCCTTCTTTATCTCGAATCTACTTTCTCTCCTTTGTTACCTTTTATTTATTTTTCCTGTATTTTTAAATATCTTTATTTAAGCACCATGATTACAAGCATATTTATAGTTGGGCTTTAGCCATTTAAAAGTCAACCTCTGGGGCCGGTGAGGTGGCGCTAGAGGTAAGGTGTCTGCCTTGCAAGCACTAGCCAAGGAAGGACCATGCTTCAATCCCCTGGCGTCCCATATGCCCCCCCCCCAAGCCAGGGACAATTTCTGAGCGCTTAGCCAGGAATAACCCCTGAGCATCAAACAGGTGTGGCCAAAAACAAACAAACAAACAAACAAAAAAGTCAACATCTATTTTATCTCCCAGAATCACGCAGATTCATTAGGATGCTGCTGCTACTTTTTTGGTAGAATCACATTCAAGAATAGACTTTCTTTTCTATCAGGCCCATCAGATCTTTTATAATGTTGTTATGTTTAGTTTTTACTCAGTTGTGTAACTGAGACAGCCCCAGATCCTGCAAACTTGTGAGGCAATGACTAAATAGCATTTGTTATTCGTCATTATAATGGGATGATTTATATATTGGGTTCAATAAGGATATATAATTGAGTATATGAATGAGCATAGATTAGAATGACATCCTAAATTTTACACTGTCTAGTCTTACTTATTTTATAAATCACAGGTTGCAGTGATTTCCACTAAAATTATATTAAAAGTCGCTTAAATTTATCATGTTGGGAATATGAAAATATAAAAATTATGTGGGGGTGTAGTAAAAATATAGAGATATTCTGTGTTTCTGGAAACCTTCGCAGGATGCTTACTCTAAAAGCATAGTGAGGTAAGAACAGTCTTTTAATAGAGGTTTGACATTACCCATGACATAAATGAAAACTATTGGGGTTTATTAGGGATTACTTAATCTAGTTAGTAAAGGAGAAAAAAATGTCTTACTTTTTTGATGATGAGAAATTTTTCTTCCTTATTAGCAAGATCTTTCTATTGAACTGTGAAAGTCAGGAGTTTGATTCACACACTCATTTTTAATATTTTAGCCTAGGAAATGCAAGCTCTACTGTACCTTGAAATAACAGAAAGAAAATCTGAGTTTCTGTGAAAGTCTAATGAAAGCCAGAAATAAACTTTCTCTTATTACTATAATTTTTATTCAAGAATATTTATTATACTGTACATCATGTGGGCAAATCTACTTGAAGCCAATCAGCAGGACTATAACTCTTAGAATTTGAATCCCTCTCTCCCAATAGAATGTTCTGATCAGAAAATGTGGTTACTTGAAAATTTCCACTTGTGACCAAAATAAGTTTAATCAAAGGATATGACCTAGATGCATCCTTTTGGTAGTGGTTGAAAAGATAAGCAGTTTATGACTTTGTAGACTAATAGGCTTTTAAAGCATTTTCCAGTTTAACCAAGTACTTGAAATTATCTATAGGTGGCTGCAATTTTAGCCAAGCAGAATCTGGACATTACTTATTAAAGAACAAATTGCTAAGAAAACCTTTTAGTATCTCTTCAGTGCTTATAAGATCAAGTCCAAATTGCATGATATGTTACATAAAGACCTTCCTGATTACTCTTTGCAGCTTTGATATCTACTTTCACTTTGTATAATTTTTCAAAATTGAGCCCATTTTAAGGTGCCTATGAAATCTCTGACTTTTATGTCTACTTTTCTTGTGATACCCATAGATTTACATCAATCACAAAAACATACTAATTTAAAATAAAGAAAAATCTGGTTAACATCTTTAGCTAGAAATAAAATATTATTACATTTTAATTTTTATTTATTTGATCACTGTGAGGTACAAAGTTTGAAGTTGTTCACAATTAAGAACTTATTGATTTTATTCATTTAATATTGCTCATTCCATAGTATTCATAATTCTCATAGATGATGAAATATGTATTTTAAAATTCTATATATTGAGATCACTCCTCCCTTTCCACAAATCCAAATTCTCACTCCATTTTAAAATATGTTTAGAACCTAAATATCATATTACCTCCTTCATTATAATTCTTATTATACTCATCACATATTATCATAACTAATTTATTACATACTTAAAACATATTCAACATACTTAATGCGTTCCTTTTTAAAGGACAAAATTATTAAACAAAAAAAGTTAGATTCAGTTATTCCTCTGTCCCAAATTCCCCAAGGTACTCATTTTCATTCAGGAATAATGAAAGTCACTGGCTTTCTAGACTTGACACCTTACCCCATTATACGTCTACCATCCCATTAGCATATTCTCCCTCAATTCCTTATGTTTTACCACCCTTATTTTTTTTTAATTTTCTTGAATTTTAGTCATGTTTACTTACTGTTTGGTTTACTTATTCTCTCAACTATTTTTCTCTCAGTTCTCTCATGACACTGAGATATCTGCTTAAGTACAATCTTTTCAGAGTACACACACTTAATTAAAATGACATGTTTCCCGAGAGGACACCCTGCACCATCCTGACTGCAATATAGGATATGCAGATTTCGGGATCTTTAATACAGAAACATGATACCAACAACAGAGACTGTGTGAAAAATAAAAGTGTATTGGCACTACAGACAATGACCTGGATTGGACAAACTAGTTTGCTTGGAGCCTAGAGTTGGTCTTATGCCAGGAAACTTCAGGGTTAGGGTCTCCTTATATTTAGGCCAAGGCTTTTCCTTTCCATGTCCCTCATATTTTGGTGGGCCTATGCAAACAATAATTGCCACTCTAACACCGTTTTTACTGTGCTCCTTTGACTCTAATCCTTAAGAAAAACAACCTGCTTAAACTTTTGAGTTTAACTTAAACTAATATGCATGTGCATGGAAATGTAAAAAAGTACTTTGCCTTCAATGTTTAAGGAGTTACATAAGTTTTATGTCTTTAGATTGCTTTGTGTGCTGCTAAGAAATATTATGTACTACAATCTGGGGACTTGAGGGACAAAGTAATTGTACATGGGTTCTGTTTTATTTTTCTTAATGTTCTTTGTCTGAAAGTTCAAAGTTAAGATATCAGCAATGGGACTACTGAGAATTCTGTTTATGGGTGATTGTCCTTCTACTGTAACTTTACCTTGTCCCCTTTCTTTGCATCTTTGTTCTCATAATTAAAAATAAAAAATTTTAAAAAATGACATGTTTTCTTCCTTACCACAATTTTATTGGTCTCTGACAAAAACATGCTTTTTGTTGTAGTCTGAATGTATAGTTAAAATATAAACTCCACGAGGGCATGTTATTAATATTTTTATCTTATTGCAGGGCTATGTAAAATATAAAAAGTATCAAAAATATGTTGAGCATATTAATCCTTCAATATGAATCTATTTTAGCTCATGTGTCAATTCCCAAAGCCATGATATTATCTTCATGAAATATATTGGGAAAAATAAGAAAATTATGGTTGTCAATCTTATGTCATCATCTTTGATGTTCTTGTATTAGATTTATTCTGTAGACAGTTGTCCTTGATATTTTCTACTCCGCTTTCACATCCAATCAATCATCAGTCTAACTCTATTGTTCCCATCTTACGCCTAGTTTTAATAACTATAACTCTCACTGGCTTTTTGCCTGAAATGATGTCAGAAAGCAAGTCTTTGACTTTGAGGCTTGATAATCTGACACACAAAGGTTCTCCGTGTATTGGAGAATTTTTTAATGCCTATCAAGTGTAAAAGCAATAAAATATTTCTCTGATGAGAAACTTAAATGGGTTCCAGTGTCTTTTATGTGAACTCTAATTTATCTTTCATTGTATATAAGCCCTGAGAACTTCCTGTACCAAATTCTAATCAATGCTTTACCCACAGTTAATAGTTTTTGAGATTCTCAAATTAAAAATAAAATTCTCCTCAGCTTTTGCTATGTTATTTGGTATTTCTAGAACTCTGGATTTTCTTTTTTACAGTTCTTTGTTTCCACATTCTTTATATCCATCTTTCCTTGTTTTTACAAATATGTTTTAATATTATATTATTTCAAATATAGGTAACTAACAAATAATATACCACTTTCAAATATGTACTATGTTTTAATATTTGCATATTATAAAAATAACCATGTCAGTAAGTTTTGGAACAACAGCACTATAGTTTTAAAATAAGTAGTTTTTATTCAGTGAATAATTATTTACAAGAAATATCAACTTTAGGCCAGAGAAATAGCACAGCAATAGGGTGTTTACCTTGCATGCAGACCACCCAGGAAGAACCCGGTTTCAATCCCCAGCATCCCATATGGTTAAGTCTGCCAGCAGCAATTTCTGAGAGAAAAGCCAAGAGTAACTCCTGAGTGCTACTGAGTGTGGCCCATAAACCAAAAAAAAAAAAGGGGGGGGGGGAATAAACATTTTTTATTTTAACAAAAGTGTGACCTTACCATACCTACGCCATTGTTTAAATATCCTAAACAAATGTATAAAGTATTTTTCAGATTCCCTCTTCAAAGTAAAGTTTCTTCTAGTGTTTTCAAAATCAACCTGATGTTTCCCTTCATAAATATGGTTGTTTATTTGACTTATAATGTTTTTCCTTTCCTCCTACCACCTATTCCTGGATTATAGACACCATATATTTCAATCCTCAAGATTTCTAAAAATTATTAACTTTAATGTAAATGATTAGCAATATTTTAATATGAAAATGGCATGCTTTAATCAATTTTATCATTCTTTTTCTACTCGATTGCTTTTCACACTCCATATATCAGAAGTTTCAACTATTGGTGTTTTTCTGTTTACTCACACAATAAAATGTGTACATTCTTAACAACATTATATATATATATATATATATATATATATATATATATAACATGTCTATGTTTTGTACAAAATTAGTTAGATATTTTTGTTCAGAAAGAAATTAATGACTTCTTTTCCCATAGTCTGCCATAACATATTCCAGTCCAAGATGACCCTGCCCAAATATGGTACTTCTCTAGTTCTTAAATTCACATAAGTCCTTCTTGAATCAGAACACTTGATAGGAACAAAGCACAACATTTTCTTTTACTTTAAAGGCCTATTTAATCTTACTTTCAGTAAATTCTGACACTGAAGATGGCTAGGATCTAATGACAAGCTTTACTTGATTTCAGGCATCTGGAAAATACCTGTTCTTTTTCAGTATATTTTTATATGCATTTTGATGAATAAAATTTATATTTTTTGTTTTCATATTTTCCACATGTCACTTGACAAGGAATTACTTAGAATTTTCAATTTTTCTAAATTTTCTAAATATTATGGTCAGAATTATGCAAGAATTTTGTAAACTAATAGCTAATAATGCTGAAATAAGTCCCTGATTCAGGTTAGATCTTAGAGTGAAAGATTAGCATTTTAATGTATTTATTTTGCTTTGGGATGCATTCAAAAATACTCAGGACTTCTACTTTTTTGCTCAGGAACAACTCCTAGTGATGCTTGTAGACAGTGAATGGTAATAGTTAGAGATCCAAGTATTCAGCCCAGGTCAGCCACAGTCAAGAAAGGCAAGCAGTTTACCTGCTGTAATAATCTCCTCAGCTCATGCCATGTTATCTTAGATTCTACTGCTCAGAAATAAGACATTGATGATTTCCAAACCCAATATTATTTATTTAATTTCATCACAGTTCAATATACTTCTATAATGTTCTGCATACCATATATCTGAGCCATCGCATCTCTTTCTTTCTGTAATAGTTTATCAATCTTTTATCACAGTCATTTTTTTAAAGTCCTAAGTGATTTAAGGTCATTTTCAATGAGGTCTTTTCTATCATTATATTAAAATAGCAACTTCAAATCTTATTCAAATAATAATACTTACATTTTCTGACTTACTTATTTTTCTCTTTGTAAATATTACTACTTAAATGCTAAATATACTATTTATTTTCTTGTTTATTACCTCTTCATCTTGAGATAATTGAACAACTCGATAATAGAGATTTTTATCATATAATCTCAGTTCTCACAATAGTCCCTGTCATTAAATTTACACTAAAGAGAATTCCATTGAATGCATGAATGAATAAATGGAAATTATTCTTTAGAAAATTGAAATGAAACACTATAAAATTTTAAGCACAAGGTTGTATACTAAAAATTAAAATACTGTCATTTGAAATATTCTTAGAGCTCAGAGCTCCAAATTTTTTTTAAACACTATATTTTGCTGTCCTCAAAAAGGCAAGACTGATTAAAAAGCCTTTTGTAATTATCCGAGTTCATCATTTGTTTGTTGCTTTTATCAGTTGAACTCAATTCTGTTTCTTCCCAGCATGGACCTGGTGATAGTTATATATCCTCTAGTAAAATTTTATATAGTCTCTGTTTTTCTAGAGACTATATCATGTTTCTTTATTTTCTTATTTAAACTTTTGTTTCCCATTCTCCTTTTGCACTTTTATCTGTTGCTGTCATGGAACTTCCAGGGTACATTCATTTCGTTTCAGAGCTAATGCTGGAGGTGGGAGTGGAGAAATGCACCCTTGGTTGTAATGATCTCAGATATTTGTATATTTTTTCTTTTAATATCTTAACAATTCCATGTGAGCAATTTTTTTATTAACTTGATTTTATAAATATGTAATTTGAGGTTACTATATTTAATAAATGGACCACGTTAGTAAAGCTAATAAGATGTGGGTGGTATAATTGGGAATTTTATTATTCTCTAAAAGTTCAAACTTACATGCCTAGTTTTGATTTTATTACTATGTCACTACACCATTGATTGCCTTTCTCATTTCTATTTTTTTAATTGTTTTTTTTGGGGGGGTCACACCCAGCAGCGCTCAGGGATTACTCCTGGCTTTATGCTCAGAAATTGCTCCTCTCAGGCTCTGGGAACCATATGGGATGCCAGGACTCGAAAGGCATGAAAGGCAAACACCTTACCTCCATGCTATCTCTTTGGCCCCTTTCTCATTTCTTTTGACCTAAACAAATCAACAAAAATTTTTAACTTTTTAACAAACAAAAAGATATAATTCCAATTCCCTGTTATATATACAAAGGGTATTTTTTTTATTAAGACACTGTGATTTACAGTTATTCTTAGCTTATTTTCAGATATGCAATATTTTAACATTAATCCCATCACCAGTGTTCACTTGCCTACAGCAGTGTCCCTAGATTCCTTTAAACCCTCAACTTTCCTTGACATGAACATTAAAAAAAAATAGTTATTGTAGTTCAGGTGTAATATTTAGATTGCTGTTAATTCTGTGCTTTAGACATATTTCACTTCTACATCAGTACCTGGGGCCCCAGCCCAGGTAGTTATTTAAATAACTAGTTATTTAAATCACTTTTTCTTTCTTTTTTTCTTTCTTTCTTTTTCTTTCTTTCTTTCTTTCTTTCTTTCTTTCTTTCTTTCTTTCTTTCTTTCTTTCTTTCTTTCTTTCTTTCTGTCTTTCTTCTTTCTTCTTTCTTTCTTCTTTCTTTCTTTCTTTCTTTCTTTCTTTCTTTCTTTCTTTCTTTCTTTCTTTCTTTCTTTCTTTCTCTCTTTCTTTCTTTTCTTTCTTTTCTTTCTTTCTTTTTTTCCCCTGCATACTTTTATTTCTCTTTCTTTACTTCTTTCATTTTACACTATCTAAAGAGTGGTTATATAGTAAACTATTTGATGGCAACTTATTTGATAGATCTATTGCAATCTATTTGATTGCCATCAAATTCTGTCGCATTTTATTTAAGGATGATCTCAAGATTTCAAGTAATCATGAGTGTTTTGGCAATAAAAATAGCTAGTGGGATCCTCAAATGCATAAGAATTAAACTCTATAATATAACATAAATAGATACATAAATATATACTTCAGTGAATTATTTTTGGAAAAAATCTCTTTGAAAAAAGAACCGGAATTTAAACTATTATTTGCCTTCTATATAATTCTCTCTATTGCTAAGCTGCATCAAAAGAATCCACTATCATGTCTTCTAACATGCTTATAAGACTTCTCTTGTGTAGAGAATCCTGCAATTGATATCGAACTATATAGTTACTTTTGTTTAAAATTAGAGTTCTGAGATGTTTCTTTCTTGTACTTGGGTTTCTTTGGGGTTTTATATTTTTAAAGGGGAAGGCTGTGGTATACATCTAAATGTTCTCAGAGATATCTCCTGGTGATGCTCGGGGAATCATGGACAGTACAGAAATATGGAACAAAAGTGAGCCATGTACAAGGGGAGTACATTCTCTACTGATTTATCTTCAACTCTAATTGCCTTTATTTAAATGAAATCTCATCTCTTATGAAATTTATCAAAGTGAATTTATCTTGTCAAATGTTTGCAAACATTTGAATAATTTTCACATTTGCTTAATATGTTGCAATAAATATTGTTTTTACATAATTTGAAGATCATATATAAATAAGTCTCTATATTGAAAAGAAATTAATAGATATTTCTTATTTAGTTATATACTGCTAAACAGTTTTCCAAAGCTATTATACTCTTTTAATTACCAAACACAAATAAGTGTTCTAATTACACTCTAAGAGTGCTTCTTTATTATCATTTTAATTGCTGTACTATTATTTTATTCAGTTAGCTTTTTCTAAAGGAACTGTAAATGGATACAAGTTATTAAAAGGCTGCATACTTAAAATGTTTTATTTTGCTTTGTATTTAGTAGATAGACTAGATAAAATTCAACATTAAGATATTTTTTTGGGATGATTTTAGGATACTACATTGTTATATTTTACAGTGTAAATTTTGACAAGTTCAGTACCATTATTACCAAGCATTTAGATCTGTTGTTTCATTTTTCTATAATCCTAATTGCTATAAATATAAAAATAATTTTTAGCTTAGTAGTTTGTTTAGAAAATCAATATGGTGAGCACTATAAAGAATCTTTCAATTTTAAAATTCCCAATTTAATTTCTGAGACTTGAAATTAGGTTTCAATATTTACTCCTGAATTTTATTCCCTACTGCTCTATTTACTCTATTTAGGTATGAGGCATTCATGTTGCTTTTTCAATTATTTGATTAATTTATTATTTATTTTAATATACTTCACTTAAAGAAAGAATAAACAGATTGACATAAAATTCTAACATTTAAAAATTATTGTAGTCATTTTATTATTTTTCTGGAACTGTCATCAAATTTTTAGATATTTTCAGATAGTATATTTTTATATTTTAGAAGTTAGTAGCAATATTTCTTTTCTTTTCTTTTTATTTAAGTCACTGTAGCTTAAAAGTTATTTATAATTGGATTTTAGACATACAATGTTTCAGGATCAGCACCACCACCATTGTCAATTTCCTTCCAACAATATTCCTAGAATCTTTCATAGGCCAAAAAAGGTACCCAAGCACCTTTTTCAGTTTGGTTGTTAATGTTTGAGTCTCATGATTTTATTGTTGTTGACTCTGGTTTGGATATTTAGTTCTGTTCTATATAAGGTTATAATGTCCTTAATACAAAAATATATTTATGCATCTGACAGAAGCACTTGAGACCCTTTAGCCCTTGCCCTGATTATTTCATCTGTGTCTTCTTTTCTCCATTCAATTTCTTTCCTTCTCACTCTATTTTGGGACATATCATGTTTTGACAACTTCCATTTAAGCCAATGCATTTCTTTATGCAGTTATTCTAAATACCACATATAAGTGTATCATCCTGAATTCATCCTTTTATTTCCGGCTAACTTCATTTAACATAATATCTTCCAGTTCCATCACATTGCACCTAATTGCATCTTTATGATCTCATCTGTTGGACGTCTAATTTGATTCCAACTCCTAGCTATTGTACTGAATGTTTTAGTGAACAGCAGTGTTCATATATCCTTTGGATGATTATTTTTTGCCTTGGGGATAGATACCCATGTGTGGAATTGCTGGTCATATGGTAGTAATATATCTTAAGATTTTGTTTAGTCTGTTTTATCTAAGTTAATTTTTACTGACTTTTTATCCCTTGTTTTTCTTAAACTTATCCAGTTGCTTTAGCTATTCACACTTTTATTATTTAGGCATTGTAATTGGTGGAAAATTTAATTTTGTAAGCTATTTTTTAAAACAATTTCAGTACTATAGAAACTATACTTCCAGTCTAAGAAATGGAATTTCTTGAATGATAAGTTTAGTTGTTAGTATTCTGTGAGACAGGTGGGGAGGATAAAGCAAAGTGTTTAAAAATTTATTATGTAAATATTTACAAAGTTCCCTTACTTTTAGTATTGCAATTCTGCCAAGTCTTTGTTGGAGAAGAAGAAAAGAAAAATTTGGTGGGTAATAACATCTCTGAATATTCTCATTCCTTATTGATCCAATTGAAAATATTTTAACTGGATAATACATGTACCTCAGAGAGAGGACTCATTCTCTTCCTGAGTTAGGCCTTGATTTTGATGCTTAGAAACTCACAATGAAATATTTTATTTTCAAAAATATAAAGTAAATATTTTAGTCTCAATATTGGCCTTAATTTATAGATGGCTCATGTAACTAATTTCTATGTTAACTAATTTCTACTACAATACCTTAATTGTTTTTCCTCATATGCTCCAAGAGAGTTAATAGTCATATTTTGCCTTTCCATGATTTCCAATTATATTTTATTTGTCTCCCCTTCAATATACCTTACCTCTGAGAATTTATAACATTGTTCAACTTTCTGTTTGTTTGGGAAAGCAGACACAATTTCAAGAAGTCACTCCTTCTTATTAAATTAGATTCCCTCGTTTGATAATGTTTCCTTATTAAATAGTAGAAATTTGCAAAATATACTTGCCAATTTGGAAATATATATTAAAATAGTACTGTAACTTACTAGAAGTTACTTGGGTATATAAAATATGTTCATCTTTCAGAAAAACGATAGCTAAGGAGAGTGATACAATTTATTTTTAAATATCACATGCCAATATTTTAAATAAAAATATGGCATTTCTTAAAAAGATATTTTCCCAGTTAAAGTACAGTATCTATCCTCAAAATCTGGTATAAAATTATTTAATATTTTAAATAATGATTGTTCTTTTTTCTGGGTGTTATAAAAGTAATGTTATAACTTGCTCTTCCACCACAGTTAGTTAAATTAAATTTAAAATATAATTTTATGTAATTATAAAAGAAAATTTTTCTCTCCTGGTAAATGACCAGGGAAGGTAAATAACATTAAACAAGAATTGAATATATATAGTTCATAAATGCAGTTAAAGAATTGTCAAGATACCATGGAGGTGAGCACTGGTTCAAATTTATAATAACCTCATTAATGAAGATGGAGATTTAAAACATTAATTAAATTTACAATTACTATAACTGGAAATTAAAGAATACCAGAGAGAACTGAGAAAGACTCTGATATAGGGGTTAATTATTTTCATAGCTTTACATACTGAAGAGAAAAATTTAAATTAGAAAGAATAATTATAATTGAGTATAGTTTGTTCAATAAATATTAAATAAACTGCAAACAATTAAGTTTAAATACAAAAATGTTAACACTATAAGAAAAACTCTGGCTGATGAGTAAGTTTATATAACATCATATATGGTGTCCCCAGAAATAAATTCATTGTATAAAGAAACTCTTTTGCATTATGAAATTCATTTGGCTATATGCCTAATATTAAAAATAACATTTAATTGCAGGATGATTATCATTACTGATACATTTGAGAATTGCTCTTGCTTTCAGAGAAACATGTATTATACAAAGTCAGATTGATTAAAATGTAATGAATTAATGAGGATAAGATCAAGAAATGATGCAGAAATGATATAATATGGGACCACTCATTAATAGGGACTGAATGAAGTTTAGATTAACTTATAATTATGGACAGTTTATGTTAAAATAGTGGGTGGTTAGAAAAAATAGTTGTTAATTTAATGTCTGGTCCCAATCATATTATAATAGGAGAGAGTTTAGCTTCTCTAATTTCAAGGTCATAACCAGTATAATAAAATGTTATCATTATAGCCATTAAAATGAGAAAATCTATATGCAGAGACATAAAATATAAACCTCTTACTGATTACATCAATTTTGTCAGTATATTTTACAAACTCTATGAATTAACTTCTCCATCATTGAGGAGTAGGACTTATTAATCACTCCCATTTACAGTAAAGACAACTGAAGTTTAAAAAAATATATATATTACTTACGAATAAGTGCTGGTAAAGTTCAGGTAAACAAATTAAAACATAAAATTGCCTACTACTATAATCAACTTATTTTGCTATACAACAGTGTTTGATATTTTTAGAAAATATTATTATAGATAATATATAAAGGATTTGATTTATATATAATATACTTTAGAAATTTTTGGTACTTATCTACACAGAGAAACATTTTTGTTCTTATAGAGAAAACTCATAGCTCTTGTATATAAAGTGGATAGCATATTCACCCTTCAGTTTCTAACTCAAAATTATTTTAAAAGATCTGTTTGTACCTGGATTAGTTGAAACTGTCTTGGGAGGAATAATATCACATATCAGAAGTTACATAATTTGATTACCTACTACTGTTACCCAGTCTAGTCTCTATTTATGTATCAATGTATATTTATTTAAGGATTCATATTTTAAGTACTAATAATAAATTTATTGCTAAATATATTGCTAAACATGTTAGTTTAAATAACAAGTATATTCAATAATAGTTTTAATATCTTAAAATATTCAAATATTATGTAAGATTAGTTAAGTAGACACATTGGGAATATTTTTATCTGCCCTGCTAAAAACATCCTATTTGACAGAATAAGAATAACATTTTTTGTAGGCTGTTAGGCTATTAGTAACACGCAGTGCTATAGATTTGCTTAGAGCTGATGTGGATGCCTTTTGTGTGGGGGGTGTGAGTGGGTGTGTGTGTATATATAAATAAATATCAGACCAATAGATTGAAGAGAATTAAGATATATTTCATAATTGTGTTTGGAAGGAGCTAGAATGGCATCCTTTCCATGAAAATGTGTGGCACCTTCTCCTTTCCAAGAAATGGGAAAATGGGATGATAAAATGAGGGTTGCTTTATGAAAAAGTAATTAAGAATGAGGAGAGAGGGGCCCGGAGAGATAGCACAGCGGTGTTTGCCTTGCAAGCAGCAGAACCAAGACCAAAGGTGGTTGGTTCGAATCCCGGTGTCCCATATGGTCCCCCATGCCTGCCAGGAGCTATTTCTGAGCAGACAGCCAGGAGTAACCCTTGAGCACCGCCGGGTGTGGCCCAAAAACAAAAAAACAAAAAAAAAAAAAAAAAAAAAAAAAAAAAGAATGAGGAGAGAATCCAGAAGATTACAGGAAGATGTTATGTCTTGGTGACTAATTGCTTTAGCCTCTCCCTCTCTGCCTTCTCTTTGAAACTAATCAGAATTCCTTTAGTGCTGAAGAATGAGAACTTGAGGTGAGAGGAATTCTGTGTTTGTAATCAAAGTGAGATGGTTTGAATTGAAACTCAATCACGTTTAGAAAAGTAAGTGTCCCTTCTGGGAAATATCAAGCAGATTGTGAAGTGATTTCAGTGAACTAGTAACAGAATCCTTCTTTTTAACTTTGAGTCTCTATTTGGACAAATAAAACACCAAGAAAGAGAAATGTTTTGGTCCTAAGGGCAAAAGAACTAAGATCTTTTCTAGTACTACTTTAAGATTTATTCAGTTTCTGGGCACACTTCATTCACTAAAATTGCATTGGTGTTCAAGGATAAATCTATTCATGACACAGTTGAATGTCCTGTTATTTTTTTCATTTTTCTAACAATACCCTCCATTATATAAAACCAGGTGGTCTAGATCTTAGGTCATGTTATATTGTAGGTACCTTAAGAGTATAAAATAATAAGAGAGTAAATGCATTTTTGGACATCAGTAAAAATTACTTTGCAATTTGAAAAATAGCACTGGAAATTTCAAAGATGAATGAGACTGAAAAATAATTTAAAAATCAATCTCTCAAATCAACCAACTATGAGAAATTATTGATTATGGTGGAGGGATGCCTCAGTAAGATAACAAGTAGCCTAGAGAAACCAGGCCAATTCTTCCAACCTTTAAATGTCTCCTTAAAACCTTTTTTTAATTTCTACAGAAATAGTTTAAACTTGCTTGTGAAAATTAAATTTATTTCATCATCTAAGTAAAATTAGAATAATATTTTTCTCAAAACACTAATTATTGAATAAGCCATACTTTATGAACTTACTTATCACTGCAATTTTAACATTTTCTTAATGCAAAAAATATCATAATAGAAGTAAGCATTGCATACAAATATGGTTAAAAGATATTTTTCAATGGCAACAACGTACATAGCTCTATCAAGTTATTGACAAATTCACATGTAAATTAGAAAATAATTGGTGGATCAATTACTATATAGAAATTGATTGAAAATGCTGTGTTAAAGTACTAAAACTGATTTGATCTCTGTAAACAAAAAGTTTGTTTTAAAAATGCTATAAATGACTCAGCAGTTACTTAGTTCTTAATATTCATTTATCCACTAAATGGTAACAAGTTACTTGCTAGGTTCAGAATTTATTTAAAATAAAGTCAGGTCATAAATAAAAATGAAACACATATATCTTTAGTTCAACTATTTTGCATAATTTTTAAAATATCTATTTTGTAAAGAATCACTCAGAGCTTTGGGATCATGAAATAAGAGAGCTATTACTTCTTGGGGAGGGGCACTGGAGATGGGATCTCCTCAAATTACAGATCATATCAGGGATAATGGGTGAAAATGCTTATATAAATTTTATTTGAATAAAAACTGCTAGATTATTCCCAGAATAGCTGCATCAGACCTTACTTGTGCTGAGTAGGTACCTTTCTGCAGATGTGTAATCTTGCCCAGCTTTCTAAACATATCAGTCCAATATGTATAAAGAACAGAATGTTTCTTCATTATAAATTTCTGTTTGTTGTTTTTGGCTACACCTAGAAGTGCTCAAAGATTACTGTTGGCTTAATGATTTAGGTGTGGGTCCTGATGGCGCTCAGAGAGTTTTGAGGTATAGAGCATGGAACCTCAACCTCATGCAAACAAATCTCACTGAACTATTTCTCTGGTTCTCGTTATAATTTCTTTAAGGCTTTGAGTATCTGTCCTATGATTCTTAGCCTTTTAGGTTTCTTTTTCTTTAAGTGTTTGATTTGTTTCTTTTGCCTATTATCTCCTAAAGGTACTACTGATTTTTCCTTGTTGATCTTGGAGAGTGATGGTTTTCATAGTCGTGGAGATAGATATTTTCAGCTTTCCCATCACAAAATGTCACAAGTTTCTAATGACAATGTTTATAGTGAATTTTTATATATATTCATTTATAGTAAAAAACTGGTTTATATTTTATGATTATATGAGGTAGAGGTATAAATAGATGTTAGATATAACATAAAAGCACAGTAAATATTAGAATTTTATTCTTCAGAATTTTCTTAATTACTGTTTTAATTACAGTACCTTGTGATTTGCCTGTTTCTTGAGGTTGAATGCAATTTGGTCTGATTATTTATAACTGTCCCAGATTTTTTTTTAATTTCCAGTAGCTTTTATCCTTTTACTCTGAGCCTGTGTCTATCCTGAAATTTTAAGTGTTTTTCCTGCGAGGCAGCATATAGCTGGGTTTTGTTTTCTGATCCAATCCACATCTCTGTGCCTTTTGATGGGAGAGTTTAGTCTGTTGACATTTAAGGAAACTGGGCAAAAGGGGTGGTTGTGCCATTATATTGTGTAGGGTTGATGCTGTTACAATTGGATATTTGATTTGTAAAAGTGATCTTTGAGTAGTTCACTTAGAGTAGGTTTTGTTAGAACAAAATTGATAGTTCTTTTTTATCTAAAATGTTCTAACACTTCCTCTCATGTAAATGAGAGGTTTTTAGTGTAGTGGACTCTATTTGAAAGTTTTTTTCATGCAGTAATTTGAATATGTCATTCCACTCTTTTCTTGCCTGGATTGTTTCAAATAGATTACATGGTTTGATTCTTCTATTTTTCCTTTATAATTAATGTTTTTCTTCTCCTTGACTGCTTATATAGTCCATCTCTCTCTTTTTTCCATTTAGATTACTATATGTCTTGGGGTTGTTCTCATGGGGTCTATTTTATTTGGCACTCTTTTTGCCTCTTGGGTTTGTAGTGCAGTCTCCTTTCAGAGAGTGGAAAATTTCTCTGCTATTATCTCTCTCAATATTTACTCTTCCCCTTTTATTTTATCCTGCCATTCTGGTATTCTTACAATTTGAAGATTATATTTCTTGTCTTTGTTCATTACGTACCTTACATTTTATTCTGTCGTTTTGTCTATCCTTTCTTTTTTGAATCCTTTATTAATGCTGGCTTGTATTTTGTCTTGAACTTTATGCAGCTCTCCACCTAGGTAATTCTGCAACTATGACTTATTAACATGATTTTTAGTTCCTTCTATTCCATTTGTATGGTCTCTCTCATCTTCTGAATGAGTTCTTTGAGTTGGTTGAATTGTCCATTTATAGATATCTAGCTTAATTTCTCAGGCTAGTGCCTCATTGATTTCTATTGCTAAAACATTAAGTATTGATTTTATGTCCTTATATTAAGACTCAGGCATTTTGTTGGACTTGGAAAATTTTTAGGATTTATCTCCACATATTTAATTGCAGGTGTCTTCATTAATTTTCCTATTGTTCTTTACAATTGGTGCATTAGAATGCTGGAGTTTCAGGGTATTAAAGAGGTGATCTATTGAATTGATTGTATAAAAGATGGATTGAGGTGTATTTGTTTTAAAAGTTATTTTCTCAACCAAGAGAGTTTATCTAAGTATGATAAAAATATTGCAAACCAATTCATTTGTTTGTTCAACTGAGTTTTCTACTATATATTTTCCTAGAATTGGAAGTGCAAGGTCCAATCTGCCTGTATATATATAATATAAATTGTATTGTCATCACAAAGATGTAGTAGTGTCCATGGAGTTTGGGAAAATAAAAGTTGATGGAAGGTACTGGAGGGCTCTCTCTATGCACACACACAGACCTGACATGCAATGCTGGATGGCAGGGGAACCTAAGTGGGCCCAATTCTAGAATATTTTAAACTGTGCCTTTAATTCTAATTTTATTTTACTTTTAATTATTGTTTGATTGCTTTACTAGTATTTGATTCTCTAATTCATTTTTTGTTTTTGTATTTATATATCATTTTGATTTCTATATTTAATTAAGGAAACAGATATTGCTGTTGATAGTTCTAGTTGGAGGTGAGAATTTTAAAATAATCCAGTCAATCAGAATTTTGGCTACAGGGGATATAATTATCTCTCTTTTGAAGAAAAATACTTTAGATGATTCTGTAACCAGCTAAATCACAAAAGTCTTCTCTCATGAATTCCAGAAAACTCAAAGCATTAAAGATTAAGATAGATACCATTTTAAGGATGTTGTATGTTTACAAGAGAACGAAACTTTATAATTATTTGGTGAATAATATTTAAATAAAAGATTTTTATATTTGTTTTTTTGGGCCACACCCAGTCATGATTAGGGTGGCTATGCACTCAGAAATCACTCCTGGCTTGGGAGAGCATATGGGATGCCAGGAGATCTAACTGCAGTCTGTCCTAGGTCAGCTGCGTGTAAGGTAAATGCCCTACCACTGCGCCACTACTCTGGCTCCTAAATAAAAGCTTATTTGATTAACTAATTAATAATTAATTGTCAAGGTGGGCTTAATATAAACAGTGTCACCTTGATAGTATTCAGATATTTTTATTTGATATTAATGTGAAACGCATTTAAGAAGTTTTGCTTTTAGGATAAACTAGATATATGTGAATTCTTGTTTCAACATTTACCATTATACATAATAATTGGGGAAGCGTCACAGCATCTTCAGACTTCATTTTTCTTATCTGTAAAGTTATAACTATGACTATGCTATATGTTTTAGATAAGTAAACAAAATAGGTAATATTTATTAAGCATTAACTCTTTACAATTAAAAATGTAAGTGATTTTACATGTGTTTGCTTATTTAAGCATCAAATGCATAAAACTGATCTTCCCCATAAAGTATTGAAGGAAGTGATAAACTAAGATTTTTTAATTGAAGAGTAGTATGTGGAATATAACTGATCAATGGCTCCAATTGAGGCAGTTAAGAGCTTTCATGTTAAAACATGTCACTTTGTTGCCTTCTACTGTATAGTATTATATCTGCTCTTTAAAAATGATGTCTTACTGATTATAGGAAATGATGGTGAGATGTTGATGGAAGATAATTCTGCTGATGATAATGAAAGTGACTTGAATTTCTGATGTTATACCTCAAGGGAAAAAAACTATTTCCAAAGAAAGTCAATTTCTTTCTCATAGCTCTTTCAATGGAGCATTGTCAACTAGCTTGGAATTATACAGATGAAGTATTTATGAATATGTAAATGTGTATCTGTAATATATAAATAGATTATTGGTAAACTGCTCTTCCTTGGATACTTTCTATTATGGCATCTAGTTCTGTGGGTAAACTCCTTTATAAACTTTATAAACTCCTTCAACTTTAACAGTGCCCATATTTAGGTTACAGAATCCTCCATAGAATTTTGAAATGAACATAATTGTCAAATTTTTCCTCCTGCAACATTCATTTCTATCCCTGATAAAGCTAATTTTCTTATTAGCTACTTTAATGTGACTGTGGTTTACTTTATTTGAAAGAATTTCATTTTCACTGAGCCACATATATCTCCAAAATTATATAGGTATACTTTTTATGTGAATATTTATCTGTACATAATTTATCTATTTATTATAATGTTCTATCTTGAAATTAATTAGGAAACTATTCATCTAAATGAAATCATTCTAGTAGGTGGTGGCATATCTTTAACTTATTCTCATACTCATGGCTATTATACCAGTATCAGATAATATTTAAAGTTGACAAGTAATTGAAGACGTATGCATATATATATGTCTTGAATTGAGAAATCTCATTTCTGCTTCAAGGCTAAATTGGAATGACTTGTCTGTATCATAAAGGAAAATATTTTCACATTCACTACTATGTCATTGCTTAACATCTATTTTCCTATATATTTTATTGATATCAGTTTTTTTCTGCAGTGTATATCCATCTGTTTTTTAAAATATATGTCAGTATATCATTGACAGACCAGAGTACAAGTCATATAAATCAGAGAAACACAAAATGTAAAAGAAGATGGAGACATAGAAGAAAAGAGAGAAAAATAATAAAAATAAGAAAGAGATACTGTTTGAAGGCCTGTATCAAAAATAAAATACATTCCACACCATCGATGGCAGAAATGACAAATTTCACAGTGTTTCTTTAACTGTCAGAAAACTGTAGAAAGAATATGAGATGAAAAAAGCACAGAATTTTGTTTCTATTTCATTCTACAACGTTTTCTGTAACATTGACTATTGTAACTGAAATAACTTTTGTTATAAGGCAATTGTAATAGAACAAAACTTTTCACTGAAAATATTTTTTCATTAGATTGGCAATATAAGATCTTCATTCAGAGCACCTGCAAGCTATAAATTTGCCGAGGTTATAGACTAAGGAAGATCAGTAAACGGGATATTTGAAGGAACATTTGTAAATGTCAACATTTACATTTTGACAAATGTAAAATGTTATAATTTTAAAATTATTCTATGCAAAAGACTCAACTAGCAAGCTAGAGTCCAAGTGAGAATTGAGAATTATATTCACATTCAGACATTGAGGATGTATGTATACTGCAATCTGATAATGCCAGCAACTTAAGTTATGACAGTCAGTAAGTTATACTGGTTTTCTTTGGAGATATTACCAGCAAGTACAGATTGACATAGAAGTTCTTTTATCTGGTCTTGTTCAATACTTGTTTTAATTTAATACTTCATATTTTTCCTATATTGGACCTATAAGTCTTTATCTGCAAAATGTGTGTATCATTGAAATTGTAACAGGAAATTTTAGGAGGTCTGATGGTTGAGATAAGAGAATCAATGTCATATCATATTGTATTATACCCTATGATAAGAAAAGTACACTTGGGGCCCGGAGATATAGAACAGCAGCATTTGCCTTGCAAGCAGCCGATCCAGGACCAAAGGTGGTTGGTTCGAATCCCGGTGTCCCGTATGCCCCCCCCCACCGTGCCTGCCACGAGCTATCTGAGCAGACAGCCATGAGTAACCCCTGAGCACCACCGGGTGTGCCCCCCCCCAAAAAAAACAAAAAAATGTACACTTGACCTTTCAGAAGAAGTATTAACTTTAAAGTCAAGAATCCAAGGGTATGCTCCCCATGTCTCTATGCCATTTACTGTGATGTTTGCTAGTTCATATGATCTTTCCAAAACAAAATGTATGAACTGAGATAATATCAGTATCTTAAGATAATTGTATTTGTACATCAACAAAACAATAAAGTTATATAACAATACCTTGATCATTGCATCTATTAAAGATTTCATATAATCTCCTTCAATTAAAGTGATGTAAATTAACACTTTAATCTTAGAAAAAGTATTCAAATATGTTATAATAATTACACATTTATTACAAAAAATTCCAGGCTAAATCAGGCTTAGATGATTTAACTTGCTTTCTAGCCAAATTTTTCAATTCTCAAGGAATACCCATTATGATGTTTAGTTTCTCGTTTAATTTTTCAGGTATTTACACATATTAAAATTTCAAACCAAGTTTTACAAATACACTATGAAACAATTACTTGGTGGATTATTTTTATACCCTGAGTACCTACTTTTGTTCATCTTGATCCTTCTTGGGAAAATACTGACATTATTAATCACAGGAAAGTATAGAAAATATTGAAGAAAACAGAAATAATCTCATCCACAACAATTGAGTTTGGGTAGAGATAAGTGTTTGGTGAAAATTACCTGAATGATGAAATCTTATACATTCTCACGGATTTGTTCTGTCAACAATGTACCAGAACTCCAAATAATCTTATAATGTATCATTTAAAAACAGGTAGTTTTTAATCATTGGCAAAACAGGTAGTGCTCAGAGATTACTCCTGGCTCTTTTCTCAGAGATCACTCTTGACAAGGCTCAGGAGACCATAAAAAGTTCCAGGGATCAAATTCAGATAAGATGTGCTCAAGGCATGCACAGTGCTTGCTATACTATCACTCTAGCCCCTCTAATGCAGTATTTTCACTATATTGTAAGTTGCCACAGAAGTAGAAGTAAGCAATGAAATAACAGTAGAGTATTCTAATTAATTTTTCATGAAAATATAAATTTCCCCAAATAAATCTCAATTCAAATGTCCTTGATAATTTACTAAATAATAAATAGGCCAATTATAAAGATAATGGAGCTATAAATTCATAACCTATGAAGCTATCTGGCAGAAAAAACTTCCTTTGTCTTCATCAGCAGTATGTGAAGACCATTAGAGACTTTTGGCATCTCCCTTTCACTTCTACTTTCACCAGGAAATGGACTTGAGTGTTGCAACACTATAATCAAATTGAATGATGATGTAAAGATAAGAAGAGCTAAGAGTTGCCTCTCCATTGATATTGTCTAATGCCTGAAGATTGAGCTGGACTCAGTTTACATATATGTGTGTGTAAGGTTGTTCTTTTAAGATTAAGTTCTATAGAGAAAGCCACATACTTGATTTAATTTTTTATAGTCCTGTTTGTAATCCCCAACTTAATAAATTGATGGGAATTGAATCTATACCATCTTGGTAAGATTTCTTCTAAGGTTATTCTACCTGTCTTTGAGTTCACAGTGGAACACAAGGCATTCCCTATAGTGTATTCTAACCAACTTAAACAAATATTGGTTTCAATTTATTGAGAAGATCTGTGAGGTAATGCAGTCTCAAGTGCAGCAAAGATGCTCAAATAATATCTGTTATTTCATCTGTTTTTTATTAAAATTTTTAATTATCCACAAACTCTTTACAAAGGTGAGATGTGAGCTACCTGTAATTTCAAATATTATTCTAACCTGCTGGTCAGTAGAGTGGATTAGAAAGTCTTTAGTGCTCCAAATATATATGTACATATATATTGATTGATTGACTGGTTCCCATAGTACTATTTTGACTAAGTGGTACTTATAGTTCATTCATCCTAAATTATGTAAATTAGGAAGAGTTCCCTTTTCTTTACACAAAGCACAGTTTTATAAGAATTTTTGGTTTATTTGATTTTTACCCCACTTTTTTTGCTTTGCTTTCCTTCAAACAAAACCACAGAAATTGAACTATCTATCCCGCCTCTACTAGAGGGGGAAATATGGGAGGGTACCAGGACCAAACAGATATATGATCACTAAGTAGTAAGCTAGACACAGAGGGGACCACTTGTCCTGGCAGCCCAGGGAGTGAGGGTAGGGGATATGGGATGCTGGATGGGAACAGGGGTGGAGGGAGGACAAACTTGGTGACAGAAATTCCCCTGATTCAATGATAATATGTCCCTAAAATACTATTGTGAAAGATATGTAAGCCAATATGGTCAAAATAAAAATTATATAAAAAAATCTCTGCTGAGAAGTTATACCAAAGGACCATGTTATTTATGGAATACTACAAGTAAAGATAACCTTTACCAAAAAAAAAAAGAATGAGAAGTAGATATTAGACAAGCAAAAACATTGTTTTTGCTGGGACACAAATAATGACACTTCTCCAAAGCTGGGATTCTGGTATCAAAAGTCCCATCACACTAAACATAGCATTAAGCTCTGTGACAATTCTGGTACTTTACCTTTTGTCAATTGCTAAGAATGAATATATATTATTTCAAACATCTATGAAATGCCTCCTCTGCCATTCCTTTATCAATATGACAGAAAAAAATCTCACTCTTTCTTGATCCCACAAATTCCAATAAAAACAGTGAATTGGTTCAAGAATAGTTAAGTCAAGGCCATTATTGAACTTATTTCCACAAATGACATATGCCTTTAAATTATCTTTGTTTCTTATCGTTAAAATGAATATTCAGACTACTATTTGAAGGATTAGAGGAATTAGACTGTAAAAAATATCTTAATAATCTTTCCTTTATGATTGCCTATAGTACCTTAGTATTTCCTTTCTCATCAACTAAAATAGCTCATTCATTCAAAAATGGGCTGACAAAGTTAATTCTTAGTGTTATTCAGTGAATTGCCTTTATGTACAATTTTAGTGACAGAACAATATATCCTCAAAGGTTGAATGAGTGTGAATGATGTGGCTCCTATCGAACAGTTTGTTTATTGATTTTCCTTTTTTAAGTTGTATTTATAGATATCTGGGAATTCCTATTTGAGGTTATATAGCCAAATTTAAGACCACTGTGATTTGTTCAAGAAAACAAAAAGAAGACTTCTAACTATACATTTCTGAGTTTGTTATGATTCCATTATGGAATCACACTTTTTGCTATCAAATCATCCCACCAATGCCCTGTAAAATATAAAGGAGTAAAAATGCTGGAAAGTCAGCATGAAGATGATTAAACCAAGTACTGGAATTCAAAATTAAGTCTCTTTAACTACAAATTTAACACCTGAATTTGGATATTTTGTATATTATAACATCATTGGTGGGCGTTATGCCCTGAAGAATGTGTAGCTATTATATTCTAATACATGGCCATACATACATACATACATACTACATTATTTTGTGTTGTTCCTACCTGTGCTGTGGGGTTTGAACTGAATCTTCTTACTATTCTCTTGGGGTGTGATGGAAGCTAAATGTCCTACCTAAGGTTTTGAATGTAAACTCCCTTGAGTCAGATGTGCTCTATCTCTCCCTTTTTTTATTTACAGAAAAGAAAGGCATAGTAAGAAAATATAGAAAGAAAATACAGCAAAACAGTGTAAACCTCAAACCTCATCTCACAGGGTACTTTCAGAATAGATTATCATGGCTAAGTGCTTCTAATCCCAAGCCTTTCTGAACCCACAAGGTTTTTCATTAATCTCATAGGCTAGTTTTCTGCCTCTTAGTTTTCTTCTTGTCATAGCCAACACACGTTTTGATGATCACTGGTTAAGCACCCAGACAATGACGGATCACCCCTAAAATGGATAGTTTCTCCTCGTTTTGTAAAGACTTAGGAATATATTGGCTGTAATTGCCTTACTTTGTAGTTTTATTTGTACTGTTATAAAAAGAAATTGGACTTTAATTTTTATATTGGATTTGTTATTTCAGTTCTGCGACTGTGTTCTGTGCTAACGGAAAATAAAAGTCTTTGAGTGGAGGTAATTGAGGTCAATGAAAATGTTTCTTTTAGAAATAATATAAGAAATCAATTTCTGAGCTATAAGGAAGTTGTGTAAAAGGTGCATATTATTTTTATACTATTTTCTAACTTATTTTATTAGTTTCTATAGATCATCAATACCTCCTAACAGATAAGTTATTTTAAATATTTTAAGATATTTTCTTGAACCAATTATGTGCCAAACTAAGAGCCACACATTACTTTGAAACTGATTTTCAGTTATTGCAAACATCTTGATTTAATTAAAAGGTCATATCATTTTGTGGTGGCGAGAAAAGACAGCAGATGATATCATCCACATATCAGCATGCAACTGACCTGGGTTCAATCCCCAGCATTCTATGTCCCCTGAGCCTGACAGGAGTGGCTTCTGAATACAAAGCCATGAGTAACTCCTGAATGCCACCTGGCATGGCTCAAAAACAACACACATAAATCACATCTTTTTTCTTGTACTGAATAAATTTCCACTGATGAAAAGTGTCTCTTACTTTTCTTCTAAGAAATATTCACTACCTATACTCTTATTTCTTTGAAAACAATAAACTTTTCTATGTCAGAATAGTAATAATAAAATTAACTGCCAACACCCTGAAAGATGCACTAACATAGACAAAGAACATTTGTTGAACCACCATGTCTCTCAAGGATTTAAACCAGTAAACTAAAGTTTTACTGGTCACTGGAAATTTAATGTCTTATACATTTAGGAAAGTGTTAATATTAGAAAAAAAAACTAACTTGGTGTCTCCTGTGTGGCTTGGGTGAGAGTTTGCTCCCTTGTGCGGCTTGGGGGAGACTGTGTCTCCTGTGCGGCTTGGGTGAGAGTTTGCTCCCTTGTGCGGCTTGGGGAAAACTGTGTCTCCTGTGCGGCTTGGGTGAGAGTTTGCTCCCTTGTGCGGCTTGGGGGAGACTGTGTATCCTGTGCGGCTTGGGTGAGAGTTTGCTCCCTTGTGCGGCTTGGGGGAGACTGTGTCTCCTATGTGGCTTGGGTGAGAGTTTGCTCCCTTGTGCGGCTTGGGGAAGACTGTGTCTCCTGTGCGGCTTGGGTGAGAGTTTGCTCCCTTGGGCGGCTTGGGGGAGACTTTGTTTCCGGTGTGGCTTGGGTGAGAGTTTGCTCCCTTGGGCGGCTTGGGGGAGACTGTGTCTCCTGTGTGGCTTGGGTGAGAGTTTGCTCCCTTGTGCGGCTTGGGGGAGACTGTGTTTCCTGTGCGGCTTGGGTGAGAGTTTGCTCCCTTGTGCGGCTTGGGGGAGACTGTGTTTCCTGTGCGGCTTGGGTGAGAGTTTGCTCCCTTGTGCGGCTTGGGGGAGACTGTGTTTCCTGTGCGGCTTGGGTGAGAGTTTGCTCCCTTGTGCGGCTTGGGGGAGACTGTGTCTCCTGTGTGGCTTGGGTGAGAGTTTGCTCCCTTGTGCGGCTTGGGGAAGACTGTGTCTCCTGTGCGGCTTGGGTGAGAGTTTGCTCCCTTGGGCGGCTTGGGGGAGACTTTGTTTCCGGTGTGGCTTGGGTGAGAGTTTGCTCCCTTGGGCGGCTTGGGGGAGACTGTGTCTCCTGTGTGGCTTGGGTGAGAGTTTGCTCCCTTGTGCGGTTTGGGGGAGACTGTGTTTCCTGTGCGGCTTGGGTGAGAGTTTGCTCCCTTGTGCGGCTTGGGGGAGACTGTGTTTCCTGTGCGGCTTGGGTGAGAGTTTGCTCCCTTGTGCGGCCTGGGGGAGACTGTGTATCCTGTGCGGCTTGGGTGAGATTTTGCTCCCTTGTGCGGCCTGGGGGAGACGGTGTATCCTGTGCGGCTTGGGTGAGATTTTGCTCCCTTGTGCGGCCTGGAGGAGACTTTGTTTCTTGTGCGGCTTGGGTGAGACTTTGTTTCCTTGTCGTCAGGACCGGCTCCCCCCCTTCCCCCAGTGGGTCCCTTCCCCCGGGTGGGCGACTGGAAAGGCAAGTTGAGCAACCCGAATAGTCAGGGGAGATAGGACCAGACATCTGGACTCTCAGGTGACCTAGAGCAGTCCAGCCCCTTGGGCCCTGGAGCGGACCAGGGACTCCCCAAGGGCAAGGGCAGAGCCTCAAGGGTTGGACTGAGGGAATTCCTTCAAGGGAGGTTTGGAGGGGGCGGAGCTCCATTGACTCCCAGAGAAAGGAGGGGGGATTGAGAGCTAGGCTCAACAGCGCCAGCAACCATTGTGGCCAGGAGTGGAACTGCACCGCTGACAGAAATAAGGAGTAGAAAAGCTATAATAACCACTGCAGGAAGGCTGAACTCTAGGTAGCAAAGGGGAGGAGAAAGAGCTAGGTTCAACAAGCCCACCCAACAGCACCCTCTAGAAACACCTTCAGGAAGAGGACCAAAGCAGGCCTAAATTAGAAGCCACAGCACTCCAAAACACACCATTAAATACAAAGAATTATGCATAAATCGAGATCCCTAATAACTGGAGACAACATGACAAACCCTATCAAGTTTCCGAGTCCACCAAAACGCACAGATCCATGGGAAGAAGACCTAAAAGCGGTCATGAGAAAGGAAATGCAAGAATTACTAAAAGATATGAAAGAAACCCTAGCAACCGAGTATAAGAAATCCATGGATGAACGAATCAGCCAAATTAAAGAAGAAATGTCAAAGAACATGAGAGATTCCATACAAAAAGAAGTGAAGGACTTAAAAGACAAAGTAACAAGCCTTATGAGCAGAAACACAGAGTTGGAGAAGCACTTCGAAGAACTCGAAGGAAAACTACAATCAAAAAAAGATCAAGAAACCAACAAAGAAATAAAAGGCAAAACACTGGAAGGAAAAATCCAATATCTAATGAACAAAGACAAAAGAAACAATCTAAGAATTGTGGGTATACCAGAAGGGGAGGAAATACGGAAGGGGGAAGAACAGGTAGTCAGGGAGATAATAACAGACAACTTCCCCACACTCTGGAAAGACACTTCAGGATAAATCCAGGAAGTCAAGAGAGTCCCTAATAAAATAGACCCTAATAAACCCACACCAAGACACATAATAATCCAAATGGCAAAAAACAAAGAGAAAGAGGAACTCCTGAAAGCAATAAGGGAGAAAAAAACCCTCAAGTACAAAGGAAAGGACATAAGAATCAAACCGGATCTTCCATTTGAAATAATTCAAGCAAGAAGACAGTGGAATGACATATTCACATGACTGAATGAAAGAAATTTCCAACCCAGGGTCCAATACCCAGCTATCATTCATATGGGAGGGCAGACTAAAAACATTCTCAAACATGAACGAACTTGAATTATTTGTGCAAACTAAGCCGATCGTAAGCAACTTACTCAGAGATGAATTACACAATCCAAACCCCAGATTGTAACAACAACCACTCCACACAATACAACTGCACAACAGTCCTCTCTATCAATAATTTCCCTAAAAGTGAACGAACTAAACTCTCCAATTAAAAGACACATAGTAGAGAACTGGGTTAGGAAAAATAAACCGGACTTCTGCTGTCTGCAAGAAACACACCTACAGTTACAGGATAAGCACAGGCTTAGAATAAAAGGATGGAAAGTAATTATTCAGGCCAATGGAAAACAAAAAAGAGCAGGGGCAGCCATTCTTATATCAGACCAAATTGTATTAAACCTCAAGAAAGTGATCAGAGACAAAGAGGGCCACTACTTACTAAGCAGGGGAACATTAGATCAAGAAACACTAACCCTGGTCAATATCTATGCACCTAATGTAGAGTCAGCAAAATATGTGAGGCAACTACTGGCAAACCTGGAGAAACACATGAAGGGAAATGTGATAATAGTATGGGACCTCAATACTCCACTATCACCACTGGACAGATCCACCAAACAGAAAAATAGCAAAGAAATAATAGCTCTACAGGAAAAATTAGAAGATTTAGGGCTAATAGATTTATATAGAGCCCTCCATCCCCAGAAAGCAGAATACACATTCTTCTCAAACCCACATGGAACCTTCTCCAGAATAGACCATGTATTAGGATACAAAGCCAACCTATATAAGACCACAAAGGTAAGGATCATAAGAAGTACCCTTTCAGATCACTATGCAACAGAGGTTAAAATTGATGTCAAGAAGAAGCAATGGAGGAAAACTAGTACCTGGAGATTAAACAACATGCTGCTCAATAACAGCTGGATCAAAGAGCAACTCAAGGAAGAAATAAAAAGATTCCTTGAGACAAATGACAATGAAGAGACAACATGTCAAAATTTATGGGACACAGCAAAAGCAGTAATTAGGGGGAAACTCATAGCAACACAGGCCTATGTCAAGAAACAGGAAAATAACAAAACCAACAGTTTAAAAGATCACCTCAAAGAATTGGAACAACAGCAACAGAGAAATCCATCTACAACCAGAAGGCAAGAAATAATAAAAACCAGAGCAGAAATAAACAACATCGAAACCAAGAAAACAATACAAAAAATTAATGAGACCAGGAGTTGGTTTTTTGAAAAAATAAACAAGATAGACAAACCATTGGTGAAACTCACCAAAAAAAGAGGGAAAACACCCAAATCAGTAGGATCACAAATGAAAGGGGAGAGATTACAACAGAACCCCAAGAAATACAACATATCATGAGATCATACTATGAACAACTATACTCAACTAGGCTAGAGAACCCAGTAGAAATCGACAGATTCTTAGACAAACACCCTCATCCAAGACTGGAAAAGGAAGATCTAGAAAGCCTAAACAGACCAATCACCTCAGAGGAAATTGAAGATGTAATTAAAAAATTTCCTAAGAACAAAAGCCCAGGCCCAGATGGATTTACAGGTGAATTCTATCAAACATTTCAAAAAGACTTACTACCACTTTTCCACAGGCTTTTCCAAACCATAGAAAAAACAGGAATCCTCCCCAACTCCTTTTATGAGGCTAATATCACACTCATTCCCAAAGAAGGCAAAGACACCACCAAAAAAGAAAACTACAGACCAATCTCACTAATGAACATAGATGCAAAGATACTTAACAAAATCTTAGCAAACCGAATCCAACACTTCATCAAAAAGATCATACATCACGACCAAGTGGGATTCATACCAGGAATGCAAGGTTGGTTCAACATACGCAAATCAATCAATTTGATACATCACATCAACAACACGAAAGACAAAAATCACATCATCATATCAATCGATGCAGAGAAGGTGTTTGACAAAATCCAACATCCTTTCATGTTAAAGACACTCAGCAAAATAGGGTTAGAATGAATTTTCCTCAAGATAGTTACAGCTATATATGAAAAGCCTACAGCCAACATTATACTTAATGGCGAGAAACTAGAAGCATTCCCACTAAGGTCAGGAACTAAACAAGGCTGTCAACTCTCTCCACTCTTATTCAATATAACCTTAGAAGTTCTAGCAATAGCAATCCGACAAGAGAAGGGAATCAAAGGAATTCAAATAGGGAAAGAGGAACACAAGCTATCTCTATTTGCCGATGATATGATGATATACATTAAAAACCCTAAAGAGTCCACAGTAAAACTCCTAGAAACAATCAGCCAATACAGCAACATGGCTGGATACAAAGTCAATACACAAAAGACAGTAGCGTTTCTATATACAAAAAATGAAGTTGAGGAGAGAGAGATTAAAAATACAATTCCATTTAAGATAGTACCAAAAAATATCAGGTATCTAGGAATCAACCTTACAAGAGAAGTGAAAGACCTATACCAGGAAAACTTCAAAACACTCCAGAAAGAAATTGAAGACGATCTAAAGAAATGGAAGAACATTCCATGTTCATGGATAGGTAGAATTAACATAATAAAAATGACTACCCTACCCAAACTCCTATATAGATTTAATGCAATCCCTATCCAAATCCAGACACAATTCTTTAAAGAATTAGAACAATCATTTACAAAATTCATCTGGAACCACAAAAGACCCAGGATAGCCAAACACATACTGAAAAACAAGAAGCTGGGTGGAATCTCCTTACCTAACTTGAAACTATACTATAAAGCCATAGTAATCAAGACAGCATGGTACTGGAACAGAGACAGGACCTCAGACCAGTGGGTCAGGACAGAATTCCCAGACATAAACCCCCAGATATATAGCCAACTAATATTTGATAAAAGAGGCAAGAATCTGAAATGGAACAAAGAAAGCCTATTCAACAAATGTGTTGGCACAACTGGAAAACCACATGTACGAAAGTGAAAATCAACCCATACCTCACTCCTTATACAAAAGTCAACTCAAAATGGATCAAAGACCTTGAAATCAGACCCGAATCTATAAAGTTTATTGAGAATAAAATAGGGAGAACACTCGAAGACCTATATATCAAAAAGGTCTTCGAGACTGGAGCACCAATGGCAAGAACCTTAGCAGCAAACATAAACAAATGGGACTACATCAAACTAAAAAGCTTCTGCATGGCAAAAGAAACCTTACTTAATGCAAGAAGACAGTTAACAGAATGGGAAAAAATCTTTTCACTCGACATATCAGATAAAGGGCTGATATCTAGAACTTACAAAGCAATCAGAAAACTGAGCCCCTCAAAACCAAATAAAGCCATAAAAAATGGGGAGAAGAAATGAATAGACACTTCCCTGAGGAAGACAGAAGGATGGCTAACAAACACATGAAAACATGCTCACCTTCACTCATCATCAGAGAGATCCAAATCAAGACAACAATGAGATACCACCTTACACCAGTGAGGATGGCTCACATCAAAAATACTGAGAACAATCTTTGTTGGCGTGGATGCGGTATGAAGGGAACTCTCATCCACTGCTGGTGGGAATGCCCCCTAGTCCAACATCTATGGAGAACAGTCTGGAGAGTACTCAAAGAACTCAGAATTGAGCTCCCTTTTGACCCAGCAATTGCACTCCTAGGTATATACCCCCAAGTTGGAAGAACATTCATTCCAAAATACGTGTGCACCCCACTATTTATCGCAGCACTCAGTATAATAGCCAAATCTTGGAACCAACCGCGATGTCCAACAACAGATGAATGGATCATTAAGATGTGGTATCTATACACAATGGAATATAACATGGCAGTCAGAAATGATACAATCACAAATTTTACAGCAACGTGGATGGACTTAGATCATGTTATGTTAAACGAAGTAAGTCAGAAGACAAAAGATAAACACAGAATGGTAGCACTATTCTGAAGCACATAGAACATACATCTCAATCACAACTAATACTTAACAATCAAATAACAGGGTCTAACAGGGTAGAAACTCCAATCACTCTAATAGTCAACATATACCTGGGAACAGTGCCCAAAACACATGAAAAAGGAACAACACAAACTCTCGACTACACATTATACCACAAAGAAAACAGCAACACCAGAACAACAGCATAGAGAGAACAGGTACATAATCAACCTTCTACAATAATGGCCCATAATAATCCTGTAGAGATCGTATACAGGTACACAGGTAAAGAATACCAAGGCAAACCACTGACTCCAATGGAAACATCCCATAAAACTACATATTAATGCCTCTATCTTACTATATTTAAAATAACCTCTCAGCTTCTCTGTCCACAGGCGTTCTTGGATACAAAGGGCAGACAAGCTAAGATGGCAGCTCGGGATACCACACGAGATACCATACCCAGTTTGCACTACGAGATGGCCCTGAGAAAACTCTTTAACATACACTTTATCTCTAGGTTTACCTTCTTTTAGGGTTTCAAGCACGTGACCAGTCAGACCACCGAAGCAGTAACAGCGACGTACAGACCCAAACTACATGCTCTATTCACTGAACACATTCAAGCAAACCAGCATTCCCTTGCTATTCTCTCCTCTCTTCTCACCACTTTCTTGGTTATTTTTTTCTTTTCTATTCTTTTCTTTACTTTCTATCCTTTCTCTTCTCCCTTTCTTTCTAATGTATTTTTCTCTTTTCTCCCTCCCTACCCCTTCCATACACCTTACCCTTTCCCCCCTCTGGAAATCCAACTATCCCTCCACCCCTCAATCCCATCCAGACCTCCCTCTATATTAAAACACTTCACCCTCAGTCCTTAATCTATTAGGCAACAAGATCGACCTCCTACCCCAACGAACCAGTACCCAGCACCCAAGAGAAGGGACACCCAGTCAAACCCACACCTCGTCCCGGGCAAGAAAAGACAGCCAACTCCCCTGCGGACTCATGCTGCGAGGCCCTCCCTACCAACTCCCCCTAACGTGGACTGTTTCTTGAAACCGAACCTAGGTCCAAAAGTATCCCCAATGCAAGAACTCTTCCAAGACCTCCCTGCCGCAAATTTTTACCAACCTGAAGAAGGTCAGGGGGTGTGATAGGAAGATGCCTGGGAACCCACACATCACAAGAAAAACCCAAAAGACAGTGGGAAAAACTGTACTTCCAACATAGGCATAAGACCTGTAATACACCACCTCGTTACCTGCTCTTCCCCAAATGTAAGGTAGTCTTTTGCACCACTTTGGTCCTTTAAAAATTTCGCTAACTCACTTTAGTTCTTTTTTTTTTCTTTCCTCTTAAATTTATTTATTTATTTTTTTTAAATGTTGGTCCTATATATACATTTGCGAGCACATACATTTTATTTATTTTATTTTATTTTATTATTTTTTTTATCATTTTTGGGTATGTGACCTGTGTCTGTTATCCCCTCTGTCCACCCCCAACCACACCGACAATACAATGTAGCTCCACCTCCCCCTGCAAAGACACACTAAATAATGGGGAAATCTTACATATAAAAAAAGAGCTCTTATCTACTAGAGATGGGAACTCATAGTTGTTTACAATACAGGGATATCTCCTACCTTGAAAATATGTCATGTGGAATCATTTAGATCTCAGATGATTAGATACCATTCATCCAGCCTTGAACCCTGGATCCCAGACATAGAATCGGCACAGCTCTTCACAACAGCTGCAGGAAACAAACTCCATCCGGGACAGCCTTAATACTGCGGGGTCAACAACAAGGGCCAGCTCTAACATGATATCCTGACAAAGAGGAAAATGTGAACAACTTGACCTTAGAGCAGATTAGCCTACCTTACCAGCTAAGGACAAGACAAAACCAGAAGACTCGGCACCCTTTGGTAGGTCCAAAAGCCAAGATCGTGACTTACAGATGACTGGCTACTAGAACCTCGACCAGACAGTATTCATCTTGGGACCAATAAAAAAGCCCTAGTTTAGGTTTTGAACTATGACTTGCACAATAAGCATGATCCCCAGTCCCAAAGGTCTGACAGAGACAACTGCAACAGAATGGGCCTTCTGGAAGCACAAAGAAAGACGCTAACCTAGGTGCCATCCTAGGTTCAGTGCAAAGACCAAGGTCACCAACCACAGAAGATGGACTAAAACGACACTGAGGTAACAGAACCTCTAGAACCACAAAGACTGACTTCACCATAAGTCCTACCTCAGGATCTGTGCAGATACTGAGACCTCTAAACACAGAGCTCTGAGTGTTTCACCCTGGACAGAACAGAAGTCTTCCACACACCAAAAAACACCACCGGGAGAATAAATGATCCTGAGCAAAGTCTAGAGCTGATCCCATGACAGTATACTCCAAGGACGGAGAAACCCCATATTTCTTAGGCCAAGTGAATTCCTTTTCGAATGACCCCAATATTTACTGTGCCAGGGCAGGAAAGGAAAAAAACAAAAATACAAAAAGCTCAAAACCTTGGTATTTTATATATATATATCTATCTTTTACCTTCATTTATTATTGTTATTATTATTTTTATTTACCTATCTATTTTGGTCAATTTCTCTGTTTGGCTGTGATTATTGAAATCGTTGTCCCCAATTATACTTATTTTTTTCTATTCTTTTCTTTTCCTTCGTTATGTGCTATGCCATGTTTCTTTTTTTTTTTTTTTAGGATTTTAATCTTTTTTTTTTATGCATAATTTTTTTTTATTTAAACACCTTGATTACATACATGATTGTGTTTGGGTTTCAGTCATAAAAGGAACACCACCCATCACCAGTGCAACATTCCCATCAGCCATGTTTCTTATATCAAGACCATGGCGTGTTTTTGGTTTGTTTGTTTGTTTTTTGTTTTTTTTGTTTGTTTGTTTTGCTTTGTTTTTTGTCTGTTTTTTGTGGTGCTTATCGATATAGCTGGAGTCCTCACTGGATAATTGACACTTTTTTTGGTACTGGTGGAGTGTTTCACCTTCTTTCTCTCCTTCATCTCCCAAATCAATGATGAGAGCCTCTAGAAGGATTCCACCCATTTTGGGAGTATTAGATTCTTACCCCAGTTTATTTATCTTCTCCTTTTCAGGCAAAACCACGCAACTTGAACTAGCTAGTCCTGCCTACAGTTAGAGGGGGAGATAAGGGAGGCATCAAGACCAAACAGGTGCAAGACTACTAAGTAGTGGGTTGGATACAGAGGGAACCACATATTCTAGCCGCCCTGAGGGTGAGGGAAGAGGAAATGGGAGGTAGGACAAAAACGGAGGAGTAGGGAGGACAATTTGGGGATGGGAATCCCCCCTGATTCTATGTAAATATGTACCTAAAATGTTATTGTCAACAATATGTAAGACACTATGATTAAAATAAAAATTATATAAAAAAAACTAACTTTATACATAAATATAAATAAGATTTTAAAGGAAGTTTTCATTGACAAAGGAAAGCATACAATAAAAGAGATATGGCATGTCAGTTTTGACTATTTCCTGATCCCTAGGAAGTTTCAACACTTCATTGAGTTTACTCAGCATATAAGATTTAGGTTTTATTTTTTTAAATATCATTTCTTAGTTTTATTAATGTAACAATATCAGTACTGTAAAAGATAGGGATACCACATCTGTAAATAAAAGCAGAACCTTCACCACCCAAATCTATTTTCTATCCACCACCAACCCTGGTTACCCAATCCATGTGCATGTCCCTTTTCTCTAGTAATTAAAGCTTTGCTATCAAAATCTGAAAGATTGCTTTTGTTGCATTTTCTTTTCTTTTTTTGATGGAAACATATCAGAACATTCAGAGGATCATTCCTGTTGGTGTCAAGGGATAATATAATCACAAGGACAATCCGTGCTATCACAAATGCCAATGTTGCACTTTTTTAGTAGTGGAGGAGTTGCCTATTGTATATAAAGACCATATATCTCCATTAATAATATTTTTGTTAATTTACTTTTGTTTGGGGTAACATACAACAGTGTTCAAGATTTACTACTGTCTCTGCACTCAGATCACTTGGATAGGTCTCAGAAGAATATATGTGGTGCCTGACATTAAATACTCATTAATCATGTGCAGGACAACTGTCTTCCCTTTGATCTACCACTCTAGTTAATTTTCTTTTAAGTTAATTGGCATAAATATTGATTTGCTGCCATTTTGCTTTGGACTTATGGATATTTTTGTGGATTTTCCTTCTTCCCTTCTTTTCTTCCATCTGTTGATGTTTAATGACTTTCTTTAGAGATAGGTAGAAATTGCTTTCATCTAGTTTTGTGTATATTCTATATCTTTTGTTCTGCATTTAACATTGTTTTTATATAACAATCTTAGCACATAGTGTTCTGTCTTGGAATGTTATACTATTTGGGTTGGTATTTGCTTAGATTTGGAATGTCTTAAGACTTCATTTTTTCAATTCCCTTCGCATGTGTCACCATCCCTCCAACAATGTTTTAAGGTTACTTCCTACATCTCATCTGCCCCATTGATAAATTCATCATTATTTTTTCTTAATCTTATTATTATAGCTGGATCACAGATTTATAACAGTGTCAACTGTTACAGTTCTAATGTACACAGTCACTTCATCTCACTGCCAGATCCCCTGTTGTTGCTTTTTAGGTTATTATATATACATTCTTAACTTGGGAAAATTGGGCAATACCCAGAAATGCTTCATAGTTTTTTCCTGACTCTGCACATAGGGGTCACTTTTGGTGGTGCTAAAGGGACCATATGGGATGCCAGAGACTGAAACTCAGGTTGGCTGCTTGCAAGGCAAGTGCCTTACCCACTGTACTATTTTGTTGATTTTAAAATTTATTTTTTCTCCTTTACTTTTCTGTTTTGATGTAGACATATATTAGTTCTATTACATTATATCTTATATCTCTAAACTGTTTGAATCTTGAATTTTCTAATTTCTCAAATCCTTAGTTAACATGATTATAATAATGCTTAAGTTTATGGTATAAATATACTACCATCACCAAAATGTCTAAGAGCCTCCACTTCCATCATTTTGTCACCTCTATTCAGTCACTTAATTACTTCCATACCTTCCACTGCTTGGGAATCTTTAGTTTGTATTTTAGCAAGGAGTTTACCATCATTCAGTACTTTTCATTTTCTTGTTTTATCTTTATTAGAGAGACCATCGTTATACCATGAGATCATCTCATATTTACCCTGTTCCTTCTAACTAATTTTGCTTAACATATTCGTTTATTCCATTTGTATTGCAGTAAATTTCATGACTTCATCATATCTTACAGCTGAATGATATTCTATTGTACAGATGTAGCATCTTTATTTATTTAGCTGTCATCAAGCATTTAAGTTGTTTCCATTTTGTAACAATTATACAAAGTACTGCAGTGAGCACACGTGTGTTTGAATCTTTTTGTTTTTAAATATTCATGTCATTTTTAAGGGCATAAAAATGTTCCCGAACTTTGTGTAGGTTTATAAAATTTTCCAAATAAAAAACAATTCTAAGAAGAAGATAATACACAGACTTTAAACCATACTATAACTATTTAGTAATTGAACAGTATTAGAATAAAAACAAATTCTCAAATTACTGGAATATATAATTGAAAGCTTAGAATTAAAAGCTGAATCTAAACTTTTGCTATCTACAACAAACACATATGAATAATCAAAACAAACAAAGTCTCAAAGTCAAAGGTTAGAAGGTGGAAGGATAATCATCCAAGCAAACCAACTCCCTTAAAAAAACTGGACTGGCCATATTAATATTAGATGACACAAACTTTAGAGTTCAAAATTTATAGGGACAAAGACGGACATTTTGTAATAACCAGGGATATATATATATATTCTTTAATACATATATGTATATATACAGATATATACACAGACACAACAGGAAGAAATCATGCTTCTAAACATATGCACCCAAGGAGGGACCAGCAAAATATTTAAAACAATTGTTGGCAAACCTGAAAGAAGATATCAATAGCAAAACAAAAAGAGTGCGAGACCTCAACGCCCACCTATCTCCCCTTGATAGGTCAACCAGGCTGATACTTAACAAAATATACAGGCTCTGAAAGGAGAAATGGCAGAAAGTAGCCTAGTAGATTTTATACATACATACATACATACATACATACATACATACATATATATAAAGTAGATTTTTTATATATAATTTTTATTTTGATCATAGTGGTTTACATGTTGACAATAATATTTTAGTTAAATATTTACATAACATCAGGGGGGATTCCCATCACCAAATTGTCTTCCCTTCACCTCTGTTTTTGTCGTATCTCCCATATCCACTTCCTTCACCCCCAGGGCTGCTAGAATATGTGGTCCCCTATGTACCTATCCTACCACCTAGTAGTCTTGCAACTGATTGGTCTAGGTGTCTCCCTAATTTCCCCCTCTAACTAGGAAGTAGGCCTAGCTAGTTAAGTTTGCGTGGTTTGGTCTGAAGAAGAGAAAAGTAGTAAACTGGGGTAAAAATCTAATACTCCAAAAGTGGGCAGAGTCCTTCTACAGGTTCTCATCATCGATTTGGGGGGCGATGGAGAAAAAAGAAAATGAAACATTCCATCAGAACAAAACAAAACAAAACAAAACAAAAAAAAGAACAAAAAAAAAAGTGTCCATTATCTAGTGAGGACTCCAACAATAATGGTAAGCACCACACATGCACAAAACAAAAACAAAGTAGATTTTATAAATATAAACATACCTCCATAAAATCAAGAGGATAGATAGGAGATATCTTCTCAGATCAGAAATTAGAAATGAACTACAATGGGCTGGAGAGATAGCACCGCAGTAGAGCATTTACCTTGCATGCAGGATGGTGGTTCAAATCTCGACATCCCATATGGTACCCCAAGTCTGACAGGAGCGATTTCTGAGCACAGAGCCAGGAGTAACCCCCGAGTGCCACTGGGTATGACCCAAAAGCCTACCTCCTCAAAATAAAAATGCTACAAATAGACACAGAAGAAAAACTTTAATACCTGGAAATTAAGCAGCTCACTATTGAACAACCAGTGGGTCAGAGATGAAATAAAAGAGGAAATCAAAAGATTTATGGAAAGAAATGCAAGCAAAGTCACAAAGTATCAAAATTTGTGGGACACAGTAAAAGTGGTACTAAGACAAAAATTTATAGCTTTGAATCTTCTTATTAGTGTTCCATTCAACTCAATCTATGTTTTCTTTGAGGTCTGTGAACATTCTCCATATTTCTTCTCTAAATTTTATATCTGAGAGACTAACTAAGTGGTTGGCCATTTTCAGGTCATCAGAGTTGCCATCTTTATTCTTTATGCCTGGTGTTGGCCTGCGTTATTTCCCCATTGTCACACTTGTATTGTGAGTTTTTCTATGTGCTGTGGTGTTATTCATTGGCTAGATGATATTTTGTGTTTGGATGGTAGATATAAGGAAGTAGATTTGCTGGATCATTTGGATATTCTTACATTTTCAAAACTCACCGACAATGATAATTATCTCCTGCTATTTAAAATGGCCAAATATAGCACAGCCTGAAAACTGGTCTATAGAACAGAGTTTCCCATCATAGATACTAGTGCAGGGGAGTGGCTGGGGAAAAGGGACTCTTCAATAGGGTGTGGTGTTAAAACATTTATATAGGAAAGCCTGTCATTAACTGTATTGTAAATCACATTACCTAAAATGAAAAAAATATGACAAGAACAAAAACATTGTTGGAGGATTTGGAGTGATACAATAGTTCTCATTGAATATAAGTAAGCATATTATCTAGTTCATCATTGTTCTTCAACTTTTGGTGGGTACTTTTATAGCCTATGTTGTTACCTCTTCATCAAATAGCTTATTTATGTACATTTTATTTTTAGATTAATTTTGAGGGTCTTTTTTGGTGTGTACAAATATTTTAATTTAGTATGTGTTCTTTTTTTTGGTGTGATATACGTTGTGTGATTTTATTTACAAGTTTCCATTTGTTAGACAACTCTAATGTATCTCAATCTTGTGGGAATAATCTTATGGCATCCAGTAGCAAAAAATTTACTGAGCATTCTAAAAAAAAAAGAAAACAGTAAAAAATTCTACCATAGATGGATTGAGGGGATTGGCAGACCATTGTCAGACAATTACGGAAGAAGGTACACATTCTGGTGGAGGATGTGGTACTTGAATGCTTTTTATTCTACCAATACAAAATTTTAAGCTATAAAAAATTTACTGAGCATTCTAGCTGGAAACTCAGTCTGTGTACTTTATGTGTACAATGTTCTACTTCTGTTTATCAATGTAAAATGGTTAGAGAAGACATTACCTCAACAGATTGCTGTGCTGCTATGAATGGCATTTGTATGACACATCATTGTTTCAATCTATGTAGATAGACAAGTGGATCCCTTAAGTAAACCTTTCATCATCTGTAGATGACCTATCCTAACTGCATAATACAGCTTGTCAGGGACAATAATGACATGGAGGCAGGTTGGTGGTATATTCGTTAGTATTTTTATTTGTTTTTCTGGTGTCACACAGTGGTGGAAATGAGCAAAATCATGCAGATATATCATCGAGATAGAGCTATTTTCTGTTGGGTTTGCAAATTGTCAGTAACAGGTTGATTAGTAAGGGTTCCAAAATGATTTTGGCAGGAACTAGAATTAGTAACATTCTTGAAGTTGCCAGAATAATATCTACTAATATTTTCAGACTTATTCAATATGGTTACCTCAAATAGCTTACTTCTCAGGCAGATTCTGACTGCTAAATGGCCTGTTTTCATTTATTATTTAGGTAATCTTTGGATAGGTATGGGTCCTTGGATGAAAAAGTTGTTTTGTTGGCCATTAGAGCAAGATATTCATTCCCTATAGTTCTTAGATTCACTTGGGAACTTTTTGTTTGTTTTTTTGGCCACACCTAATGATGCTCAGGGGTTACTCCCGGCTATGTGCTCAGAATTCACTACTGGTGTGGGGGACCATATGGGACACTGGAGGATCGAACCTCGGTCCATCCTATGCTAGCGTCGGCAACGCAGACACCCTAGCACTTCATGTTACTGCTCCAGCCCCTATATTTTTAATTTTTAAAAATTTGCTTTGTTGTCTTTGTCTTGACTTCCTAATGCAACATTCTGTATGTGCTTGTTTTTATGTCATCACCTTAACACAAATTGTTGAATTTGAGTTTTGCATGACACTGAGAAACTACTCTTTATTCTGAAATTGTTATTTCAAAAAGACTGTCTGAACTGTTTTTAGAATTTAAAACGTTTTAACATTTAAAACTCTTATTTATATAAAATTATGCATTCATATAATATTAAATTATGAGTGTGGATCCAATCTTTTGCCCCCCAGATGTTCAATCCTATTTAACTATTCCTGATTCCTGCACATATACATAAATCGCTGATTTACAAAACCACCTTCACCACATGCTGAATACCATTTATGTTTACTTTAATTTGTAACTTTTAATTCTTTCTTCAAGTACCACATAAATTTTTGTTATAAATTTTAACATAATATAATAAATAATTTTTTTTAAATTTGAATCTTCTTAAATATTACCTTGCAGGGGAATTGAAGCCACACCTGGTGTTTTGGGGACTTACTAATGATTTTATGCCAGAAATAATTCATAAAAGTGCTCTGGAGACCATATATAATACCAAGAATTGGATCTTTGTCAGGTGGTTACAAGGAAGGTATTCTGCTCACTGCTCAGGAACTCTGCAGTTCCTGAAAATTAGCTATTTTACATCTGTATATTTGATTAATTTTATAAGTTTTATTTTGGAATATAGCAACTTTAGCTCAGTTTCCCAGTACCCATTGCTTCAATGGAAGCTTTATTCTCTGTAAAGAACTCAATCAAATTTACTCTGAATTGTTTGTAAGATTTATTATTCAAAATTTCAGCCCTGATTTTTATGACTCTTCTGTTTCATGTTACTCAATATATTCCCATTACCTGCCAAGGCTTAGTGTTTTCTATACTGTCAATCAACACCTTGTCCAATAGTATTTCACCAATTTACTACCCCATTCCATCACTCATTATTTTTAGTGTATTTTACTTACCTGCCTGATATATAAATCTAGTCATTTTTCTCTATATAATCTGTGAACACATCAGCTTCTGTGGTTTTTTTTAATGCCAAAAGTTCTTGTTTTCTCTTTACTAATTGATAATTATTAATTTTTATTGTACTATTCAAATACGGTCTATTTCACAAGATATCATCTATACGATTTCCAGGGGTGGAGGTGACTTTTCTTTTCTTGACATTTTTGCTTGTTTTTCTTACATGCTTCTAAGGGAACTTCCCTTCCTTTTCTTGTGATATGAGGTGTTAATTGTACATGCAGGGGCTGACAAGTACTTGACATTTTTATGACTGCTGTATTTATGTGAGTGCAGCATGACTCCATTTTCTACCATTTTTAATACAACATTCAAGAAACAAATTGCCACTGAATGTAATATGATACAAAATGAACTGATTATATCCTCAATAAGGAAGTTTCTGCTACTCTTAGGAATTTGGGGCAGGAGATATGTTAATCTTTCATTTTCTGTTCTGTCTCTTTTTTATTTTACCATTCTAGGCTCAATTCTGGAATGGTATTTATACAATTCAATATTTTGTAACTTATTAGACTCACATAAGTAACATTTAAGTGTTTGTGATATGTATGGTTTTTTATATTATCTTTATTGAGATTGTTAGCAATTTGATATGTGTTATCGCTACCTGATAAAACCTTATGTATTTGGTCACAAAAATCATCTGCCTTGTCCTCTTCTCAGTGAATATTGGATAATGGCTTTCTTATCTTGAAATTCCTATAGTAAAGAATTTCTGGCAAGTTTCCCACTGTGCACTGAGTTTAGAGCATGTGAAATTTCTATGGGAATATAAATACTATGTCTTCTGACTTATAAACAGCAATTTAAGTAAGAAGATGATCAGTTTAATATCTGTCCCCTTTTTGAGTCCCACTTCCTTCCAAACAGATGACTCATATTATACATCTCATCTTCCAGCTCATTAATTCACTCCTCAGCTTATGTTCCTATCTTGGAGAGGCTTTCCAGTGAGGTTTTCATTTTGACTAAGAATTTTTTTTTAGTCCTGTTATCACAGTGTGAAGTTTTCTCATTTCTAGTTTCAGTTCCTCTTGTTTTGTTCAGTTTGTTCCATACTTTCTTTGAGTTATATGAACGTTTTCCATATTTATTCTTACGGTCCTAATTTGAGATGTTAAATAGTTGGTTTGTATTTTCTGGTCATCAGAGCTACCATCTTCATTCTCTAAGCATGAAGGCTTAGAGAGGAGCATGGAGACCTGTGTTGTTTTTGTGACTGCATTGTCACAATTGCAGTGCAGTTTTTTTTTTTTTTCATCTGTTGTGCTCGGTTTCATCACTAGGGGAAGTGTGATGTCACTGAGAAGAGTGAATTGACCATGCTCCTTTAGCTCTGTTCTTGATGGCAAGGGATGCTTACCTCATAATGCTTGCCAGTGCACCACCAAAAAGACTCCTCAATCTTTGATCTGACTATTCCTAAGTCTTTGATCAATAGCAATTTTAATCCATTTAAATTTTTTATTAAAACATTGCAATTTCAAAGTTATTAGTGATTGTTTTATAGATATATCTAGCACCAACGTGACCACCAGTGGAACTTTGGAACAGTAACAAACTTTACTGTACCAATGTTTCCAGGTTTCCTCTCCCACCACTATCATACTCAGTATTTATTTTCACAGATACCTTATTAAGTTTGTTAAATTTGTGTCTCATGACTTCAATATTGTTAACATTGTGGTTTGGATATTTTGCTCTATAATTCCTTAACCCCAACAATATATCTGAGTCCCCTTGACTACTGCCTGCAGTTGCTTCTTCTGTTGTCTCTTCTCCCCATTCTCTCTACTCTATTTTTTCCCTTCTTTCAGGGATAATTTAGGTGCCATCCTTAAACCACTGCTTTTTTTTCATCCATCTATTTTAAATGTAACATATGAGGAATATCATTCCTATTCTGGCTCTCTTCATTTATAAAGATAATATGATGATATTTTCTTTTTTTCCATGTCATAGTTAATTGCAATATGTCAGCTTTTATTATAGCTTTGTAGTATTCTACGTGTATATGTACCATACTTTCATGATACACTTACCTTTTGTTAGACATCTAGGTTGATCACAAATCTGAGCCATTGCACTTAGTACTTTAAAATGGTGCACATTACATCATTTTGAATGAATGCTTTTGTAGGGAAAGATATCGGAAAGTGGAATTTCAAGTTCATGAAAATTTCAATTTTGAGATTACTGAGAACCTCCCATAATGCCTTTCATAGGGGATGGTACAGACAACGTATTGCCTTTACTGTAAATATGAGAGTCAAATTATGCATCATGTAATACTTTGTTTGATAAAATATTTACCTTGATAAAAACACGTAAGATTTATTATGTCCAATAAGTTTGGACACTTGACTATTAACTCAAAAATTCTCCCAATTTGTGCACTGTTTGATAATGATATGATAAAGTAGCAGTGTCATTTTGTGATAGCTGTTTAGAGCGAGGAATCCAAAATTCTCAGAGATAGGATGCAAGATAAACTGTAACTCAGAATATCTTCCCTGGATAAACCACTTATGGTGGATATTTTGGCATTATTATGCTCATGGGCTTTGAGATCAGATAAAAACAATTGATCATTAAGAACTTATTTCAGTGTCATCAAAAATTATTTTTATGACTCTTTCTGAAGATTTGATAGTTGCTTTCCCTCCCAGGTGAGATTTGAAGGAGAGTTTGACTTCTTAAAAGAGGAATAAAATGGAGCCAGAGTTGAGGTGTTAGCTTTGAGGCATCTGTCTTGAGTGACTAGCCTAGAACTGGCTGATACCCCAGAGTCCCTTATGGTCCCCCAAGCCAGGAGTAACCCCTGAGCATTACCAGATATAGACCCCCCCAAAAAAAGAAGAATAACCTATATATTTAATAATATATTCTTCCTAATTTCTTATATAATCTCTCAGGGAATGAAGGGTTCTCTCTGGTCTTATGTGAAGTCAGATATGGCATTAAAGTGGGAAGCCTGATTTTTCTGGCAACTGTCTTTAGATTCTCTACATTTCATGACCTGTAGTTGTTGGTTTATCTGTTCTCAAGGCATTTTAACTACTTTGTCCACAGTTTTTTTCCTAAACCTCCTTGTTCGTCATCTTGTGGCGTGGCAGAGAGATGCCTCTTTTATAAAAAAAAAATAGTTTTGCAGGATATGTCAGGATATCCCCCATTTATTTCTTCCCATAACATGTCAAAATTTGAGTCACATTCACCAGCGGTAAAATGCAGGGCATAATTCTTTGCTTGTCATATGGTAGGGGGTCTCAGTGAAGGCCTGTAAATGGCTTTTGGTTTATATTCCTCCTACAGAGGCAATAATAATATAATCAAAGATCTTGTCACACACAAAGGTAGTAAAATCTTTATAGCCCTCCATTTAATGACAGGGTGATCTTTCCAAAGCCTTATAATACAAACCTACCAAGAATTAGAGATTAAGAAGGAAAAAAATTGTGAACTTGAGCAGCCATGATTATTACCCAGAGAAATTAATTAGGTATTTAATGAGCATGAAGAAGGCAGATGATACATCAGAGTTCTGTGCCAGATCTGGTAAAGGGTCTCTGTAAATAAACTTTATTTGAATATTTTCACAAAGAATGAATATAGAAGGAAGAGAGAACTCGTGGGATAGACATGCAAGAGGATTTTATTTTCCTTTACCCCTTTTTGACTCACACATCTGTATCACTTAGGAAAATTAATAGCAGCTATAAATAATTACCCTTAAAATACTTGTATACATACTGTGATCATGTTTTAGAATAAAAAACAGACGCTGGTGACCTACCAGTGTCTTTCTATTGACTCTTTGGACTCCACAAATCGTAGCCAACAATTTCTAACATAGTAGAAGACCCCCAGTTAAACCCCAGTAGATATTTTCTAAAAGATGTTAATTTTTATTTATATATTAAAGAATATATATTATAATAATATAAGGGGCTTAGTAAGCCCTTTACACTTTCTAAGCCATTTTTAATGAGAACTCACCAGGCCTCATATCAATTAAATGTTGTCCTTTCTATATTTATCATTTTCAACTGGATCCTTTGAATTTTAAAGGCATTTTAAAGTGGACTTTCAGGCTATGGACATTTGGCTTCTAACTACTAAATTTCTTCATTTGTTTTGATTTGGATAAATGAACTTTGCAGATAATTATAGAATAGTTTAACTCTCATGCAGACCTGCTTTTCCTACTGGGATAAAATAGATCAACATGTTTACCAAGATAAATTCTCCATCCTTTTTTTTTTTTACCTTTGTGTAACATCAGAAAGAGTAAAGTAATCACCCAAGGCATCAGTAGAAAATGCAGAAAACCAGAGAACCCAGATAATCTCCCAATTGTACCCTGACTCACTCAGTTAATCAGACCAACTAAATGCTAGTCTCTCCTTCAGACCTATTAGAACTATCTGGAAAAAGGGTGAAACTGCAGTTTTGACAGAGGAAGCAAAACTTGTCTGACAAACTCATCCCTGAAGGCAGAAATAAAGCATCATTTACTTCACCTTTGCTTGCCCTTGCTCTCAGCAACTTTATGAAAGTTTGGTCAGCGTCATTAGGGAAGGATGGATAAATATGTCTTTGCCTACCAGCCATGTTCAGAGGTGCATAGTCTGTGGCTGCCTTTCAACCAGTTGCCCTGGAGAGAAAAAACAAAAAGAATAAAAGAAAAAAATTCTGATTCGGGCAAAATATGTGATTATTTGCTTCTTAATTTAAAAAGAATGAGAATTTTCAGTACAAGATTGATAACACCAGCTCATCGTAATTTTATTTTGTGGTGGACAAGTCTATTTTTGTAGCAAACTTGTGAAAATTTGGAATAAAAATATAATAATGTTAGGTTTATTTTTTTTGCATATCTTTGGCTCCCCATCTTCTAATTGTTGTCCCCATCTTTAATTTTTACACCAAAGGTTCAGAGGTGTAACTGTTACTTGGATTCTCCTCCTTTTGATGCCAAGATAGCCCTCTGGCTAAGGCTTTAATCATTCACTTTGCATAACACTTGCCTTCACTGATTTTGCCAGTGGAGGAGGATAGAGTAGAAGTTTTAGTTTTTAGTTCTTCTTTATCATGAGCACATATCAAATAGAAGTAGGGATCATGTGTTTGGAACTCAGAGACCTTTTATATCTCAAGTGACATTTTACTTGTCACTCGTTAGGTTTCTTCCACCTGCAACTGGTATTTTCACAGACCTTAACATTCAATGTTTTCCTATAAATTCACAAAAGAGGGAAGGAAGAATATTGAGTCTTCCTGATTAAAAACAAAAAACAAAAAACTTCTGTTTCCCTACAGACAATTATGCCTCTTTCAAGGACTATGTGTGTAACGTTTAGGGCTCCTGAAATTCTTGCTAGGAATACATATCTTACTTGAGAGATAAAATAAAGTTCTAAAAAAAATAAGTAAACACAACTGTGTTAATTATCCACTGAGAATGATCATTCTCTGTTTTTGTGCCTATTCTTTGACTATATAGATCTATTTTAGCAGTATGTTAAAAGAGCTAAAAAGTAGTAATTCAGTCTGGGTGATGTACTAAATGAGTATTTCCTTGGGCTAGCTGTTTTAGTAGTTCTAAAGCTGAAATAAGGTTGTTGCCTTAATGATTGGGGGATTGGCTTCATAAGGGGTGGCCTCTGTAGGCATTGGCTGCTCTTGCAAATGTAATACCAGTCTCTTCTTCCTATAAACGCTATTTGCATTCATGGTTTGCATAAGAAACTGATAAGGTGACAAATCTTATTTTATATTAAATATCCATCTCAATTTTCACCTAGTCATGTAAGAATGCCCAGAAGAAAGTTGATATGAAAGAAAAATAAAAGTGTTTTCTCTTTCACTTGCTCTTTATTCAAAGAATAGAAGATTTTCACCTAATGATTTTTACATGCAGAATCTTCCAGTATTGCTCAGGCAAGACAAACAATAAAATTCAAGAAAAATCAGATCCTTAGAATCAAACATCTAAAAACAGGGGTTAATGATAAATATTCTAAAAGGGAATAATTTATGTGGGTGGCAACTTGTGTGCATCCTGACCAATATTGTGGAATATTCGTAGTAAATTTTTAAATGTTTGCTTTTCATCAGTAGTTTTTAGAGTTAGGATATTTGTCTCCAGTTTGTTTTAATTCATTTCTATGCCATGTCAAATTTCAAGCTGTTGATTAATTTAATCTGTCTAATCCTCAACATACTCACCAACAAAAATTATAAGATGATAAATGAAGAAATCAAGAAAGTAATAAGTTAGATAATTTACCAAAAGTTCTGAAAATAAAAAAAAGTTCTGAAATATTGTAGAGTGGAAACAGAACCCAACAGAATGGCTCCTATTTTATGCCTATACACAGTATGATGCACTGCTTCTTAGTAATCAGCAATAAGTAATAAGTAAAGATACATAGTATATGACCAAGAACAGAGAAAAAAATGTAGCATTATGCAAATATATGCTGTTTCTTCATCTTTTCCTTCATCCAAACTTGCTTTACCTTTTTCCTCTTCACCTCATAATAATAATAATAACATTTAATTTAGTAATACACTATACCAAATGCTGGTATCTAGTAATAACATAAAATTTTAGTTTTTTTAAGAATCTAGAAAATCAGAAAAGAAGTTGTCTTCCAAATATGACTTTATGGATATTTTACTAGAAGTCATTCATTACAGATATTATCAAATATTTCTTTACTAGATAAGCTCTGCATATTCATCATGTTAACTAAAATAAGAGTTGAGAAGGCTTGATTATTTATATATTATATTAATGCCAAGAACAACCCTAAGACTAGATACTTGTAAAGGATAACCCTGTTATTTTTCTCCATTATATACCTTTGATTTCTTGTCAGTCAGATCTGATAAGAGAAATTCTCTGTTCTTTTCTGTAACCTGTAATATCTAATACTTGTGTTATTTTCC